>NW_023494789.1:43507057-43929557 GCF_904425465.1 Colossoma macropomum
CAATAAGATATGTGCTTTTAATCCAGTATGAACTCGCAATGTCCATTGTTTTTACTTTACCTCGTAATAATTACAGAGTGAAATACGTTGCTATAATTTGAACTTTGAGCTCTCTCAGTAATAGAGGTTAGGTACGAATCAACATTATGTAATGTAATAACAAAACCAAATAATAGAAAATAGCTCCTCCATTTTTTTTCTTTTTTTTGTGACCTGAAGACAGGGCTAACTGCTAAAATTGAGCTTGATTTGAGCAAATTCCTTAAACCTTAGGTTCATGACAAGACTACTCCATAACATTTTGGTGATGGCCAAATTACAAGAAGAAAGACAATGAAATATCTCAAAAGTACCTCTTGTTTTCTGCCTTGTTGGGTGGCATTTAGCAAGTTGAATAAACCCAGTTTACCAGCCTAATGTTAGTCTTGGTGTCATTTAGCATCTAGACATGTTATTTTTGGAAGGGGGTGGTTCAAGTTGGTGGCCTGTTAAGAACCAGTTTTAGGAGCTGTGCTGAAATTTTATTTTGTTAAAAGCAAGCATAACTTTACTTCTTCAAGGTTATAACAGTTTTTGCCATTCCATCAAACATATTACCTGTTGCCATGCCACAAACCAATAAAAGGAAAGCCCATTCTGAAACTCCTACAGCAGTGGCTAAAATCCACAGCTATGCTAGGTGCTCCAGCAGTGTAGAGACAGAGGAGGACTGTGACTGCTCCATTGTTGCACTGCCTGAAACTCCCAGCAAATTCCCTGTGCATAAAAGGGGTAAAGCTGAAACTGAGAATGATGAAATAATAGCGAAACAAGTTCAACTATCATTTTTACACTTTTACTGCTAATCAACACTCATGCTGATGCACTGAAAAAGCTGATCAGCATCAACATCATGATAATTGAGAATCTGGCCAAAAGTTTCTATACAGTGAAATTAAGGATGTCAAAAAGAAAGTCAATGAAGTTGATTCCAGACTTGTGGCAGTAGAAGAGCAAAAGGAAATGATTGCGAATCGCATTCTGGCTCTCAAGAGATAATTACTGAGACAGTATCTGACTTTTTTCTCCCTGAGAATGAGCAAGAGAACATTAGATCCAAGGCCATACAGATTTGCGTGGAAATGTATTCAGAAGGAAAGGTAGGCTTTCTAACACAATTAATACTGTCCACCTAGGAAAAAAGAAACTCAAAAGGACAGACGTCTTGGCGCATTATCATGCAGTTTACCCCATGTCATGAGAGATTATCTTTGGAAAGCAGCAAAGGTAGAGAAGTATCACAAGGATCACAAACTCCATTTTGTAGAGGATCTCACCCCAGATGAAAAAACAGCAGCTTAGCCCATGCATCTGGCAAAAAGGCTTACTTTGTTGGCGCTTATGCCTTTAATAAGAGACTAACATCTGAGCAGTAGGGTGGTGTATTGGCAAGAAACTGGTGATTCGATATGTATCACAATGCAGAAATACAATTCAATGTATTGCAGTATGTTGTGATTTATTTAAATCTAAAACTATCATGGTATAAAATACACACCACCATATGTTAAAAAAAATCTGAGTAAAAGGAAAAATCTGCTATTTATGCAATCAGAACAGTGGAATCTGCATTTGCATTTATCACAGTCCCTGTAACATCTAACATCATACCACTACTTTTTGTGCAATCTGAACAAAGGAATTAACATTTGCCTATATCAGCAAAACATAAAATAAAAGCTCGTTTTTGCCTCCTTGTACAATTTGGACACAGTAATGTCAGGGATGTGTTGTCGGGAGGGTATGGTGTAATGAGGCTCCACTGTGTCCAGCATATTACGGAGGCTTTGTTCTGACACATTGTGCTGCCTTGTCGAAACGTCCTACAGGAGGGCAAACAAATGGGTAGCTCCCTACGTATGTAGGACATGATAGCCTAAATCACACAAAGCTGAATTCAGCTTCCTATTCGCCAGCTTCTCGTTCGAATGTTCTCATTCCGCCTTAAACATGCAGCAGTTGTTATTACAACGGCCGTCGCACACCAGACGCGCCGCACAGTGTCCAAAATTCGAAACCATTGTTTTCGATAGAACCCCACCGCGAACTAGGATAAGCGGTTTCGATGATGTGTGTGTGTGTGTGTGTGTGTGTGTGTTTTCGATGGAGCTACACACACCAGCGCCGACAGCGCGTCAGTGCGCCTTGGCGCTCCATGACTTCCAAACACGGGTTAATTCTCAGCGCGTCACAGCGCACCGCACAATTGTGCCATTACTACATTAAATTAAAGCTATATTGAGACCACAGAAAGCCACAGCAGATCACATGTTTATCTTTTAGATGAACAAACAGATGATAATGGTAAGTTACCTCAGCTAATATCTCGTGTCTGTGGCGAGATACTCAGGAATGCCAAGCATGAGAAGTATTGCTGAAAATGTAATTTTTTTCAGTTTATACGAGTAGAGTGAACCTTGCGTTTTGGGGGCTCTCCCTGATGACAATCTATAGCGGCACTCCGTCTGGTGTGCGAAAATGCAACAACTGCACCATGGGAAAATAAAAAAAAAAACGCGAGTAGGACCACCTTTTCAGGGGTAAGTAGTAATATTTAACTGGACAGTACAATATAATGTTGAATAGACTTAAGGCTGAATTAATATTAAATACACAAGTCACTGTAATGATAGGCATGCTCCATAGGTAGGACAAATTGTTAGAACACCGGTCTAAGTCTTTAAGATTCAGCCATCTGTGGTAGCGTTACTATTCAGCTGGGTTTACTAATGCTAACCTTAGCCGCGCGACCTTGTACAGAGAACTTGTAGAGAGATGATTTACCGCTCTGTAATGTCTTCTGGTTTCTCAAACGCTAGAGGGAGCTCCCAAGCGAGTCCAAAATTAATAGGTTAAGATGGAGCATTTGAGCAAAATCATAGTTTATAAATACTTAAACATTTTTAATATAAAGGAATACTCTAATTACCTAAAAATATAAAAGCATGAAACATTTTAACACCACTGTTACATATTTGAGCGTTTTTAACTCCAGTTAGAGGAGTTTAAAACGGTACTTTATGTACGTTCTTGACGTCAGTGAATGTGAACAGCCAATGAGCTGCTCCACTGCAACCAATAAATACTCAGTAGCAGTAATGCTAGTGTCCTGCGGCCAAACCTCATTAGCTGTAGAAAAAAGGAAAACTACAGGTAAGTTTTCTTTGCTTTTTAGAAAAAATATGTATGTCAGCCTCGGACAGAATTCAGACACTCGCAGACCACGCTTAGGTAAAAAGGATTTATTAACAAAGGGAGTATCCATTATCAAAGTCAGCCACTCCAAGGTTAAAATCCAATACACCAAAACAGTAATCATGAGGAGAGTCCAAAAGCATTGTCCACAAAACGGAAACAGGCAAAATGGCAAACAGACAAAATGGAAGTCTCGGTGAGGCTCTGTATACAAAGGCAATACCTACTAACAGTACACCACTAACTAACAGGTAATCATAACAATAACCAGGTGTGATTGATCAGTAATCAGATGAGGAGGGTTGGTGGTCATGTGATCGGAAGTAGGGTTCTGGGTAATGGAGTCCGGAGGCTGGGAGGCAGCGACAGCAGGAACGGAGGGAGGCGTGACAATATCCTTCTACTTTCTAAAATAAAAGAAAGTTCTGTGTGAGTGATTAGAAACTATGTTAACTTTTCCTTTTAGCCATTTAGCTCCATTTACTCCCATTCATTGAGGATCCGCTCGTGGGCGCCCGCTGGCGTTGTGCAATCCTGTTTTTCATATAACGGGGGAAAACTGGAAGAGACCGGGCTGCGGCTCTACAAGTTGACTTGTTTCAGTTGGAGTGGAAGAGGCATAAATATACATACCTAGATGCTGCGTTGGGTCCAGGCAGCACCGTTGACGTGCTTGACATTTTAGGGCGGTCAACATCGCTGCTGGACTGCATCCTGTACCATTACAGTTTAAGTAAAATACTGTAAAACATTATACTATTTCAGGAATATTGCACTCAGAAAGCGGGATAGGATTATATAACGGAGGGAACGCAGCAATCCACGCTCATGTTTGTGTGATGCATATTGTTTGTGTGATGTTTATGTGTAGATATGGCTGTGTGGTTGGTGAGGCACAACCTGTTCATGTGATTTCTCCTCTAATTTTATATTAAGCTTATTTCATTTAATAGTCTATTCAGGGGACCTTAACTTTATGTAGTAGCTCTTTATTTACAGTTATGGTTATTACTTTGAGCTAGGTAAATTATAGCATTCCTTAATCCATGTAGATATTCATAATAGATTAACATTAGCACTTGACACAAAGCTTAAGTTATAGCTTCTTAATTGCCAGCTTCTTGTTCGAATTTCCACCTTAAATGATGCATCAGCCAGCATCTTGTTCGAATTTTTCCGTTCCACCTTAAATGGTGCATCAGCCAGCATCTTGTTCCAATTTTCTTGTTCCACCTTAAATGGTGCATCAGCCAGCTTCTTGTTCGAATTTTCCCGTTCCATCTTAAAAGCCAGCATCTTGTTCAAATTTTCCTGTTACACCTTACATGGTGCATCAGCCAGCATCTTGTTGAAATTTCCCCATTCCACCTTAAATGGTGCATCAGCCAGCTTCTTGTTTGAATTTTCCCGTTCCACCTTAAATGGTGCACCTTCAGGCACCAGAAAGAAGCTGGCGAATAGGAAGCCAATTTTTGGCTTCGTCCTTCTTACTGTCTTTGGGGGTTTTATTTTTATGTGTATTAAGATGAGAAGTGATTCACACATTGATGGATTTGCTGATTGTGAGATTGTGTTTCTACCGGAGATCGCGCTAAACTTGGTTTTTAACGTCAGGTGCAGACTGAATACTTTTCTGCTGGTCCGAACGGCTAATTAGCACGATCGGTTATTTAAAAAAATAAAAGCTACCGAGAGGATAAGGATGTTGTGGCCGATTTAGTGCTGCGACTCATCATCTCTCAATACAAGTGAATTTGTTCACAAGCAGATCTTGACCGCTCCAACATAGCGGACGCACAGACGTATCGTCTTAGCTAGGCAACAACGGGCAACGCGGCATCTAGGCATGGGAAGAGCCTAATGGCTTAAGATAGATTACAACACTGCCATCTAGCGGTAGGGGGTTTAAACACAACACAAAATGAACCCCTGTCTGCCATGAATCTTTGCATATAAACTATTAATCATCAATACTGTGTTTTTGTGAGAATTGGCACAGTATCACATAAAATTATATCATGACACTCAAGTATATCAATATTTTCGTACACCCCTACTGATCAACAGAATATAAGCTCAGGATAAGATGAAGAAATGTTGTGATGCTCTGCTTTGTCTATTTCCACTTACAGATGTTTAAGGTAGAGCATATTTGTTTTTATTGTGGCGTCGAAAAGACAAGGGAGAGGCTGTGATTTCTCCTAGGAGAGGTGCTCTTTTACTGAAACCAAGCAGGAAAGACACATAATAAAGCTCACCCAGCAAGGGGAGATCACCATGAGCCCTATGCTTATTTACAGTAGACATTCAACTCACCTAACTAAATCCATACCCTAACACAGTGACACACAATAAACACATACACACAACAACAGCAGCAACAAGTTTCCCTTAAAGGAGGGGAAGACGGCGCACGTGGTGTAGTTGTGCATACAAAGCCTTTAAAGCCCCTTCTGCAAACGGAGCAAGTGGTAGCTGTCACAATATGTTTTGACATGTTTTAATATACACAGCAAAGCTAGGAGGTATGTGTTGTTTTGTTACTTGCTATATCTCATATTCTACAACAAATAGAGAAATAATACAGAATATTTTTCCTGGCAATGTCTTATACTGTTAAGGTGATCCACAAGGACAATTCATTCCTCTAGTCCTTTCAATCAATCATGAATAATTCATGTTTATGGTAATAACACTCAGTGACAATGATTATTTGTTTGATTTAATTGGTGAAACAATATTATATTGGTTAAATAGATAGCCCAAAGCCTTTTCAGTTTTAGGAGGATACTTCAACATTGTGCTAGACAATAATTTTGACTGAATACCATTTTGACTGAAAACAATGTCAACTAATAACAGTCTTAAACAGTTTATGTATACAATGTGCTTGATATAGACGTGTGTCCTGTTTACAGACATCATTGGATGTGTGCCAGAGCCAATTTACGAGGAGCCTGGCCTCTTCTTATTTCCCCGTTATATCAAAAACATGACTGCAAAACACTAGAGGGAGTCCGCAATGAATGTGGGTAAATGGAGCTTAACTGCTAAAAACAAAAAGTTAAAATAGCTTCTAATCACTTGCCCAGTACTTTAATTTTAGAAAGTAGAAGGCTGTATTTCACTAAAAATGCAAAGAAAACTTACTTGTATGTTTCCTTTTTTCTACAGCAAATGGGTTTTGGGCAGCAGGATGCTAGCATTACTGGTACTGAGTCCTGATTGGTTGGCGAGCGGAGCAGCTCATTGGCTGACATCGTGAACATACATGAGGCGCTGGAGTTCAAAAGTGCTTAAAATATAACAGTTAAAATTTTATAACATGTTAACATGTTTTATGCTGTTCTGTGTTTTTTTTTTTTTAAAGTAAAAAGGTTTAAGCATTTATAAAATATGATTTTGCTCAAATGCTCCATCTTAGCCCGTTTGAGAAACCCAGAAGACATTACAGGGTGGTAATTCTCCTCTCTACAAGTTCTCTGGTGCGCGCACAGCTAGGGGCCAAAACTGCTTTGGTAACTAGGCCGGTCACAAAAGTGTAGATTTTGCATTGTTTCTAAAATGGTTGTTGACTCAGTAATAAAATGCCAATTCAGAGCTGGCTCTGGCTAGTCATCAGGTCTCTATGAACGTCCCACTAAGTTTGCTATTCACTAAATGTTTCGCTAAGTATTCTGATGATGTCCTGATCGCGCTGTTGCTATTTTGGTAGGCAACATCAAGTTCATTCAGCAGTACTCCCTGCATACACATGACTGTGTAGCCAGACACACATCTAAAATTATCTTCAGGTTTGCTGAAGACACTACCATCCTAGGCCTCATCACAGATGGAGATGAAACAGCCTACAGAGATGAGGTTAGCGGTCTGTCAGAGTGGTGCCATGACAGCAATCTCTGTCTCAACATCAGCAAAACAAAAGAGATGATCGTGAACTCTAGGAAGCTGCAAAGGGGTGGTCACTCTCCACTATACATCAATGAACCCAAAGTGGAGAGTGTCAGCAGTGTGAAGTTCCTCCTCACTGATGACCTCACCTGGTTCCTCCACACCAACAGAATTGTGAGATCTGCCCGTCAGTGTCTCTTCTTCCTGCATAGGCTCAGGAAGTTTGGTCTGCCTCCTCAGATCCTCACCAACTTCTACAGATGCACCAAAGAAAGCATCCTCATGGGCTGCATCACTGTCTGGTACGGCAGCTACACTGCCAGCAACCGTAAGGCCCTTAAAGGAAGGGGTGAAGATGGCAGAATTCATCATAGGCAACAAACTACGAGCCTTACAGGACATCTATCAGTCCCGCTGGTGAGACTGCAATCACCCAGCCTGTTCACCATTCTGCAATCAGGCAGGGGATTCTGCAGCATACAGGCTAGAACTACCCAGCTAATGAACAGTTTCTACCCACAAGCTGTCAAGCTTCTGAACAAGCTGTGATGCTGTGGGTCCTTCCCCAGTTACCATTTCACTCGGCCACTTTGTTAGTATTATTTATTATATCATACCACCGCTACCAAAAATAACACTGTCACTTTAAAATGTGTATATATATATAGGTGTATCAAAAAAATTGACATCATTTCATAGTTTAATAACATAGCCATTTCTCCCTCAAATGATCTCAAATTTTAACAAAATGTGTAAAAACTAACCAAGCTTAATTTTTAATGTTTTTGTTTTTTTTCAGGTTGAAGAATGGCGTTCACTAGAAATAAAAAGGCATTTTGTGTGTTACAATATGCTCAAACACTGTCAAACAAGAGTGTGCAGTGTGCATTTTTGAGAAAATTCAATAAAAACGCACTAACTGGAAAGCAGATTTAGACATGGCACAAAAAATTCAAAGAGGAAGGCTGTCTGTGCAGGGCAAAGGGATCTGGACGACCACCAGTATGAGAAGATATTACACTTTTGTATTAAAATTGGTTATAAAATCTACATCCCTCTGAATTTCTTGTTCGAATTTTGATAAATAAATCTTGTATTGTTCAACATGAAGCATATTTAATTTCATTTGCCTAGGACATGTAGTTACTCAGATATTCATATCTCAAATTATTTCAATTTTTTGGGACACCCTGTATATTTTTCTCAGATTATCTCTTGTTTAATATATTTGTACATATCAGATAGTTTTTCTACATAGGTCCCTCCGGTCTCTATATTTTGTGTATATTTTGTGTATATTTAATATATTTCAGTTTTAATATTTTCTTTTGTATTTTTACTTTGTTTTGTCTGCAGTTTTTTAGTATGTATATAATGCTGCCCCATTGTAGAGTGATTACCTGTGACGCGCCACAAGCTTTTCAATGCATGAATGTCCCGACATGTTGTGCAAATGACAAACTTGAAACTTGAAACATTGCTGTGGTGGTTTGTTATGAGATAACAAACCCATGACAAATCCAGCAAAGGCAGTAAACATGTATTTTTGGATCACTTTTTAAATCTCATTTTTAAAGCATATTAACTGATACATTTGAGTGTATTGCCTTGATTTTAATTGATTTGTTGCTGTTGTTATAACAAATGTAAACTGAAATCCATGTTGGTAGGCAAGCTGTAAATGATAGGTGAGCACAGTCAGTTACAGCTTGCCTACCAACAAACATCTACACTATCTTCTGCATCAACCAATATAAATTTTATGAAATTTCTTGGCTTTGTAAATTAATAGTGAATTATTAGTGAATTATTTGAACTGCTAGCAGTCTTTTTTTCTGTTCTCATTGGACATCTTTATGCATTTTATTGTATATGTGTGCATATATATAATATATATGCACACATACATGGTGCGCTTCTGCACATTTTAATGCTGTCAGCAATTCCTCTTCTGGCCACCAGAGGTCATCCTCCCCTGAGTACTAACTGTCACCAAGACAAACAATTACACCACCTGATCCTCATTCCCACTCAAGCAGCCCTGCTACTTAAGCCTCTTAGTTGCACTCACTCCTTGGGAAGTATTGCCAATTCCCTTTGCCTTACCAAGTCTTGTTGTATTTTTGCCTTTGTTGTGTGTTGAACTATTTTTCCTGCCTTTTTGGCCTGCCTTAGCCTTTGTCTCTATGGATACTGTTGCCTTGGTTTTTTGAACTCTGTCTGTCTGTGACTTCACCCTTTGGATCTCCCTGTTTCAATAAACTGTTCAAACGTGCACATGGATCCCTCTCAAGTTCCTGAGACTCAGTTGTTACAAATGCACAATTAGTGTTTATTTGCTGCATTTAATATGTTAGGAAATCATAAAATGTGTGTGCAAAAGTTATAGCACATGTTTTATTTATTTCAATATGTTAAGCTTGGCAAATTAATAGAAATTGTGCACTAAAATGTGAAGAGAAATTACATTTTGTTCCCTGTTGAGGATGTGTTAACATATTTTCACTTAGAAAATCAACAAAACATGGTGTTTAATTGTTCAAGTGTACATTTTGCATATGACTGTGGGTCACCCTCAATGTACTCAGAGTTTAAATAAAGGTTGGTTAATTGATATAGAAAGATTACTAAGTGCACTAAAATTAGCAGGAAAAAATATCATATGCAAGTATATTCCCTGTAGAGGATGTGTTAACTTTCACTTAGAAAATCAACAAAACATGTAATTTGACTGAGCAAACAAAAGCTGAGGACACAACAGCATTAAGGGAGAACGCAAACACAACAGAGGAAACACAATTTCTTTCTTTCTTTCTGTCTTTTGTATTTGCATTCTCTCTTTTGTATTTGTATTCTCACTTTTGTATTTGTGATTGTGTTCTCCCTTAATGCTGTTGTGTTCTCAGCTTTTGTTTGCTTCATAAATGTTGTTGTGATATGATTCAGTGAGCCACCATAGAAATTAGTCACTTTGTATTTGCAGTGATATTACAGCAGCAATTTCAAAAATAGTAATTGTGGTTACATTAACATAACAAGTCTTAATGTTTTGGTTAATTAAGTAAACTTCATGTAATATATCAACAATACATTTACTTAATGTAAGCAATGTATCAATAGTACATCTTCAAGACATTAACCTCAGTGCATTCTGTTACCTCACTGATATGTTACTGATGCTCTGTTAAGAGTTTATAAATCATTTTCAGAAGACCACTCAGAATAAAATGTTACTTCTTTATTTAAAAAAATATATGTTTTAGGCCAAGTCTTTGTCTCAAAACTGTCATAAAACAATTTCTCAGGCATCATCAGGCAATGTATTCTTAGCCATTTAGTGTAAAAAACTTTTTTGTGAAGTAGCTTTAAATCATTCTGAATGACTTTACATTTTACAGTTTTCATGCTTTTATTTTACTGATTTTTTTTATTCCCCTTTAACAGCCCACCTGTTCCTGACCACTTTGAATAGGTGGATCAGGTGTGTTTGATTAGAGCCAGAACATAACTCTGCAGGTAGAGTAGATCTCCAGGAGCAGGACTGTATGCCTATACACTCTAAAATTGATTCAGAGGGTTAGTAAATAAAACTTGATATACAACGTGCATTCAACATAAAAAATTAAATGTTACATTTATTTCAAATTATACATTCAACCAACTTGGAAATAAATTTTTTATCCAGATGCATTATTTTATTCCTTTTGAATGCACAATTTTGCGTCCGTGCAACAAGAGACACGTTTTGAGTTGAGCCAACGAAAACATCTGAGCTGCTGGAACGAACGGAGGAAGAAAATATCTGTGCACGGCCCCTTCCCATTAGACCAACACGAGGTGGGTTAACTTGCATTTTTCCTCCTACGCCTGCTGATATAAACAATTGTTTTGCACGACGTTTCACGCTGAAAATGAGCATAGTCTTATTAGAGGGCACGCTCTGTCACGTTAGGTTTATGTCAACTGGATTTTAGCGGTTTATTCCTCCCTTGTACGAGAGAAGCCTGCTTGGGAAACGTTAACAGATAGCTAACACGAATCCCCAGTAATAGACAGCACTTTAGTTCAAACCGAAGCTGCTTTGTAAACCCATTGTAAGAATATACGTTTTGTAGATATTTTTTTTAGATTGAGAGGTTATGTTTGAGTCTGAGCTGATAAATGCACCAATGCTAGCTTGGCGCTAGGGGTGCTCATCATGCATGGGCCATTAGCCGAAATTAGCATTCGCTGACACAGGGTACTTAAACAGCTACTTACAAGGTGTCTGCTTTAAACTTTGCATTTCGGCACTACAGCTTGTTATTTTTCTATATTTAGTTAAGTTATATTTCTACCTTTAGGACGTTATTAGCGTTTAGCTTTGCTGCAGGGTCTGCCCGTATTTTGAGCTTATACATCGGCAAAGTTACTGCCAGAAATAAAGCAGCACTAACTCGCATAGCCAACTAGACGTGACTGCATTTGTGGACGCTTAAATTAGATTGTAAGGCCTTCTTGGTAATATATTGTTTAAATTTCGTGGTGTTTATAGTGCAAAAGTAAGAACATAAAGTATTTTATCACATTTTGCTCATGTTGGGGGATAAAATGTAGCTAGGTTTTACTGGTTCATCTGATGTCGCCTGTGCGCGCCATTTTGTCCTGTGGTTGGGGTAGTTGGTACGATTTATTTCTAATCTAAATCATTTTTGTTTTACGTTTATTAATTATTTTTCGTATTTTGCACATTACCAGCCTCTAATATTACATATCGTCATACTTGTTTGAGATGTTTAACTGCAGGTTTTATAGTTAGCTATGCAGCTATGGTAGCTAACGTTAATTTAAAACAGAAAAAACATCTCTTGTGAAACAAAAATGCTCTTGTGAAAACTGTTAGCTATATAGATAGCTGCTGGGTAGAATTTATATCATATGCCAGTTTTATTCAGTATTAGGCAGTTTTGTGATGCACTGATTGCTAAACAGCTAGCTAAGGTAGCTAGTTTAATTAAAATGTGACTACTCAAACATTTAAAAATGCATTGGTGCTGTAAAATTTGTAAATTTAAAATGACAAATAAGACTGAGCTCTTAAAACGTTATAGACTATGCCTTGTCTTTATTGGGAATGTCACTGCTCCTTTAAAACATGGGGCAGCCTTAGAACACATGTGTCAAGAAGTCATTCCCCACAATTAAAAAAAAGTCCATCTTGGCATTTAAATGTCCATGTTGTGCATTGAGTACTATTTCCAAAGAAAAGGAGTACTTTGAGCACATTGGTCGTCATTTAAAAAGCAAGAAACTGTGACGTGTTTTTAAAAACTGTCATTTCAGAACAAACATTTATGGGACATATGCATCTCATAGGAGCCGGAAACACAATCCTCACTCATTGGACGACTTCAAGGGTGAGTTTTGCAAATGAAAAGTGTGAATGCTTTAAATACAGGTGATGATCTTGATGAAGAGGAAGATGTTTAGAGTGCTGAGGTGGAGAGTGCTGAAGTTGAAAATGATGACATGAGAGAACTGCCTAACCTAATTGAAAAGAATATAGCCCACCTGCTGCTGAAGTTGGAAAGTATATTTAATGTACCCAACAGGGGTATTGATGAGGTGGTGGAAGAACTAAATTTCATTTCTCGCACAGCTTCAGGGCCTGTCATAAGAGAGATTTTACAGTCATGTTTAAATAAGCACAGTTGTCAGTTAGATAGTCTAGTAGTCTCTGAGATTGTGATGCAGCTCTGTGAATCCAATCCTATTAGTTTAGCACTGGGGAGTGATGGCCCTCTTGCCACTTCTTACAAGCGAAGGGAGTATTTTAAAGAGCATTTCTCTGTGGTACAACCCATTGAATATGTGCTTAGTGCCAGTGAACGAAGAAGCTTCCAGTACGTACCTATTCTGAAATCTTTACATGAGGTTTTGAAAAAGAAAGAGATCAAGGATTTTGTCTTTAGCAGTGAGGGAGAAAAGCAAACCAACTCTAAAACTCAATGCAAGTCATTTCATGATGGCATATTCTTTAAAGCCAACAAATTGTTATCAGGACATGACCCAGCGGTTGCTCTTATTTTGTATGTGGATGAATTTGAAATCTGTAACCCACTTGGAACATCCAGAAAAAAGCATAAAGTCACTGCTGTGTATTGGGTTTTAGCTAACGTTCCATCTTTGCTCCGATCATCACTTACTTCAATCTATTTAGCCATTCTCTGTAAGACCGAGGATGTAAAACGGTTTGGATATACTGCTGTGTTAGAGCCCCTACTGAAAGATCTTGTGAGCCTGGAAGAGGAAGGAATTTATATATCTTCTTTAAGCAGACAGGTGAAAGGTACTGTATTTTGTGTCGTTGCAGACAACCTTGGTGCACATTCCATTGGTGGATTTGTTGAGAGCTTCTCTAGTTCACATTTTTGCCGATTCTGTCTTGGAGAAAAATCACAGTTTCAAGTAAATGAAGTTAGAACAGGAGTATTTTCTTATAGGACAAAACAAGTGCACAGAATGCATGTCCAGACTGCACAGGAGAATGTGAGTGTGTCTAATTGCTACGGAGTAAAGAGACAGTGTCCACTAACAGACAAGCTAAAACATTTCAATGTTATATCTGGCTACCCACCTGATTTGTTACACGACCTTTTTGAAGGTATTGTACCTTTGGAGTTAGCATTGTGCCTTAATGCTTTAATCCAGGCAAAGTATTTCACTCTTGAAGAGCTGAACACATTAATCAGAACCTTTCTGTACAGGTGGGCAGATAAAAAGGATGCACCACAGCCAGTTCCTCAAAATTTTGCTTCAAGAAGAACTGTTGGTGGGAATGCCCATGAAAATTGGTCTTTACTGCGCCTCCTTCCACTAATAGTTGGAACAAAAATACCTGAGTGTGAGCCAACATGGCAGGTTCTTATGAACTTTAAGGAGATAGTTGAACTTGTCTTGTCTCCAGTTCATACTGAGGAGACTATTTGTTTTTTAGACAGTAAAATATCAGAGCATCGGCATAGATTCCTTGATGCTTTCCCCGAGGATGGTCTTATTCCAAAACATTATTTTTTAGAACACTATCCACAGCTGATAAAGAATTTTGGTCCACTTGTGTCATTGTGGGCGATGCGATTTGAAGCAAAACACAGCTTTTTTTAAGCGTGTTGTTAGACATACCCACAGCTTTCGAAACATTCTGCTGTCCCTTTCAGTGAAACATTAGTTAATGGTTGCATATCATCAGCATGGCAGTAATGTAGAGCCTTCTTTACAGGTGACCAAAGTGTCGACGGTGGATCTGACTGTGCTAAGGGAAGACATCAAGGAAGCATTGGAAACAAAATTCCCTGGTGAGTCATGTGTCCAGATCACAAACAACGTGTGTTATTGTGGCACTAGTTACTCCGTTGGAATGATCTTGGCAAATGATTCGACAGGTGGGCTGCCAGATTTTGGGGAGTTGATTCAGATTGTTGTTGTCAGTGGCAAACTAGCATTCATTGTGAAATGCTTAAATGCTTGGTACATGGAAAATCTTAGAAGCTACGAACTTGAAAACACAAGAACAGTAAAAGTCCTTGATCCATCTGAGTTGTCTGACATAATCCCTTTAGCAGCATATATAGTTGCAGGGAAGCGTATTGTGACACTCAAGTGCTTTATTTATTTACCTTAGATGGCTCAGAGGTCCACCTGTGATTTCTCCAATTTATGCTGGTTATATAAGAAATGTTCTTTTCAACGTGATGTGCTTTACACTCCTATGAGTAACTCATGTGTTGTGAGATTCTAGAACATGTAGTCAGATCGGTAGCAAATAAACCACATGCATAAATTAATTCTCAATTAAAGAGATTTTGTAGTGTGTCTTGTGATAGACTATGGTAGACTGACCTTGATAAATAATGGTTGTTTTTGTATTTGTTTACATTATGCTTGGAAATGTTAGGGGTTCGTTTCCTAGACAGGGATCCAGTGTAGTTCTACAATGAAGTATTCTCTTAATTTAAAACCGTCATTTAGAATTTAATGTAATTCAGGGCTAGGCATAATTCCTGTATTAATTTTTTGATTCTGCTCTGTTTTTTGAGTCTACTGATATTCTTGCAGTTTGGTCATAAAAAAATACAGTTGGCTGCTACAAGTCTCCCTTCTTTCTAGAAAATGTAATAGAGACTGCTAGGTGACTATAAACAGACAAGATCTGTGTTTTACGGTGTTTTCTGCAAAACCGATTGTTGGGTGTAACACTACCTAAGAAAAAAAAAAATTACAGTAATGTATGCAGTACTGTGCCAGTCTTGGGCATTTAAGAAAATTCTATGTATTACCATTCTTTTTTTGTAGTTCATCCAATTAGTCCTTCATTAAATTAAATCAAGTGTTCTTACTGCTGGTACAATTTAACAAATGTACATAAAGACTAAAAAGTGTGTCTAATTGTGTTTGTTCTTATCAATATATTAATAACTTTGTTTAAGACAAATGCTTCTTACTATGTTTGTGTATTTTATTTATTATAAGGTTATCTAGTGTGTTTACTGGCAAAGTACCTGCTGAGTGAAAACAGTTTCTTGGCTGCCTAAGACTTTTCTGCAGTACTGTATGTGTATGTAAAATACTGATAGTAAACCAAAGTCATGTTTTTCCAGTTTGATGCTGCAATGTCTCAACCTGCGAAGCTTCGGGTCATCATTATGGACCACAACATTCGGAACCTGAACTGCCTTCTGGAATCCCAGAGACAGTGGATGAACTTCATTCTGCTGTGCAAGAGACATTTCAGATACAAGGTGATTTTACTTTGCATTTTAAGGATGCTGATTTTGGAGAGGAATATTTTTCTCTAACCTCAACAAGTGAGCTTAAGGACAAAAACACAATTAAAGTGGTTCATGTTGTAGAACCCCCCGTGGTCACTTTGACCTTGACTGATGTGGACACCTCCTACACAAGTGCAACAGAAAGCTCCATTACTCCTTCCTACGATAGTTGCTCATCTGGATCCCAAGATACAGTGATTCTCTCGTCTCCAGAACCTATGCCACACCGCTCTCAGTGCTGGCCAGTGGAATTTCCAATACCTCGCTTTGCCTATGACACAGAACTTGTACTTGCATCAAGCAATGAGGCTTTCAAAAGGGAAGGAATTCTGCAAAGTCCTACAGTGATTCTTCCTGACATCCTTGAGAAATTAGCTGAAACCATCTTTCAGTATGTTGCATATCCAACAAGTGCTCAGTTAAACCACGTGGCAGAGGCTCTGATTCTAAAGCATCCTTGCCTTAAGGAACCAGGTTCTTATAATGGATGTTATGGATGGCAACAAAGACTGAAATATAAAATGGCCAATTACAGGTGCAAACTTCGAACCCTGGGATGCCCTGAGCTTGAAGTAAACTCTCTCAAAAAAAAAAGCGGGCACATGAGAAGGCAGCTGCCAAAAATGTAAAGAAGCCAAGAAAGGCAGAGGTAAATTACTTGCCACCTCATCCACAAGGTGAAACAGATGATAGTTTGGAGCAAGTCAGACTGGAGCTCCTACATGAAGTAAAGAAGAGGAATAACTCTCATATCATCAGTGAGAAAATGTCAAAGACCTTCTCCATTCGCAGGCAGGAAGTTGTCAACCTAGCCCCACCTGCTGGTGATTTCAAAGAACATTGGCCTGCTATTTTATATCCTGAGCAGGTGAGTATCTTGATGAAATACCTCACATGATCTCAAACCTGGCCCTAATGAATCCCTTGAACATTTTAGGAGTATTTACTAAAGGAAAAAAATGCTGGGCAGGCCATACTCCAGGACCAGGATTGAGAACCACTGCAATAGTTGATGTGTTTTCAGTTAAGAAGTATATTTATGTTAAACAAAACATTTTATTTTGTGTGCTATAGATAAATGAAGAATTCAAGAGAATTACCACAATCAGCCTTGAATCAACATTCATGGCAAAGCTTGATAATTACTTGATAAGGAGGGGCTGCAAAAATGAAGATCCAGTGCATCAAGGATGCCCTTCTTGAGGTATTCCCAACATTCTAAATTTAAGATCAAGTTTGTTTATGTGGCACCCAGTGGCCAATTATTTATCCAGTTTCTGTTACCTGCAGTTTGTTTTGCACAGTAGTGTTTGTCCATATTACAGACATTTAGTTTGTACTGTGTGGGGTTTGGGTTGGTTGTACTAGAAGGTGCTTGGGTTGGTAATAATGTGTGGGGGCTTTGGTAAGTTTGTACTGGGAGTAGTTTGGGTTAGTTGTACTGGGTGGGGCATTGATATATTTGTACTGGGAGAGGTTTGACTTGTACTGGGCACCTGCATGTTTATGTGGTTTGGCCTCCAGATGTAATCCTGATACTGAACATGCATGAAGTGACCAGATGTTAGCAGGGTCTTAGTCTGTTGTCTTTACCAGGAGTTCAGCTTTGAGTAATCATTTGTTGGCGTGCAGATGTATTTTATGTACGTGTATATATTTGTTTGTTTGTTGTGTGTTTTGTCAGGACAACACGATAGAAAAACGCAGAGAAGTTGCTATTCGTTGCATGGTGGTATATCTCGGAGAAAAGGAAGAGTATCTTTTCAAAGAATATTTGGTAGGTAAATCTAAATCAATCACTATCTTTTATTTTAAACTCCAAGTGCTCTTTACTTTTGATTTTAAAATGCTTGATGAATATGATATTAAAAATGAAATGTTCTCTGTCAGGATGCTGATGCGCAAAGTGGAGATCTTGCTGGGGAGGTGATGATCATGGTGTTACGTCCATATAGGATGTATGTTTTGTTTTGCTTGCTTCCCTTTCGTTCTTTCTCTCTCTCTCATTCTCTCGCTTATTAGGAACCCTCCCACTTGTGCGTGTGATTGGCTGGAGTCCCGTAACGAAATTTCATCTGATTGGCTGGCTGAAATTGCATGGCGTATATCTTCGACGGCTGCGCCGGATGTTATCGAGGCTTTCCTCCATGGCGGCTTGGGGCGATTGTTTTTAGATCCGAACCGCAGCGCAGCTTGTTTGTTTTATTGCTAGCGATTGTCTACTCTCCTCTCAAATGAAATAGCTTAGCTTTACCTCTTGTTCTATACCCAGTTATCTCTGCAGTTAAACTGTAAGCTCATGATCTGTCTCTGTAAATGTTCACTCTTATGCCGACCAGGTTGTAGGAGTGGGTGCCATTTCTTTTGATCTTGTTTTCTCCTGTTTTTGGTATAGTTAGGGAGTTAGGAAAGACTGACTGTACTTTTGTTTCTTTATGTTTGCATAGGTAAGTTAGTTATCTAACATTTCTAGCTAGGCTTGTTATGTTTATTGTTTTGGCGCTTGCCCACTCTGACGTTCTCCTGTGTCGTATACACAAAAGAGCAGCATAAAAAGAAAATAACACGATTTGATCTGTTTAAACGTCAACTGGCTCTCTTTTGTCTTTTTTATGTTATGATCATCTCAAACCCCTAGACAGGTCGTAACAATGGTCAACAAAGGTGCATCTGATCCAGCCAATGCGACTATTGTGATAGAGGGAACAGAAGCCCTAAAAGGACTGGACATAGCAAGGGCCTGGGCCCTGCTGATGGGTCTGATATACACCCTCAATCTAAGCTACCCAAGACAGCTGAAGCACAGCTTTGAAGTTTTTCAGAAGTTACTACTTGACCTGGATGGACTGAAAGCTAGTCCAAAAGTAACATTCCTTAAACATAAGCTGTTGTCCTAAAGATGTGTGTATTCAACGGACAGATGTACTGGATGTGGGGATTTCGTAGTGAAGTTATCACAAATCTGCTCTTGTAATTTTTGTTTCATTTGTTTGAGTCAAACAGGGTTTTTTTTTTTTTTTCAAAAATGTTAAATGAAGTTGTTGAATTTTAATTAGCATTGTTGCTTTTTGTACATTTGAATCAGAAATTGCACTTTAATAAGGGTTGACATGTTAGTGTTGTTGGTCCATATAACATTATATTGTAGTTTGGTTCAGTTGCTCATATCTCAACAAAGAATTTTTACATTTATGTTGAATAAGTATAACTATACTTAATATAAGCCATTGAAAAGCCTTTTTTGTTGCTTCAAGTGGTTTAATTATATATCTATTTTTTATACAAATGCTAAAGTGTTTTTCCCCCAGCATTTCTAATTTAGCAAACTTGTTTCTGTTAAGTGTGGAATGTTTAATTTCAAGATGCTGATGGTACACCAACATACACACTCAGTAGTTGGGGGAACTGGGCATGGTTTGGCCTTTAAGAGCCTGAAGTGACTTTGAGAAGACTACTGAGAATATTAAAGTTAGCAATGTTCAGATAGAATATTGCTGAGGGTTTTTTTTTTTTACTATGCAAATGCATTAACTTTTAAGCAAACATTTATTGTACACTTAACTTTGAAATGTAATAAAAGGTCAAATTGCCAAATGTGCCTTCATTTGCCCTTAACTGTAATTAATACAAAACAGCAAGGTAACATCTTGTGTTGACATTTTTGCGTGGAACAGGAACAAAATTTTAAGTTAGAATGAATTAATTTATTGAGTGGGGTCAAATTAACCGGGTTTTAATTATTCAGTATAATCATATTGGTGGAATTTAATTTAGTTGTGTTAGTAAAACAAAACAATGTAATTATTATTAAGTGGGATCAAATTATTTTGGCTTTCTGATGTTGAAGATTTTTATATTGATATTATGTAAACTAGTTAAGTTAGTCTAACGGTAAAATGCTCATAAAATTAACTTAACAAAATTCTAGTTGAGGCTACTTAAAAAATGCATGCAAATTGTTACCTTAATTTTTTCAAGTAGTTCCAGTATATTATTTTTTAGAGTGTACAGTATATCCTCTATGCCAAACCAGTATGCTTTTTTCAGAATCAAATGAATAAAATCACAAATTAAATAATATTTAACAACATGAGCAACAAAGCCTTTAGGATAATAAACAATTTTACTTTCTGTTAAAAAAAAAGTGACCACACACACATGCTGTTGTGAGAGTGCTGGAGTAAATGCATGCTAGATTCCATGATGCACATAAAAGTTAATACCTCCCCCTTGTGGAGAATGTGACAAAGCTAATAAAATAAGTAACAGAAACAAAATAACAGAAACCTTGCATGAAAGTATAAAAGTAGGGTTTTTTTATGTTTGTTTGTTTGTTTGTTTTAATTTTAAAAAGTGACATCAGAAATATTCAGTTAACTTGCCAAATGGCATAATGATAAAGTGAAGTGGAATGGACCATGCTTCTTGACCAAAGCAGGCCAGTATTTTGCAAACCATCTCAGGATTGTACTCCCTGCTGCATGCAAATGCAGAGAGCAACCCTTCAGGATCTATTTTGTTTGTTTAAAAACAAACACGGTACTTGCACCTTCTATAGCACTTGCAGGCTATGGGACTGTGGTCTGAATAACAGACTATCAAAACAGGAAACGGAAAACTCATTTGATTTCATTTGTGTCAACTGCTAAGCGTGCTTTCACTTTTGAAATCTTTACACTTGGCCTGTTGTAAGGTTATTCATACTCATGAGCACTGAGACTACAAAAACTTTCATTAGTGTTTTATAGACAATTTGCGCATGAATACTTTCTGCTTGTGTTTCATGAATAAGGATCACACTCTCACTCTCTCACATTCTACCAAATCTCTTTCACACATCAACATATTGTCTCACAAATACTATTAAACCTCACACCATAAAACTCATGCATTCTTTAAGATAAGTTATACATATAAGGTGATGATTGATCGACACATACTGCGTAAAATTTTCATTACAGTATCGAATCCTTTTGGAAATCTTCTTTCTATTGTCAGCAATGCCAGTTATGCACTATTTAACCAATGTAGTGGCTTTCTTTCTAAGTTAGATCCCATTGTTTTAAAGTAAACACACCATTCAGTCTGATTCATTTGCATTCTCCTACAGCTTTTTGATTACTTACAGTTTATTGATTTCTTTGTCTTACTTGAATGGTGTGTATGTGTTAAGCTCAGCTATAGATTATGATTGTTTACGATGTGCCACAGCAATACACAAAATCAACTATTCTTTTTTGTTTTTTTAATTTTTACCCGATTTTCTCCCCAATTTAGTCGTCTCTAATTCCACCCGCTAGTTAGGACTCCCCCAATCACACGATGCTATCAACGCTAGGAGGGTGAAGGCTCTCTCTGGGTGGGTGGGATGGCCCCTCCTTCTCCCCCCATCACTCAGCGCGATGCTAGGGCCATCCCACTTCTCCCCCCATCACTCAGCGCGATGCTAGTCAGCGCAGACGTTCCTCCGAGACCTGTGAAGCCAACCACCGCTTCCTTTCGAACTGCCGCTCACGCAACGTCATTGGACAGCCGAACGCGCTCGGAGGAAAACGCCAACCGCCAGATCTGTTACGTCAGCTAACAGACGTCTGCGCTGACTAGCATCGCGCTGAGTGATGGGGGGAGAAGGAGGGGCCATCCCACCCACCCAGAGAGAGCGAGGCCAATTGTGCTCTCTCGGACTCCCGGCTACGGATGGCTGTAGCATCACCAGGGATCGAACTCGCGATCTCCTGATGATAGGGCCAACGCTTAGACGGTTGCGCCACTCGGGAGCCTCCAAAAGCAACTATTCTAAAGCCAGTCTAAGACCACCATGGGCCCTAGGTGTTGATGTTCTAAGGTCCCCCACAACAATTATCCCCACCAGGCATACATACACTACATTACACCCACAGGAGAACGACATCCCATTCTAATTCCATAGGCAATAATATGGAGTGTGTCCCCTCTGTGCAGCTATAACAACTGGGAAGGCTTTCTATGCGAGGCAAATCCGGCCAAAAAAGAAATCAAAATTAAAACAATAAAATGTAAAGGCATTTCTTTTGCCATTTCTTTTTCCAAACATCTGTGCAAATATCCTGCCAAAATTGAAAATGAAATGAAATACCTACATTTGCAATTTCGTTTGTCACATAAGCACGAGCCATTTGTGACAAAAATAAAAATAAATTTAAAACAGCTATTTGTCATTTCATTTTAGTCATTATTCTGGTATCATGGCCATATCTAAAATGGAAAAGCTAATACAGAAAAGAAAATCCAAGCTTCACATTGGATTTGCCTTTTCTTTTGTGTCAAAACTAAAATCAAAATGCAATGTTTACGTTTTTATTTCTTTTTCATAGCAATAGGCTGTATATCTGACAAAATGGAAATGAAAATGCAAAAGTGATAAATCAACAGCAAAGTGACAGTTTGTGATTCAGTTTTGGGCGTGGACGCACTTTAAGTGTCAGAATAAAAAAGGCAAGTGTAAACGAACATCGGCGCCACCTGCTGGAGATTTACTTTTCATTTGCCACTTTGCTTTTTCGTTTTCAAGTTGACCAACATGCAAATATATGTTAATTAGCACTAGGCGGGGCTACGGGGTACATTTTAGGACATCCTCAGACCTTAGAGTCAGAACGGCATCATTCCTTAAGATAAACGACTTTGAGTTCTGGAAAACCATCATCACGGCTCAGATCCGGCGAAACTGAACATCAGACAAAACGCCGTCAGACCAAACGGCCTCAGAAAAAAGGTATCAGACCAAACTCAGCTTGGTCGAGCATACTGGTTCCTATAACTTAGAAAACTATTGTGTATTCTCGATATAAATGCCAGTATAACATTTTCAGTTTTTTCTGAGGCCGTTTGGTCTGACGGCATTTGGTCTGATGTTCAGTTTCACCAGATATATGACGATGGTTTTCCCGAAACTCAAAGTCGTTTAGTCCGAGGAATGATGCCGTTCTGACTCTGAGGTCTAAGGATGTCCTAAGCAAGGTGGCAAATGAAAAGTAAATCTCCAGCAGGTGGCGGCGACGTTTGTTTGCATTTACCTTTTCATTCTGACACTTAAAGCGCGTCCACGCCGAAAACTGAATCACGAAATGTGAAAAATGAAATTGCAAATGTAGGTATTTCATTTCATTTTCAATTTTGGCAGGATATTTGCGCAGATGTTTGGAAAAAGAAATGGCAAAAAGAGGTTTGTATTTATATTTTATTTATTTATTTATTTAACTTAATTTTTATTTATTTATTAACAGTATTACAATGTTTCCATGGAAAAAAACCTATAAGAATACAAGTTATATCTATACACTCTTCAAAAATAAATAAACAAATAATTAATTAGACAATCATTAAGGGGAAAAAATTTATTATTTCTCACTGCATTAGTAGATCTATAACAGGGCTTCATCACTTTGTAAATGTATCTTTTTGAATTCTTAATTAGTATGTTATTTGTTCCATTTGGTAGACATCCCACACCTTTTGGATCCATAAATTATATGTGGGAGGGTCTGGATTCACCCATTTAATTGTAATACATTTCAGAGCTATCATTAGTACTATTCCTAGAAGGTATTTCGTAGATCACCCCTCTAAGTTATCCGGTATTACTCCCAATATTGCTACCCTAGGATCTTGTGGAATATTCTGCTGAAAAACTTCCTTAAGAGCATCAAGTACTTTGTTCCAGAATATCTGTAACTTAGGGCACAGCCAAAATATGTGAGTATGGTTTCCAATTTGTGCTCCACAATTTCTCCAACATGAACTGTTATGTGTTAGACCCATCTTCGACACTATTTCTGGCGTTCGGAAATATCAGGTGATGACTTGCCATTTGAATTCTCTCCAGATGTTTGAAGTGGTCATTAGCCTTGCTTCGGTGCATATTTCGTTCCAAGTACTCTGTGTTATATCCACATTTAGCTCTGATTCCCATCTCTGCTTTATATTTAAATAATTATTTAGGTTCATAGACGTGAATATTTGATACAGTTTACAAATTATTCTTTCCCCTCCATTCTTCGTTTGTAATTCCATTAAATAATTTTCTAGATGTGTAGGTTTTACAAGTTTTTCCCATGCTTTGTGTGTAATTGAAAATGTCTCAATTGCAAATATCTAAAAAAAAGTCTGTTCTGGGGAGAGCAAATTCATTTTCTAGCTGTTCAAATGTCTTAAGGTTACCCCTGTCCAACATCTGATACAGTTTGGTTAAACCATATTATGACCATCTTTTAAACCTTGTATCCAAACTGGATAAAGGTTTTCATATGTCCAATACTTGCTAACAGTGAGATTGTCTTGGGCAGCCTGAATATTGATTGTATTTTTTTCCATTTCTTAAAGGTAACTGCAGTCCATTGTCCCAATTCTTTTATAGGGGCATCCAAAAATGGTAAGACATTGAGGGGCACTGGACACATACTTCTTTCGATATTAAGCCAGCATGTACTTATATTATTCTGGATCCATGTTAACAAAGGCTTCATCTGTGCAGCCCAGAAATAATATTTTAAGTTAGGCAATTTAAGCCTACCATCTGATTTGGATAGCTGCAATGTTTTAAGCCTAATTCTTGGACGTTTTCTTTGCCATATAAACTGAGAAATCAATTTGTCCAAATTATTAAAAGTGGACTTTGGAACTTCAATGGGTAACATCTGAAATAAATAAAGCAACCTGGGCAAAACATTCATACGTATAGTTTCAATACGACCTAACAAAGATAGAGGTGTGGACCATCGGTCCAAATCTTTACTAATACAGAATTATTTTTTTATAACTTGCAACATAAAGGTTTTGTACAGATTTAGGGATGTGTATACCAAGATATTTAATACCATCTTTTGGCCACTTGAATCCACTCTGGAGTTTTATACTTTGTGGTATATTGCCATTAATATCCATAGTGTCACGCATTCGGCAAGAGGTCAAAGGAAAACGGACTCCATTTCCCAGAATCCCTCGGGAGATCACGTCACGGCACAACGTCCTTCAGAGATGGAGGACAACACGGACTCCATTACCCAGAGTTCTAGGGAAATTCACGTGATCACTGACTCTCAAACACGCCCCTATCAGAGATCTAGTTCCCCTGAATACTGATGTGTCACACCTGTTTAGGATGTCATATGACTCAAGCTGTTTAGTTTAAAAGCCCGGGCTTTAGGTAGGCAAATTGTGAAGTATTGTTTCCTTGAGAACTACTGAGCGTTTGTATTGATGTGACCGATACTCTGTTTTTGACCTTTGCTTTGTTTGTCTGGATTCTGCCTCTTGTCTTACCCTTTGGATACTTTTGCCTGTCTTTGCTGACCTGTGTTTTTGACCCCTTTTTCTGTTATTTGGATTACGTTTTTGCTCTGCCCTTTTTGGATTGTTCGCTTGGTTTTTTCTGAATACACTTTGGCCTAGAGTGATTTAAACTGCTGCTCTCGTTATTTTTTATCCGCGAGCGTCTGTTTTTTTCTGTCAGCACGTTACACATAGCTGCTTTTTTTCCACATTAATTTTATATCCTGAATAGTATCTATACTGAGAAATATGTTTCTTTAAGTGTGATATCATTGTTATTGGTTCTGTTAAGTACAATAGTACATAATCTGCATAAAATCTGCATATTTTATGTTCTTTATTTATTTTGATTCCTTTTATATTTTTATCATCTCTGATGAGCTGTGCTAGTGATTCGATACTAATTGCAAACAAAAGAGGCGAGAGCGAACAGCCCTGTCTACATCCGCGTTCTAATGTAAATTTCTCTGACCTACACCCATTAACTCTGACGGCAGCCTGTGGGTCTGAATAGAGTGTTTGTATCCAATTTATTAAGTTAGGGCCAAACTTAAACCGTTTTAGTGTTTGAAACAAATATTGCCATGATACACGATCAAAGGCCTTCTCGGCATCCAATGATATAATTATTGCTTCTTTTTCTTTATCTTTTTGGTAGGACATTATATTAAATAATCTTCTGATGTTATCTCCATAGTATCTTCCGGTGATAAAACTAGTCTGATCAGCATGGATAATTTGGGTAATAATCTTACTGACACGTCTAGCCAGATTGCTGTTAAAATACACAAATCTGCCTTCAATAGTGATATAGGCCTATAGGATTGGCATTCAGTAGGATCTTTGCCCTCTTCATGTATTACTACTATGGTTGCTTCTTTCCAGGAGGGAGCTAAAACTTTAAACTCAAACGCATGATGGTATGCTTTTAATAACAGGGGAGATAAAATATCTTTAAAGGTTTTGTAAAATTAATTAATAAACCCATCTGGTCCTGGGCTTTTATTATTTTTCAGATTTGAGATCACCTGCTTAATTTCCCATTCCTCTATTGGTTCATCTAATTCCTTGGCCATTGATTCTGTTAATGTTGTCAAGTTTATGTCTTCCAAGAATGTTTCAAGTTGTATGTCCTCAGAACAAGTGTCAGAGTTTTTGTATAAACATTTGTAAAATTCTGCAAAGGATTCTGCTATCTCATCTGGCTTAGTACAAAATTTAGCATCCTTAGATTTTATTTTCTGCACTATGCTAGATGATTATTGCTTTTTCAATCTAAATGCCAATAACCTACTTGCTCTGTTACCATATTCATAATATTGCTGGTAAACAAATCTTAAGCTTCCCTCAACCTTCTCTGATAACAAACTGTTAAGTTCTCTATGGGTTGTGCTGAGAGCTTTAATAAGTCTAGTTGAAGTGGTTTGTTTATGTTGCTTTTCCAAATCCTTTATTTTGTTCTCTAATTCCTTCTGTTTGGCATTCTTTTTTCATTTTTTAGTGCATGTATATGAGATAATACGACCCCAGATGTACGCTTTAGCACAGTCCCACAACATAAGAGGTGATGTTTCTGATGAGACATTAGTATCCAAATAATTATTAAGTTCTGTTATGATAAAGCTGGTAAATTCTTTATCGTTAAGGAGGGAAGCATTAAGTCTCCATTGTTTGACGGTTGGTCTATGGCCTATATGCCACTTGAGTGCAATGGTCAGAGATAGTAATATTTCAATATCCATTACTCTATGCAGCTCTAACTTGGGCGTGAAAAATTAATCAATCCTAGAATAAGATGCATGCCTACTTGAATAGTATGTAAAGTCCTTATTTCTTGGGAATTTACTTCTCCAAACATCTGCAAGGCCCAACTCGAGAGATTGATATTTAAGCATTTTGCTCATTTTAGAGAGAGGGGAGTTTTCGATTCAGGTTGTCTATCCATGCGTTGTGACAAAACACAGTTTAGATCCCCTCCCATCAATAAAAGTCCAGTGCTATGCTGTATTATATTGGCAAAAATTATTTTGATTTATACATTTATAAAGGATACTTAAGTGCCATCAATTTACCAGTATATATCTCCCTTCAGTGTCTTTATGTATTAATGTTGGTGTGAAATTTATTTGTCTATGTATCAGGATGGATATTCCCCTTTTCCTCCCTGACTGATGTGAAGAATAGTATACTTTATCTGCCCAGGATTTTTTAAGCTTATCATGTTCATCATCAGAGAGATGGGTTTCTTGTAGAAATGCTATCTGACAATTCAGTTGCTTTAATTGGTTTAGAAGTTTCTTTCTTTTGATAGGGCTATGAAGTCCCTTAACATTATAGCTTATAATTTTAAGTGGTTCCATTGTTTATATTTTAGAGGTTGTGCCTTGACCTATTAGCGATGGAGATGTATAGCTGCTATGAGAAACAAAAAAAAAAAAAAAGAAAAGAGAGAGAAAAAAAAACATGTATACATTCTTATCTTCAGAGAAGTCCATTTAAAATCTGGGTAAGGAAATACTGAGGTGGTCTTATTATCCTTATTCTTAACGCATGATCCTGGCGGAACATTAGGATCAGAACACGTAAAACAAAAAAACAATTCAAGCTTGAATTCACTGTCATGCTTAACGGGGATGTGGGGTCTAGTCCCGGCCCGCAAAATTGGCAGGCTATGAAGGGCACAGTCTAGATGGAGCTTGACTGTACTTAAGTGTGCTAAGATATAAGAGGTACCAGGCACTGTTCAGACCCCCGCAGGATATCTTACATGCGAGACATACAGCAGAACGGCATATAAAAATAAAACTGTTTACTCAACACTTTTCCGGACTACCCGTAAGTGTCTGGCAATAAGTTCAGAAAAAAGTGTCTAATGGGTGATGCACGGCACATACTCGCGCTAGTCCTCCTGAGGTGTATTTAAAGGAATTTTATAGAAGAAGGTAAAAACACTCTTAAAAACTTCCAGTATAAATTGAGGTCTGAAGCTCTATGTGTCCTGTTTTTGCAGGGGATTGGAATGTTTAAATTAAGGGGCCCCCTGGTCCAGAGGCCCCAGAGGGAGTAGGTCTCTCCCTCTCTTAGTTCCAAATAATGAGATCATTTTAAAAAGAACCATATGTTCTGTCTTCTGTTTCAACAACAAGTCCAATATATAAGCTGTTGGTTATAGTGGTCTGGAGGGGACACTTAAAATTGGCACGAATCCTCTCTCAGGTACTTTATAGTGCTTGATATGATACTGTTTTACTTTGTGAGAAACATCTTTTACAATGAAGACAGTGTCAGCGGAGTTTTCCTTCATCATCTTCACATCATTGCCACTTAATAAACAACACTCCAAGTGAGAGTACACAACCAAAATAATAATGATCTTGTCCCCACCTGGAAAGTTTTAATCGTGCACCATCCTCTGTGTGATTACTTTTCTTTTAATGCGGGTAAGAAAAGTGTTCCTTTACTTCTCCTTCTGATCTCCTCCTGATGATTTCTTTCCAAACATACTCCAAAGCCTCTCGAGGATCCAGAAATTCCTTTTCCTCATTTTTCTATGAGATCCACAGTCGGGCAGGGTAGAGGAGGCTATAGCGAACTCCCAGTCGTCCCCGCAGCATCTTCCTCACGTCTGTGTATGCTGCTCTGGCTTTGGCAACACTAGAGGTGTAGTCGGGGAATATAGCTATGCGCCCCCCGCTGTAGTTTAGCGGAGCTCTGTCTCGGGCTCTTCTCAGAACTTCCACAGCATCTCCATCATAATACAGGTTGGCAATGATAACCCATGGCTTGTCTCCTGGTTTCCATTGGACAAGGCTGTGATGTGAACGGTCTATTTTTATATCTCAGTCCATCTGTAGTACTTCTTTATGAAGTTTGGAAACAGCCGCGGGAGAACTCGAGTCCGTTTTTTTATCCACACCAACTATCCGTATATTCCCCCTTCTCATTCTACCTTCCAAGTCTTCAATCCTTTCTCTGAGTTTTTCAACTTGACTCTGAAGGCAGGCCACAGTAGTTTGAAGTGAAGCTACTTCATCAGACCATGTGGACAGTCCTCCCGCCATGTCTTTAAAGTCTGCCTTCACATGGTCCATTTCGGAGCGAATTGTGTTCGTATTATTGGTGATTTCTGATCTCATCACTTGCAGTTCACTTTTCAAGGCATTAAAGTCTTCAACTAATGCAGTTTTTGGTTCTTCCCTGATTATTTTAGATATTTCTTCCCTGAGGGATGACAAGATATCTGACTTGATCGCTTCAGCGGTCATACCTGTAGCTTCGGTCCGTGTAGGCGGGTCGTGTTTCGGGCTACCTGAAGTAATGTGCGTCGAGGGGGGCTCAGGCCTTGCCGGGTTGTATTTGTGTTTTCGAAGATTCGTGGCCATTCAAGTTGAAATTCCTGCTTTAATTTGAAGTATGAACTCTTAAATGTCCTTTGAGCGAGATTTTATATTAATTTAGATATGAGCAAAGCCATTTAATTAACAAATTCTGCAGGAGTTCTGAAAGAAACATATTTTATTATTTTTATTTTAATTTCTTTTTTGGCTGGATTTGCTTCCCATATGCTTTCTACAAGATTTTGGAGTGTATCTGTGGGAATCCAGAAGACCATTTGTGAGGTCAGACACTGATGTTGGAGGACAGGGCCTGGCTCACAATCTCTGTTCTAGTTCATCCCAAAAGTGTTGAATGGGGTTGAGGTCAGGGCTCTGTTTGGGCCAGTCAAGTTCTTCCACACCAAACTCAACCAGCCATGTCTTTATGGACCTTGCTTTGTGCACTGGGGCACAGTCATGCTGGAACAGAAAAAGGCCTTCCCCAAGCTGTTCTCACAAAGTTAGAAGCAAAGAATTGCCCAAAATGTCTTGGTATGCTGAAGCATTAAGATTTCCCTTCACTGGAACTAAGGGGTCTAGGCCAACCCCTGAAAAACAACCCCATAGCATTTTCCCTCCTCCACCAACCTTTACATTTAGCACAATGCAGTCAGGCAGGTAACATTCACCTGGCATTCACCAAACCCAGACTTGTCCATCACCTTGCCAGATAGAGAAGCGTGAATCATCACTCCACAGAATACGTTTCCACTGCTCCACAGTCCAGTGGCGGCATGATTTACACCACTATCACGGTATATAAACAGTAATTCTCAAACCAGTGCCCAAGGTCCCGCAGCTAGTCCACATTTTTGTTCTGCTTCAGCTCCTGACCCATCTGTGTTCACAATAGCTTGGTTCAGATGTGTGGCATATATGCCATTTTTTTTAAAGACGAAATTGAGAACACATTTGTCACAGTGTGTTTTTGCTGCCTGTCACATTGCAAACTGAAGATTCCCCATCCTCCTCTGCAGGGGTTGTTCCTCTGAATTATCTGTTATCCTCAGATCAGATCAGACCTTTTTTCTGTTGCTCATTTAATCTTCTATAAAAAGGCTTTGACTCCTTGCAAAGTTTTACCAAGGTTTTTCCCTGTTAATTCTGGGCAGGAAATATTCTGATTCTAATCTGATTTTTTTTTACCCCTGCCCAGACATTTGTTTTTCTGAGTTTGGTTTTGATTTCTTGATCTCATGGTTTATCATAGCTGTCTCTGGACTGTTTATTGAGCAGTTGCCTGATGTGCCCATGCCCCATTAAGTTCTATTTGCACTTGGATCCCACTTGTGGTGACTCTACTTTGTTACACTTTGTTATATGGATCATTTTACTGAGTAGACTTTCAACTGATTTGAACTAAAATCATTTTGATTTGAGTGAACTCATATCTTAATTATGTTTATTTTATTAAAATAAATAATTTAATATTGTATTTTGTCACTACCATAATAAACATAGCCCTACTGAAATGTTACCATTTTGTCAATATTTGATTGTTTCAGTAAAGACAGTAGTAGTTATTAACCCCGGTAAATGTCAAAATGATTTATGAGTTATGCGTGACGTCACATGTGAAATATGTAAAGTATTGTCCCAGGGGGTTGATGTGTATAAAAATGTAAACATCAGTGGTATGACATCACGTGTGAAATATGTAAAGTATTTTCCCAGCGGGTTGATGTGTATAAAAATGTAAACATCAGTGGTATGACATCACGTGTGAAATATGTAAAAAAAATTCCCAGGGGTTGGTGTGTGTAAAATGTAAACATCAGTTATATGACGTCGCGTGTGAAAATTGCAACTGATTTTCCCAGGAGGTAATGTGTGTAAAAAATGTGAACAACTATTGTAGGTTGTAAAGAATTTTTTTTTTTCCGGTGATAAAATGTTCAATTTTCCCCAGTGTGCGTGTTGGGAGGGGTGGCAAGCGTGAGCAAATTTTAGTGTTAATGAAAAAAATGATGTGAATTTTGTGTAAAAGTTTAAAGGGGTGTGAAAAATTAAGAGTAAGGATGAAAAAAAAAAGATGCGAGGACTTACCGTCGGTGGGGTGGGGTGGGGTGGGGGTGGTTGGGTCGGGGTATGGTGTGTGTGTGTGTGTGTGTGTGTGTGTGCTTTTTGATAACTACCCGAGCTTTGCCCGGTATGATGCGTGGGAATAATTTTCAAAAGACTCCCAGGATGTGTTTTGGAAAAAAAAGATTCCCAGGATGTGTTTTGGGGAAAAAAAAAGATTCCCAGGATGTAATGGTATGACGTAGTTGTTGTTGTGTTTTTGAGTGACAGTAGCAAGTGGGGGGCCCCGTTCTGCTCAGCGTGACTAATAATTGAACAGGTGTCGTGGTGTTTTTCTCCTCACAATACTATAAAAACTGGCCGTAAAAGAGAGAGATTGGCGCGGAGAGTGACTTTTCTGCAAAACCATCGTCATGGATTCTCCAGACAGATCGTCTAAGGCTCAAGCCGGATCTCCGATCTTGAATTCCTTGAGCAAATGGCGCTATCGCACATTCATTCGGGACAACTTAGAAAAGCGTGGAATTTGGTGTGGCCAAACAGCCTAAAACGACTGAAACTGAAGGAGCAACCCCTGAGGACCAGTCAAATTTTGAGCGCGAGGAAGGCCTTCGTTCGCAATGAGATACCTAAATACTGCTGGCCCCGTTCGATTCGGGAAGAAAACGATGTTACACCTTCGCAGAAGAAAAAGCAGGAAATCGACAGATTCAGAGCGGACGACAGTCTGTTTAAACCGAGCATAAAGAGGAGATGTCTTTCGATGACGTATTTGACAATTTTGCCGAAAGAAACCCGGCTGAACAATGGCTACATCGTTTTCCGTCAGAGCGGTTTCACAGTGACAAGCCGACTGAAGTCTCCATTTCTGAAAAGGAGTTGTACCTGTTAAACCAGACCGTCCCGAAAACGAATGAAAAGGGGGAATTGCATGCTATGATCTTACAGGCCAGAAACAGGTCATGCATGGTTCGCGACACAAAACACAAGACCGAACTGTCCAGGTCTGCCACAATCACACTGAAGGTCAGATCCGCGCATTATTTGCGTCAAATCACCCTGACCATCACAGGGCTCAAGACCCCTGAGTTTACCTACAGAGTTCGACTGGAAGTGTGCACGTCACCTGTGATAAGGCATGAAAACGTGTGCTCCAGCGATGATGATCAGTGGATTTTTTATTTTGCCCCTACTGAAAAAGAAGAGCACATCCAGCTGATTGAAATAACTTTGCGGGAGAGCGAACTACTGGATATTTATCACGCGGTCAAACATGGTCTGACAGGTAAGAAAAACCTTTTTTTCTTAAGAATTCATTTTGACCGTTTGAGGTACCGTAGTTTGTGAATATAAGCCGTGAAAAGGGTTATACCGTTTCAAGTTGCAGCGTGTGGCCGAAGAGTAAGCATGTACGAGCCCGTTAAACCTTTTAACGATTTTCTCTCTCTATCACCAGCCAGCGTAATATGCGGTTGCGACAGCTGTCATATTCCACGACCGACGAGTCTGATGTCTAAATACCAAGATGACAAAACAGCGATGCGCATGTGCGAGGACATGCCCAGCGGGAGAGATTGGGGGTTTTCCCCCACTCACCAGCCAGAGCACGATGAAGAGAGTTCTGATCTAGAGCTCGTGGAACGTGAAAAAAGCGGCGAAAATGACATTTCAGATTCGACCAGCGCCAGCGAGGTAGAAGAAGAGGAAGAGGAAGTCTGGAGGAAGCGTGACCGATCTGGACAGCGATGAATTTATCGTGGCGGACGAGGACGGCTTATAAAGCCGACCTTCTTCGCCGGCTGACATCGAGCAGCGTGAGAGAGAGAACGCGAGCGCTTTCTCAGGAACGGGGTCAAAAGGTCAATGCGAGGAACCTCTTGACGCCGGCGCCAGCTCGGAAAGTCAGAGCGAGAAGCCTTTGGACCTGAAGGACCGAGCCACGAAAATTGTGGAATTTATCTGGGCAAGAGCGATCATCCTGGCTGTTCGTCAATGGGTCACGAGAGATTGCGAGAGATTGCGTGAAGGACCGAGCCACGAAAATTGTGGAATTTATCTGGGCAAGAGCGATCATCCTGGCTGTTCGTCAATGGGTCACGAGAGATTGCGCTGGGTGTCAAATCCCCATCACAGAAACAGCACAGTTGCGTGGAAGGCGTCCCCGTAAGATTTCTGGACAACGAGTTAAAGCAGAAGTGGCTGAATCTCATTCCCGCTTGTGAATTGGAAATAAAAGAGTCTCTAAAGCAACACTTTGAATTAAAAGAACCTCATGATGGTTTTGTAATAAACATTTTGCGTAGAATTTACACGCTGACGCAGGAAAAATTGAGTGAATATAACCCGCTGTCCGAGTACCTGAGCAGAGATCCGTCCGAAATTCTGAGCCGGTTCTACATGCGACCGGATGAACCTCTGAACAGCGCTGCGGAATCAACGGCCGCCGACGTGTGTAAAATTCTGATGGGGTCTGAGGATGACAGATCGGTGTAGTGATTCGCGAGAGAGAGAGATTGTGTATTTGTACATAAGACATTTATGACACCGATGTTTTTTTGCTGATAGTAAGTTTATACATTGTATATTTTTTTATTAGACAAACCATAAACATTATTATTACTAGAAAAAACTGGGACCTTTTTGTTTTATTAAAAAACACCACATGTTTTTCATTTAATATTTTAGTAAAAAAATAAAAAAAACACATAAAAACCTTTAACAAAAACATAAAAACCTTTTGAAGTCGTTTTCTGTCATCAGTTTGTTTTCTCCACATTTTATTTTAGACCGTGTTTTACCCAGAAGAAAATATAAAAACCCTAACGTGTTTCACACCTCGACCATTTGGACATGTCTCAGACGGCGCTGCGAGAGTTGTACCATAAACCCGGGTCGGAAGGCGGTCTGTGTGGTAGGGAGCCCTTTATCAAAAGCGTAAGGGAGGTGGGGTTGGCTAATAAAAATAAAGATGAAATTGATAGGTTTTTACAAAGTTCAGACACACGCTACACAAACCCCGAAGAATAAACTTTAAAAGGAGTTTCGTACTAGCGTGCGAAAAAGATTCACAATGGCAGTTAGACTTGGCAGATTTATCCTCTCTATCGGAACACAACGATGGGAAAAAGTTTATTTTAACCTGCATAGATGTGTTTTCAAAATACGCGTGGGTGGAGGCGTTGGAAAATAAGAACGCCAAGAGCGTAACGAAGGCCTTTGAACAAATACTTTTACGAGGTAGAAAACCCGTCACTCTTCAAAGTGACAAGGGGCGAGAATTTTGTAATCATTTATTTAAAAAAACTTTTAAACAAATATAAAATAAGACATTTTGCTACGGCTAGCGAATTGAAAGCCTCTGTGGTGGAGCGATTTAACAAAACCCTCAAAACGCGGATGTTCAGATATTTTACAGGTTTTAACACCTTGAGATATTTAGATGTGCTTCAGGAACTAGTGAGCGCTTACAATCGCGCTTTTCACTGATCTATTAAAATGCGTCCCGAAGAAGTGAACGAGGGCAATCAGATACAGGTGTTTCATCATCTGTACGGGAAAAGAATGAGAGGGGAATTACCCCGACCCAAGTTTAAAATAGGTGACGCGGTTCGGATTTCGAAAGAGCGCAGGTTCTTCGCGAAAGGTTACGTCTTTCACGGATGAATATTTTTTTGTGGATAAAATTATTAAACGAGACCCGCCGATGTATAAACTAAAAGACCTCGATAATGAAATAATAGAAGGTTCTTTTTATGAAGAAGAAATGCAAAAAATTATTGTACCTGAAAATAAAGTCTATCGTGTAGAAAAAATACTGGCTAGGAAAAAAACTAAATCCGAGGTTCTCGTTAAGGTGAGATGGAAAGGTTGGGATAAAAAATTTTACTCCTGGGTAAACGAAAATTCTATCCAGGACGCTCGATAAAAACCCCGTGAGAGAGCGGCGCGAGCCCCTATTCGGAAGCGCGGACCCCCCCACCATGGAAGAAACCAGAGATTTTTTCATCACTCTGCCGAGTAATGCTAGCGACAAATTATACCCTCAAAACGATATATCCAGCTATAGGGTGAAGTTAGCCAAAACCGTTCACCTCAGGGGCGGTTGGGAGGTCGGCTTAGCAGAAATTTCATTTCCCCAGTGTTGGTACACGCTGGCGGACGGCGGGCGACAGGAAACGGACTTTTGGGTGTGCAAAGGGCAGGATCTCAGTAAACAGGTGGCTTTTAAAGTAAAATGCGGTTATTATACTTACATCGCTGACATTTTGACCGAAATGAACAAATATTTTAGAACCACCAAAACCCACGTCGAATTATATTTGGATAAGGTCACGAGACGGGTAAAATTAGGGGTCACACCGGAGGAGATTATACGACTGACCTCGCTGAACAGATGGCCTATTCGGATTCGAACGCACGGACAGTTGGCGCACATTCTGGGCTTCGAGGAACAGAAGTGGACTGACCCGACCGAAACTAAATTCCCTGCCCATATTTAAGGCGGAACGTTTTATTTGTTTCTTTATTCGGATATTTCTTCGCATCAGATTGTAGCCGATACCTTAGCACCTCTTTTGCGAACCGTTCAAATACCCAAAGCGCATCTGGATTTCGTCACGCTAAACTTTGACAAGGTGCACTACAACCCGGTCAGCAAACACGTGTTCGATGAAATTTTAATAGAGTTAAAGACGGATCAAAACCGAAACGTCAAATTCGAATTTGGAAAAGTGATCGTGAAGCTACATTTTAGACCGATCCGATAAAAAATGTCTGCTTATCACGCCGACCCTAACTCCTACGTCCTCTACTATACGCGACAGGCCGGGTCCGGTTTAGAAGGTTTCAGCGGAGCGCCCGTGCAGTACGGAAGAGGGATCGGCAACGTTTTTCGGGGTTTGTTTAGACTGGCGGTGCCTCTGCTAAAATCGGGCTTCAACTTGGTCAGACCGCACCTCAAGACCGCTGCTAAAAATATCGCGAAAGACGTGGTTTCCGCAGCGGCGGGGAAATTACTGGGAAACGCGTCGGAAAGGCGGCAGGAGGGGGAAGGCCTGGTGGTTTTGAGCCGCGCGAATCGACGCATGCGCCCGCCGGGGCGTCGCGGTTCCGTACCTTTTAAAAATAAAAGCGTTTTTTCAAAAGGTCTCAGTCTGAACAAGAAGCTGGCGGGTGCGCTCGTCCGCGCCTCTCGTTTAAGGAATAGGAAGAAAAAAAAGAGCGAGCGGAAAACCGGTGCGGGTCCCGACATATTTTAAAAGATGTCTCTCATACACAGCGCCTCGGCGGAATGCATGAAGTCCGAGCTGGACCTATTTACGATCCCTATGACGCAACACAGTATAGAATCCTACAAATATGTAGAAACGCCACCAATCACGGCCATCACCGAAAACGGCCCCCTGGAATTTTTTATAGCGGGGTCGGGGGACACCTACGTCGATCTGAACCGTTCGCTTTTGTACCTCACGTGCAAAGTTACCAACGCGGACGGAACCGATCTGGCGGCCGGCACGGCCGTAGGTTTGATCAATTACCCCGCGGCCACTCTTTTTAGCCAAGTCGACCTGTCCCTCGGCGATAAGCTCATTTTTCAAAGCGGTTCCACGTACGCCTACAGGGCCGTTCTGGAGTGTTTGCTTAACTATTCCGAACCTACACTGAATTCGCAATTCGCAGCGGGGCTGTTTCGCAAAGACACGGCGGGGCGCATGGACGAAGCTGACCCGAACAGAGACAATGAGGGGTTAACGTGGCGAAGCGCTTATTGCGAAAGGAGCCGAACGTTCGAATTAATGGGACATTTGCATAACGACTTTGCATTTCAGGAAAAGCTTCTTTTAAATTCCGTCGACGTGAGAATCAAGTTAGTTCGTAATAAAAACGAGTTTGTTTTAATGTCATCGGATCCGAACCCGGGCTATAAACTTCACATTTTAACGGCCCTTTTGTACGTAAAAAAGAATACACGTGTCACCCAGTGTGAAACTGGGGCACGCGTCAGCTTTGCTTCAGTCTAACGCGAGGTACCCATTAGAACGAGTTAACGCGAAAGTGTTAAGCGTGCCGGCGGGGGGTCGCGTGTCAAACCAGGATAATCTATTTTTGGGCCAAGTGCCAAAATTCATCGCTATAGGTTTTGTTCATAACGAAGCTTTCAGCGGATCTTACGCGCGAAATCCTTTTAATTTTCATCATTACGACGTGGAATCTTTAAATCTGAGCGTAGACGGTGTGTCCTACCCGTCCACGCCTTTTCGACCGCTTTTTCCCAGGCAGCGCTGCCTGCGAGAATACTTCAGCCTGGTCGAGGCTACGGACAGAGGGTTGAGGGACCAGCCTTTGGCCATCTCTCGTGAAGATTTTTCTCAGGGCTACTGTTTATTCGCGTTCAAATTGACCCCCGACGAAAGCTCGGGCGAACACGTTTCCTTAATACAGTCGGGGCACGTCAGACTGGACCTCCGGTTTCGAGCGCCTTTGCCCAATACCATAAACATCACCGTGTTTGCGGTTTTTGACAACGTGTTAGAAATTAATCACAAACGTAAAGTGCTTATGGACTATTTTTGAAAAAAAAAATGGACACAAGACAGATCGCTAAAGCCATGCGATGCACCCTCGGTTTCAGAGGCGTATTCCCCTGCGATCAACTGCCTCGGGTGTTAAAACACACACCTCCGTCCTGTTTTATTGTGAATACAAATCCTCACACCTGGCCTGGAGAACACTGGTTGGCTGTTTTAATACTGTCAGATGGAAATGCAGAGTTTTTTTATTCCTACGGGTTTCCGCCGGACTCTGAATTTTTCCCCAGTTACATCATGCTTTTTTCTAAAAAATAATTCACGACGAGTTTTGTGTAACGCTAGACAAGTTCAAGACCATAGGTCGGACGCCTGTGGTCATCACTGCGTGTATTTTGAAAAACAGCGTATGAAGGGTCTTACGTTTTCTCAGGTTCTAAATTCTTATTCCACCGATTTATGAGAAAATGATCGCTCTGTTAAAAAATATGTAAAAAGTTTGCTGCGGATAGATTCTTACTGTCATATTGTACACGGCGTGCAAAGTTGTGTTTACCGTTGTGATTTTATCAATAAATGATTACAAAATGATCTTTTAACGTCTGTGTGATTATATATTTCAATAAAATCGCTACGCTTTAAAAAATGTTTACTTTATTCAAACACACACACACACAAGAAAAAACATATTAAAAGAGTTGAAAAATATGAGACTGTTTTAATGGAAAAAAACCAAAAGCATAAAATGTACTTTGAATCAGATATAAATGATGTGGTTATTTAAGCATACGAATGAAAGCATTCAAACATACACATTACCCGTTGGTTTAAAAAAATGACACGATTATAAAAAGCCTAAAATGTACTTTGATTCAGATTTAAATGAAAACATTTTGGTTTTAATAAAAATGTAAAAAAAAGATTCAAACATTCACATTATCCGTTGGTTTAAAAAATGACACGATTTTAAAAAGCATAAAATGTACTTTGATTCAGATATAAATGATGTGGTTATTTAAGCATACGAATGAAAACATTTCTTAATACATCCACCCTGGAGGTTCAAAGTGTGTTTTTCTATTTCTTTTTTTTTAACCCGCGAGGGCGTACTCGCAGGCGTGCTAAACGTTAAAGAATCATCAACGGACCCTTTGATGTGTTTGTATTTTTCCATCTCTCGCCTTACAGAAGAATTACCCAAGGCCCCCGAAGGAACGTTGGCGTCCGCCAAGCTGCGAAGGAAACTGCTCCACCCGACGGTTTGTAATTCAGCTTCTGATAAGAGGTTGCCGTTTTTAACAAATCAAATATATGACTCCCTTCCACGACATCCCCTCTGTACACGAATTCGCCGCGAGCCGTCCACGCGTTTTCCAGCGCGTCCATAATCAGTCGGGTTTTGTTTCTCGAACGAGCGGGCAAGTGTTCCAGAACCTTTGTGGAGAAGCCGTCCGGTGTTTTACTTTCTCGTTTTTCTTCTTTTTCTTCTTCTTTAGGAGGAGGAGGTAAACTTAAAGTCAGTTCTTTTTTTTCCAAAGATTTTTGTTTGACCAAAGTCAGATATTTCCGCAAAAGTTGAGAATACAAATCCAGTTTGGTGTCCGCGGATAAATCCTTTCTCTCCAACAGGGATTTAATCTCCCGCTCCAGTTCATTCTCGCTGTTTTCCCTAATGTCGCCTTTAGAGGAGGAGGAGGAGGAGGGTGTGAGTTTTTGCAATTGGTCGGCAGAGACTAGGTACAGTTTTCGCGCGTGGTTCATTGCTGCCTGGGGGTCAGCATTTGTAACACAAAAGGCAGGGCCGCGGCTATTAACGGGGCGATAAAAACCCCCTTCTGAATGAGTTTACGCTTGCGCCCAAACGGATAACTTTTGTCAGCCAGATGCCTTAAACAGCGTCGCCTTTTCTTAAACTGTTTATACTGAGAGTCAGTCAGCGGAACGTTGCCTTTTAAAACGTTTAAAACGATTTCGCACATGGCCAAAATCACGTATTTGGGTAATTTTTTTTTGTCGGCTTTTTTTTTCTCTTGGCGTTTATCCAAGCGCTTAGAAAAGGGAGAGCTTTTCTTAAACTGGCTGACGTCATTTTTAAAAAAATAAAATCTATGTTTTAGGTACGTACACCACAAATTCTTGTCCGGGTAACAGCCCGCTCCGCAACCTAAATCTTTCTGGCGTTTCGGCTTTAAGATCCACAATTAAATAACCAAATATTTCGATTGTCCGGGATACATTTGTTTAGCCAAAATTGAAATGTGTAACTTGTCTCTAGGATTTTTAAAAAGTATCAGGTAGGAGGCGTTTAAACTAAGGGTGCGAGAATTCTTTCCTCTATAAAATAGATTCTGCGTCAAATATATCACGCTAAGATTATTGTGGTGAGAATATCTCGTGAAAGCGCTTTCTAATTCTACCAACTGACTCATAACGTCCATCATATCGTCCAGAACGATCAGAGGACCCCCTACCCCTCCTCCTTGTAGTTCAGCGTCGTGCAGGCTGCTCGGTGCTCCTTGAACGAAAACCACGTCGGGCATAAGCTCCAGTACTTCGTCGTAACTTTTTTGCCAGTTTTCATAAAACCACATGATTTTGCCAGGCTTCCCGTTTAGAGTTTTGGAAGAACATTCCAAAAGTCTTTGCACAAAGCACGTCTTCCCCGAACGGCTCGGTCCGGCCAAAATACATGTAAACGGCAACTTTAATCTGACGTCAAAATCCATAAGGCACCGTGGTAAAGTCGGATTTCAGTATTCTCTTGTTATAAATTAATGAAATTTTTTTCAGAGCTCTGACGTTCCGCAGAGCCAAGCGTTTTTTGTTTCTTTGAATTAAAAGGGTCTCGGTCAGCAGAGTGTCGGATCGCCCCGTGCTAACGTGCTGCTCCACCAGCCGTTTAAAGGAATCAAAATGAAGAATTTTAGAAGTCTCCGGATTAACTGTAAACCCCTTGACCTTCAGAGAAACTTGCCCGCCGGCTGTGACGAAACAATAGCTTTTGGGTCCTGTAGACACAAATTCCTTGATATAATCACCATCCGTTAGCTGATTCGACAGATCACCGAGATAAAACCCCGTGGGAGGAGTGTATTCCCCCGGTTTCGCCGTGAACATGACAGAATCCGTATCAAAATATAACACCCGCTTTTGTAATTTTTCTAGCACATCGTACAGTTTTAATCGTCCGTAAGCCGCCGTGAAAACGGCCACAAATACGTTAGAAACCACGGGTTTTTGCAAATAATCCTTTTCGTACTGCCACTGGACCAAAGCAACGTCGTCATTAATAAAAGTAAAATAAGAAATGCGTTTATGTTTGCAAAACATCAGTTCTAAAAAGTGACGAGGCTCCGTTATTAATTCCGTGTTCATCCGATTCGTTCTCTGTCCAAATTTCTCCCAGAGAGCGTTCAGAAACAGTTTGCCAATACTCCTCTGAGCGGGGTTAAATCCGATTTTTGACATATCCAGTTCGACACCTTCGTGTCGCTTAAACTTAAACAAACAGTCATTTTTCTCAGCGTCGGTGTTCACACCCGGAGGAAACCGCTGGCTTCCACCTTGATTTTAAAAGTAAATCGATGTATCCTGCGAACATATCATGGGACTTGTGTTCAAAGTGCCAAACCTCGTGTAGCCGTGGTTTAAACTCCTTTTGATCTCCTCCGTGCAATAAACGCCCGTTATGGCTCTCTCTTCTTCCGAATGTCGACACGCGTCCCCGGCCTCCTCCTCCGCGCAGGTTCTACAAAGGGTGAAAACTAATTTGTTTAGTTTGTCACATCTAAAAGGCAACACGGGGTGGAAAAGATTTCTTGGGGGGTAGATTTTGACTCTGGCGATGCCAAAGTACTCTCTGATGTCTTTAAAATCAGTCAAAATCACCGTCGGGTGTCCAATGGGGTAGGCCATACGCTTGTTGCAGTAAGGATATAAACTCGTAAAGTCCAAGTAATGGATTTTTTCGTCCGGGGCGGTTTTGTGCAGAAAACGGATGGCGTTGATCCGTCCGCCGTACAGAGCGTCTCTCGCGTTCATTTTCTCCGGAAAATCACAGCTTTTCAAAAAAGTCTTTAGCTCCCCGTTATCCGCTTTCAGCTTAATCCACGTATGTTCCCACATGATCCTAACGTTATAACCCAAGGATTTCAGATATTCCAACCGTTCCGTGGTGCGTTGATAAAGTTCACCTTGTAACTCACCGGTCAGAGGGTTTTCGGCGTTAGGGTCCGAACATTTCGGACACCCGTGAAACACGCAGCCCAGAAATTCAAACACGGTGTTGGTCCGTTCGCAAAACCCGTCCACAAAAATAGATCCGACTTTCTTTTCCGCCATGTTCAGCGCATATTGGGTAAAAACGTTCTCCTTGAACTTGACAAACTCTAACCACTGTATACTGCAATTTGAAAAACTTCATAAAATAACGCGGCCCCGTTAAGGCCAGACACCTATCCGGCAAAAAGTTTGTTCTGTACAGGCTTAGCGCGGCGCTGGCTATGGTGACGTGTTGAAACGGGTCCACGTTGGCCATGGACAGCACTCGTTTTCTGAATATCATGCAGGCTTTTCTTAAAATAACCACATCATTCTTACAATATTGGTACAGTTCCTTTTTTAAATTAAACACACCGTTTTTTTTACAGAATCGTACCAGTTTATAAATTCAGTCCGCTCCGTAGGAGCCATTTGTGAATATCCGTACATATCAGGTTTCGGGTAACGTCCAACATAACACAAATTATCTTTTGTGTGAAAATAATGAGGAAAATAACCCTTTTTCTCATTTTCAAAACCAAAACTTTTGGGTAAATCAGCCAGTTTCGTTTGGAAGAAGATCAGGCTGTCTATGTAACGTTGTTTGAAAAAAATATCGGTCATGCATAAGATTTTTTTTCCTTGAGTAATGAGATGCGGTACTATTTTGTTCTTTGTTAGGTAATTTAGCATAAAATCATAACCGCTGCTGTTGTGAGCGATAAATGTATACTTTTTGTATCTGTTTTTTCTAAAACGTTTAAAAAACTTTGCTATGCAGTCGTGACCCGTGGCGCACCAATGTCGACCTTCGTACGTGACGGTGTGTATATGTATCGCCGCGTGCTCGTTTTGTTCCGTAAAACGGGACTCTATGTCAAAAAATACATATTTCTGCGTTTGCGGCCTCGGCAAAGTGGGTCTGATAAAACATTGGTGTTTGGAGGGATCCTCTTTCTCGGCTAAAGGCGACTTGCAAATGTTACACGTGGTCCGGCGACACTTGTGGTGTTTGGTCGTCACTATGTATGAGCGATTACAGTTTTCACACCATTTAACCTTCTCATAATATCCCATTCGTTTGTGGTGTGAAAAACAATCCTGTGATCTGCAGAATCTAAGACACTCAGCGCACGTCAAAACGTTCTCGGTTTTTAAACAAACCCTCTGACACACGTTACACATAAAATCGCAGCGGTGCGTGTATTTACTGTGCGAATACGGCTTGTGACAGGCTTTGCACACATGTTTAACACCGAGAAAACCTTTCAAGTTCAAAATACCATAATAATGATTGTTTAGCAAAAGAAGGTAATAGGTCTTCTCGTGCGGCTCTTTATGCGTTTGGAAAGTCTGAAACGAACCACCGTTGTTTATTCTGTAAAGAATCACAATTTTGACGTTTAAAAACTGTTCGAATAAAGTCACGTCGTTAAATAAAACTAAATGTTCCGGTGAAATATTTAACCCATCTAAAAGTAATGGAGCTTTCTTTTGACATTCGCTTTGGGTCAAACCCGGTTTCATCACACCCGTCAAACTACACGCGAAGCAGGAATTTTGGTAAGCGTTTAAAAATATAACCAAATGCCTACTTTTTTCGTAAGTATTTCCGATGACAAAATACTGTTTATCATTCTGGAATAACCTATTCCGCCTCGAAAGTTTCTCACTATCTGAACGTTCAGTGTGAGTGATTTGTTGCTTAACAGTTTTTTATTTGATTGAACAACCGATTCTACGTAATTCAGAAAATGTTCAGCGTTCAGCTCCTCTGCGTTAGTTTGAAATATCACGGGCGAGAACAGGCTTTCACCTTTCAAACTTATTTGGATAATGTCATCCCCTTGTGAAACCTGTCTGGCTTTTTGTAACAAACGATCTACTCGATTGTGCAGAGCCTGCGTGAACTGAATTAAATTCAAACCTGTACCTAGATCTGATAAATTTATTTGATAATTGTATTCACTGTGATTAAACATGGGTCTGTGTCTCTCCCTCACCCCGTCCCCCTCCCCGCTTGTGGAGGGCCTGCTGATCGAAAGGTCTTCTGCGTGAATTTCAGGGTCTGCCGCCTGACACCTCCGTTCACACCCCGTCGAAGCGCTCCCATTTGCTCCATCGTTAACGTGTGACGCGTGTCCTTCGCTCTGCGGTGGTAACTCCCCCAAAGTCGATGCGTTGATATGCTGCATAAAAACATCCTGACAACATGGTCATAGTCGTCGTTCTGTATCCTGTCATCAAAAAAGATACAGCGTTGTCGGTAAATAAAACAGATCTCATCGTTGACGTCAAATTAGCAGAAACTCTCGACTCATCAACTCGCTCCTCGCAATCGGAGACCGGGCTGTAATCTGCGATCGACGGTCCGTCACCTGTGTTGGCACCGACTTTCGGTGTGTTGCAAACACGGTCGCCGGGTCGTGGCTGACAAACCCCCGGAATTTCTTCCTCCTCCTCCTCGTTGTCATCCGAAATGAAAACGTTGTCTGTTCGCGGTGGCGAGCGGACCGTGGCGGTGATACAGTTGACACAGTGGGTGACGTTGCAAACGATCACGCTGGGTCTTTCTTGAACAGCCGCCGAGTTTGTCGCATCTTTTTCAGGGGTGATACAAATAACTTCATCCACCGCCCCCGCTCTGAGTGATTCGTCTGAACCTGTGCCGCTGAAAGATCGCCCCACGATCACGCTGGGTATTTCCTGAACGACAGCTGAGTTTGGCGCGTCCTTTTCTGGGGTGTTGCGAACAACACCATCCTCTGCTGTGGATGATTCGTCAGAATCTGTGAGAACCATCGTACTTCTCGCAGATTCGGTGTCAGACTCGTACTCGGAGTCGGTCGATAAGTTTATCACCTCAGCTTCACCCCCAGCAGGGGTATTGTAATTGCTCGCAAACTGGTCCATAATGAGCAACTTTTTACAACTATTATGGCTCTCGGCCAGTTTTTATAGTATTGTGAGGAGAAAAACACCACGACACCTGTTCAATTATTAGTCATGCTTAGCAGAACGGGGCCCCCCCCTTGCTACTGTCACTCAAAAACACAACAACAACAACTACGTCATACCATTACAACCTGGGAATCTTTTTTTTTTCCCCAAAACACATCCTGGGAATCTTTTTTTTTCCAAAACACATCTTGGGAATCTTTTGAAAATTATTCCCACGCATCATACCGGGCAAACCTCGGGGAGTTATCAAAAAGCATTCACACACACACACACACACACACACACACACCATACCCCGACCCAACCACCCCCAAATTAGTTGCAATTAGTTGCAATTTTCACACGTGATGTCATATAACTGATGTTTACATTTTACACACACCAACCCCTGGGAATTTTTTTTTACATATTTCACATGTGATGTCATACCACTGATGTTTACATTTTTATACACATCAACCCCCTGGGAAAATACTTTACATATTTCACATGTGACGTCACGCATAACTCATAAATCATTTTGACATTTACCGGGGTTAATAACTACTGACAGTTTTAACTAATTTTGAACACAAGTTAAAAACGTTAACCAATACACAGCTAGCAACACAGTTTGAACAGTTATACCCCAGTAGAACTATATTTTTCATGAAAACACGAAAAGTTTAGTTAATTGGAGAAAATATGTGTTTCAGTAGTGACCGTTCTTGAGGTTACACACTGATTGTCAGACTTTACCTTAAAACAATAGGATCTAACTGCTCACAATGTGGCCAAGAGGAACAGGGATATAGTCTCACCTTCTGCTCTAAAACGCAATGTTGTGGATAAAATAAGGTTCCATTTATGCAATAAAACTACTTGTGTTACAGTAGTGACATGAAAACATGGGACAGCCATTTCTGACTAAAGTTTTTTTTATTTAAAAATCAAACTTAAGATAAAACTATATCTTTTAACTTCATTTTAAATAAAAACAACATTTGAAAAAAAAACACACAAACGAATTTAGTATTTAATTCTTTTAGTTGAAAAAGGCTAGGGTTTTGGACAGCCACCTCCCAACAGAAAGTACCCTATAAATGATAATTTTGAATATATTTAGCTTATTACTATCTCAGTTAATGCCTTGAGTTTAAATAAATCATAACATAATCCATATAAATATCTAAGATTGTAATACATAATTGATCTCTTATTCATTCATTCATTCATTCAGTCATTCACTCATTCAAACTGTGGGATCGCAGTTTGAACTAATTTGGTAGAATGATCCACAAACATGAACTGAAGGAGTGACTTGTCCAAGTTTATCTGTGAGAATGTTTAATTTGATCAATTCAATAGAAAGTGAGTTCCATAGTTGTATGTTTAGCCTCCGTACGACGGGAGATTTTAAATCAATTCTGTGTATGAACCTTATTTGTTCAGTGAAGTGTGTTCTCAATTGACATAATTTATTGTAGACCACTAGACCACTGTTGCGGTTCTCTGTGAAACAAAATACACACAATAGGATAATTCAGCAAACCAATAAATAACACTTTTACCACAAAGAAACATACTACTTAGGCTTGGGAAACTTCAACTATAGCTATATATATATATATATATATATATATATATATATATATATATATATATAGTATAGCTGAATTAGCAGTCCTACATTAACTCCAGTGTTTAAGACCATTTATTGTTAAAACTGTGTTAGAATTGTGTGTTATAACGATTTTACAGCAAAGGAGGATTATGTTATTTTACCTAAAAATCTAGCTGCAACAGCTCTGCAGCAGTGGAGAGATTATTCAGCCAGCTGGGTCACTGATGAGGAATTTGAGGCTAAAGTGTTGCTGAAGTTTAACAGTTAGTTTGACTCTGAATGTCATGTCTGTACATATCTTGCTGAAATGTTTAAATTGGAGAAATTTTATTTCAACAGTTGACAGTGCTTTGCACTAATAAAACTGCTTTTTGTTAGGAAAACCTGGAATGATTGACTTTGCCTTTACTTAGTCTAAATTTTTGTTGGATATCACACCTTTAGTTGTGTAAGTTTGATTGTTAGTTACACTTAAACTTACTTTTTGGTGATTTTTTGTATATTTGCAGCTTTTCAATTGTACGTTTCTTTCTGGAACATGACTAAATGCAGTGTCTTGTTCACACTTTCAGTTGGGCTTGTTTGGTGTGTCAGGTGGAGATTCACAAACATTCTGACAATTACGCTTTGAAAGTAGCTAAAAAGTAGCCACTACTTTTTCTGGAAAAGAAGCTAAATTGTAGCTAGCTATAAATTCTGGGAAAGTAGCTACAAAGTAGCAAACTACTAATTTTTCAGTAGCTATCCCAACCCTGTTTTTAGATCACATGCTTTTTGTTTTTTTCTACTGTTCTACTTCACTTGGATACTTTCAGAATATGTGTGCTGTATGCTCAAACATTCTTGTCTGTAGTAGACAGTTGACGCTCGTCAATAAAAAGTCTTCAGTTTTGTGAACGCACCATTATCTTAGAAATTAACGCAATCCACACATTTTATGTGGTTTTGATATAAACGTGCCGAATAAACTTGAAAGACGAACAGTAACGTTGGTTTTAAATGCGTAAACAGCTCGCAACGGCCGCGTTTGGATTTAAAGAGTAACTACACCCAGAGATGTAAGTAATGAATTACATTTACCTTACTGTACTTGAGTACAGTTTTCTTTGTAACAGTACTTTTTGGAGTAGGATTAAACCAACATTCTTTTACTCTGATTATCAATGAAATACTGTTACTTGGCTCCTTTAATTTTTAATAACATTAAAATAAAGTATGAGCCTTTCAGTTAATAAACCAATATGAACAAAGCACGGTTAAATTTAAAAGATTCACCAATCAGAAAACAGCAGCTCTGACAGGAAAAACACTACAGAGATGTCCATTTTAGTGGAGAAGGACAGAGAAGAACTTAACCAGCACACACGAGGAACAGACCGCATCCGAAAGGTCATCTGTATTTATTTTCACATGAACTACAGAAAACTTATCAGTGGTCAAACACAAAACATGCTGAGATCTTTGCTCTCACAACTGAACTCCAGCCTGAGGCAGCATTGGCCGAGCTAGCTGAGCTACACATGTACCGTGTTCACGGTTTTCTTTTTCCTTTTATAATGCTTTTGTATTAAACTTGAAATATGTTGTGTATATTTTTTTTTACAAGTGCCTGTCAGCTGCTTTAGTTAACAGGTGTCGACCATAGCTTACAGTTTACCTGTTTAAAATACAGCCTAGTTTAGTGGCTGTTTTGGAGATAAACGGTCGTGTACAGCTATGATACAAGAAATCTAGTCTAATACAGGTTCTTCATCAACTCTGAGCAGTGATTCTGTCGCTCTGTCGTGGTTTAAGCTGACTGGCCTGGTCTAATCCCTCCCCACTTCCCCGCGCTCTCTCTCTCTTTTTTTCTCTCTTTTGCTCTCTCTTCCTCTGTCTCTCTTTCTTCCTCTGTCTGTCTCTTCCTCCCCCCCTCTCTGTCTCTTCCCTCCTCTCTCTTCTCTCTGTCTCTCTCTCTTCCTCTTCTTCCTTCCTCTCTCTGTCTTCCCCCGCCCCTCTCTCTGGTTTGATGTTTGTCTTTAACTGTGAGAGCAAATGAGAAAATTCATATAACTAAAAAAAAATTGAAGCCTACAATATCTATAAAAATATATCCACAAAATGAATTGTCCAGACATCTTGTACAATTAATAATCCTAATTTTTAGTTTAATAACATGATTTGATTATTCTTTTTTTTGTTGGGGTAAATGTGTTTAAATTTGTTTAAATGTGATATCTTGTGTAAATATAACGGCAATTATTAATACATGAAAATATTACATATGCCAATTTAAAATCAAGCAGGGGAAAAAACCTGTGTAAGCTCTACCATTCTCATGAAACTCCTAACTGCGTCACTGCACAGGAGGAGATAACCACATGCATGTGCTGACCTAAATACCCTCAGCACCACCTCCCAATGTTGCAGTATTACGGATGTCTGTAACTACAAAAAGTGCCATGAACAGCTTGCAGAACATAAGGATTTAGGGCCATTGCAACAAACCCTGGATGACAGGTGAGGCAGTCTGCAGCTGTAACCTGCTCACATCTGTGAACAACCTGTTTAGTACGATACAGTCTCCCTTTTATATTTTTGTGCTTGGAATCAAACAGGCAGCATGCTAAAAGAAAGTTTGTGATGCTGGCAATGCTAGAAAATGGCTAGCATAAGCGAACTAGTTTAGGCTACAAAGGTTGGGTTAGCTAATTTCTGCATTAACTTATAATATACTTTGGCCTCCTCCCGACTGCAAGTGTTCTCAACACGAGAGATTTGTACAGTGCCCACAAATGCACCTGTATAGAAGGAAATGTTACCCTAACATCCTAATTTTCATAGCTTGTTGTCAAAATGAATGAAACTTCGACAATGTTTAAAGAAATCCACTTTATTCATTTGAAATCCAGTGCATCTATGAAATCTGGACTGGGGTTTTATTGAATATGGATCTTGCTAAACAAATAATTAGAAGCTAGCTGTCACGGTTTTACGGAATGTCCTACCTGTCCTGACGCCTCTCCTGCTCACTGTTAATCATTTTCTGGCACTACCTTAACACTTGAGTCAGTAGCTCATACTGGTAAGACTCAAGACACACTGATTGATCAGAAACACCTTTTCTTGTCAAAGATATGGATTGATAGTGGAGAAAAATCATCAACCTCGTAAGACCTTTCAGTTGCAAAAGTGCTGTTTGATTCCATTACTCTATTTTCTGGTAGCTAACATCAGCTATCTATAAAAACACAGCAGCCCAGTCGCACCTCCAAACATGAACATCATTGCAGTGCCCCTCCCGTGCCCCTCCCATTTTTGAGCATTTTTCAAAGTTGAGCTAGGAGTGGAGTTACTCTTTAAATGGTCACATGGAATGCTGGGAGAGAGAGGTGGTGCTTGCAGAACCAAACCTGAAGAGGATGGAGTCAGACTTCTCCTCTCCCTTGTATGCCATGTTTTAACTGGTCTGAAACTTTGCCAGAAACCCCTTGTCTGTTGTAAATCTCAGCACAAAGCTGTTCCGTAAATACACTTTAATGCAGTTATCCCTAGTTTGTGTATCTTAGTTCAAATAAACATTCACCAATGTTAATGGCCAATGTTATAGTGTACTGGTTTACTCACATTGAAAGACTGCAGACTGCAGTTTTTATGATGTTGCTATATGGTAATAAAATGCTGTCTTCAAAGAGATATTGTCAATGAACAGTGTCAAGATTGTTTAATAATATGTACAATTATAACAAAAGAGGACATAATGACATAAAAAAGAAACTATAAATATTCAGTGAAAAGAGATTGCCAATTTGGACAGAAATAAAATCACAGAGAACATTTAATAGATTCTTTCAACAAACACATCACTAGGCCTGAACCAATAATTCAATTTTAGCTGATCATTAATTGCCTAAATAATAACAACTATTTGTTTTACAGTTTTTTTGTAGTTATTAAAGAAGATGGCTGGGGCTTATTAGCTATCTCAGTTGAAGACAGACACAGCTCAAGCTCAAATAAAAAACAAACTCACCCATAAGGTGTCTCAATAAGCATTTTTGCCTCAATCCAATAAAAATACACCCTATTCACTTTCTACTTGTACATGATTGTGACAACTAATCACAGTATTAAGCAGCTGTTGTCCATTAAAAAACTGCAGTAAAAAACGACTGCAGTCAGCCTAAATAACAGTGATCAGGTGATGTAATATTTGTGACAGGCCTATATTTCACACCAACCCAACATTTGGAAGTGTTACCTCAGAACCATTCAGCAACATAATGTTAACCATACCTTCTTTTGGGTGCTGAATACATGTCCAAACTTCTTCACTGTATTCAGTTATGTCGTTAATTAGCTGATCTGTTGCAGTGACATTCACAAGTCTTCTGCTTGCCCATGCGAGACTCCTTTGCATTGTTTCCAATCCACATGCAGACATATGAAATGGCAATCATTTTATTTATTCATCAAACATGGGCATTCATGTAAAAAACTGAGGCAAGGGTTCCCAACCTTCGTCTTGGAGCACCCCTGCCCTGCATATTTGGATGTCCTCAGATACATTTGTTCCAACCAATCTGCTTAATAAGTCATTTCTAGTTTGAAGAGAGTGTGTGAGATCATTGGTTCTTAACTCGTCCTTGCTCCCATCCTTGCACTGTTTCAAGTACTCTGCCAGCAGTCTATCCAAGCTAATGACTGGTTTCATGGTCACCCTGCTGGAAAAAACAGCTCAAATTCTAAGCTGGTGAAGCCGGTTTTGACTAAGTTGTCAGAGCTGCACTCGTACAAGTGAATCAGACACAGCAGTGCTGTTGGACTTTTTAAACACTTTAGTGTCACTTCTGGACTAAGGAATAGTCCATCAACTAAAAATATCCAGCCAACAGCATCCTTTAGGCAGCATCCTGTGACTACTGATGGACTAGAGGATGACCAACACTAACTGTGCAGCAGCAGATGAGCTATTGTCTCTGACTTTACATCTACAATGTGGAGTAACAATATAGTAATGTCTAATAGAGTGGACAGTGAGTGGACACAGTGTTTAAAAACTCCAGCAGCACTGCTGTGTCTGATGCACTTGTACCAGCACAACACACACAAGTATGCCACCACAACATAGATGTCACTGCAGTGCTGACACTGATCCACCACCCAAAAAATACCTACTCTGTGGTGGTCCTGTGGGAGTCCTGACCATTGAAGAACAGGGTGAAAGAAGCCTCACAAAGTATGCAGAGAAACAGATGGAATGCATCTGTAATTGTAGAAAGTGCAGGGTAAACAGGGGAAACTATTATTCTATTATCATCATCATCATCATCGTTAACCGCTTAGTCCAGATAGGGTCGCGGTAGCAGTTGGGAGAGCAGAGAATCCCAGGTGACCCTGTCCCCCGCAACTTCCTCCAGCTCATTCCCGGGGACCCCAAGCCGCTCCCAGGCCAACTTGGAGATATAATCCCTCCAGCGGGTCCTAGGACGACCCCGGGGTCTTATTCCGGTAGGCCGTGCCTGGTACACCCCCACCGGGAGGCGTCCCGGGGGCATCCGGATCAGATGCCCGAACCGCCTCAGCTGGCTCCTCTCAATGCGGAGGAGTAGCGGCTCTACTCCGAGCTCCTCCTGGATGGCCGATCTCCTCACTCTATCAAATAGAGTGTAGCCCACCACCCTGCGAAGAAAGCTCATTTCTGCCGCTTGTATTCGCGATCTCATTCTTTCGGTCATTACCCACAGCTCATGACCATAGGTGAGGGTCGGGATGTAGACCGATCGGTAAACAGAGAGCTGAGCCTTACGGCTCAGCTCCCTCTTCACCACTACAGTCTGGTACAGCGACCGCATTACTGCTGCCACTTGTCCCAGCCTGCGGTCGATCTCACGATCCTTCTTCCCATCACTCGTGAACAAGACCCCGAGATACTTAAACTCCTCCACCTGGGGCAAGTCCTTTCCCCCTACCTGGAGTGGGCATACCATCCTTTTCCGGGCTAAGACCATGGACTCAGACTTGGAGGTGCTGATCCGCATACCAACCGCTTCACACTCAGCTGCAAACCGCTCCAGTGTGCGCTGGAGGCATCCATGTGATCCAGCCAAAAGAACAACATCATCTGCAAATAGCAGAGACCCTCCACCCTCCATAGCAGAGACCCTCCACCCTCCGGCCTCCACACATAATGCCCTCCTGACCCCGGCTACGCCTTGACACCCTGTCCATGAATATCACAAACAGGAGTGGAGACAGGGCACAACCCTGGCGGAGTCCAACGCTAACACTGAAAGAGTCCGACTTAATGCCGAGTATACGAACACAGCTCTCACTCCGGGCGTACAGAGATTGAATGGCCCGGAGTAGTAACCCCGGCACCCCATACTCCCGGAGGACCTCCCACAAGATATCTCGGGGAACACGGTCGTAAGCCTTCTCCAAATCCACAAAACACATGTAGACTGGGTTGGCAAACTCCCATGCCCCCTCAACAATCCGTGAGAGGGTGAAAAGCTGGTCCATTGTTCCACGGCCAGGACAGAATCCGCATTGTTCCTCCTCAATCTGAGGTTCAACTATCGGCCGAAGTCTCCTTTCCAGCACCTTGGCATAGACTTTCCCAGGGAGGCTGAGCAGTGTGATACCCCGATAGTTGGCACACACCCTCCGGTCCCCTTTCTTAAAAATAGGGACCACCACCCCGGTCTGCCAGTCCAAGGGTACTGTTCCCGAGGTCCATGCACTATTGCAGAGGCGTGTCAGCCACGACAGCCCCACAATATCCAGAGCCTTAAGCATCTCCGGACGAATCTCATCCACCCCCGGTGCCTTGCCACTGAAGAGCTTGCCAACTACCTCAGTGACCTCCACCAGGGAAATGGAGCTTGACACACCAGAGGCCTCTGGCCCTGACTCCCGTGAGGGAGGCATGTCACCCGGATTAAGGAGTTCCTCAAAGTGCTCTTTCCACCGACCGACAATATCCTCATTTGAAGTCAGATTTTCTCCACCCCTGCTGAATACAGCCTGGGCGCAGTCTTTCTTCAGCTTGACGGCCTCCCTCACCACCGGTGTCCACCAGGGGGTTCTTGGGTTACCACCATGACAGGCACCGACAAGCTTTTGGCCACAGCTGCGCCTGGCAGCTTCCACAATGGAGGTTTTGAACAGGGTCCCTTCAGACTCTATGTCCCCTACCTCCTCCGGGACATGAGAAAAGCTCTCCCGGAGGTGGGAGTTAAAATCATTCCGAACAGGGGCCTCCGACAGTCGTTCCCAGCACACCCTCACTATTCGCTTGGGCCTACCGGGTCTAACCCTCAGTCTTCCCTGCCATCTGATCCAACTCACCACCAGATGGTGATCAGTTGACAGCTCAGCACCTCTCTTCACCCGAGTGTCCAGAACATATGGTCCCAAGTCAGATGAAACGACAACAAAGTCGATCATTGACCTTTGACCCAAGGAGCTCTGGTACCATGTACACTTATGAACATCCTTGTGTTCGAACTTGGTGTTCGTTATGGACAATCCATGCCTGGCACAGAAGTCCAATAACAATTCACCATTCGGGTTTAGATCGGGCAGGCCGTTCTTCCCAATCACGCCTCTCCAGGTCTCCCAGTCATTGCCAACATGAGCATTGAAGTTTCCCAGTAAGACTATGGAGTCTGTAGTTGGGACCCTTTCCAGAACCCCGCCCACTTGCTCCAAGAAGGCCGAATACTCCGACCTGTTGTTTGGTGCATAAGCACACACAACAGTCAGAGTTTTCCTCTCTGCGATTTTAATACGCATTGAGGCGACCCTCTCGTCCACCGGGACAAACTCCAACTGTACTGCCGGGGACTCGTGAGTATCCCCACACCCGCCCGGCGCCTCTCACCTTGTGCAACCCCGGAGTAGGAGAGGGACCAACCCCTATCCAGGAGTTTGGTTCCAGAGCCGATACTGTGGGTGGAGGTGAGCCCAACTATATCTAGTTGGTACCTCTCAACCTCCCGCACAAGCTCCGGCTCCTTCCCCCCCAGTGAGGTTACGTTCCACGTACCAAGAGCCAGTTTCTGCTGCAGGGGCCTAGGCCACCAAGGGCCCCCCTGCAATCTCCCACTGCCTGTACGGCACTGCACCACTCCCCCATGCTGGACCTTGCGGGTGGTGGGCCCACATGGTCCCCCCACGTTGCCTCTTCGGGCTGAGCCCGGCCGGGTTACGTGGGCTGCCCGGCCACCAGGCGCTCGCCGAGGGACGCTACCCCCAGGCCTGGCTCCAGGGGTAGGTCCCGGTGACCCTCTCCCGGGCAGGGTACACGATGTTTTGCATCCGTTTTTCATGGAGGTTTTTGGATCGAGTTAGTCTGGGTCTTCACTCCAGACCTGTTCGCCCTGGGAGATCCTACCAGAAGCATGTTGCTCCCGACGACTTAGCTCTGAAGATCCCTAGACCACACAAGCCCTTCCGCCACGACAAGGCCCCGATCCAGGAAGGGTATTCTATTATTATTATTATTATTTTTATTATTATTATCATTGGTAGTAGTAGTAGTAGCAGCATTAGTATTAGTATTCTATTTAAATATGTATCTGTGTTTAGGAATGTGTTTTAGGGTGTTCAAAGAAAATAATGGTTGATTCCTGAATTACAATGTAAAAAGAGTATGTTAGGTCTGTGGATATTCACTTGTATGACTGTTGTGTGAGACATCAGCAGTGCTGCTTTTACTCTGGCATAGGTGCTCTTGCTTAAGTAAATGTCTCTGGTTACATCTGGCTTTACCCAGACTCTGCATTCTCTGCAACTCTTCCAGAACTTTGCTATCCAGAGAGAGAGAAAGAGATACCCACATACATTAATGTAAAATTCACACTGACAGTTTTTGTAGTAGGAACCAATCTCATTTGAGTTTCTCCATTTTGTAGAAGGCAGGGAGATCAGCAGCTTAGTGTTAATCCCCGTAAAGACATTCATGTTGTTGTAGTTTAGAGACATGATCTTTCTGATGAAAGATAAAAAATACAATGTATGGCTTCATGAAATGTGTTTTGATATTATATTAATATTTTTTAAAAATTAATAATTATTCCTTTAATTAAGGAGTACTTAGCAAGGATAGTCTTTGTAACTCTACATTGTAAAATTACAAGGAGTTTCATGACTGTTTATAGGCTGTTTCAGGGCTTCTTAAGTGGTGTTTTCAAATAAAAGACAATAATTAACTTGTGTTCCTCTTTTCTGCTCATTCCCATCAACCTTTAATGTCAATAATCTTTGTGTCTATGTACTGCCAGTATCAGACTTGGAGGCAAGTAAGCTACCCTATACATTACAGAAGTTGAACACGATATGAAATATTAATCAGTATGTTTTTAGGTCACTTGCACTGTAATTAGAACGCCACACATTTTCCTTTTCAGCTTTAAAAGCACTTTACACTAACATTCGACAAGATGTCAGCAGTATCTTTATATGAAAAATATTCCTAATTTTTTTTATTCCCCACAATTGTAGCCTTTCAATGCTGCATCTGTCGTGCTGCTTTGTTTGCTGGCTGGCTCATTAGCTTGCTAGCTAACTAGCTAGTTAAAATGCCAAAAATGTTTGTTAAGTGCTGCTTTATCCAGCTCTGCAAACACAGGTAATGACTAAATTTCAGTTCTTTTTACTGATATTTCCAACAATGCAATCATATTCACTGCTAACCTTACTTTTCCATCAACAGAGCTGTTTAACGATGCTATTTGATTGGCTGTGATCGAAGGGGCGGGGATGCCAGTGGGCAGTGTGCTGATTGCCTAGTTGGTGGAGATTGTGCTGATTGGCTAGTGTAATGGTAACAGATATTCTAAGTTCTTTTGATCAGTAAGGACTAGGAACGCATGAGTTGCACCCTCCAGCCAATGGCGCCATTCCTCAAGAGTTAGTTTGACTGGTCACTGATGCCATAATTACGTTCTGCAGGTGGGGTTTGTGTGAATAGAACACGACAGGGAACAGCTTTTCTGGCATACCACTATGTTGGGACAGTACAGCACCTACACCTGTCTCAGAGGCATCTACCTCTACCACAAACGGTTTGGAGGGATCAGGGTGTTTTAGGAATAGGGCTGACTGAAAGCAGTCTTGAGATTCTGAAAGGCCGTCTCAGTGTCCAGGGTATCTTTGCAGTTCCTTTTAGGAGAGCTATCAGGGGAGCGGCTATGGCACTAAAATTTCAGATAAATCTCTGATAGAAAATCGCAAAACCAAGGAACTTCTCTATGTTTTTAACAGAGTTCAGAATGGGCCAGTTAACAACTGCTTCGACCTTGTGATCATCCATAGAAACGAGAAACGAGACCTGTTGTATTTTTCTCCCTTAACGAACAAGTAGTTGTCAAGAAGACGTTGAAATACTTGCCTAACGTAATTAACATGAGTTACGAGGTACTCGTCATGCCCCTTGTGGTAATGAAAGTCTTCCATTCATCACCTTCAACTGGAACCAAATTATATGCACTAGAAAGATCAAGTTTAGTGAAGTACTGAGCACCTCTCAGCTGTTCCAGTGCTACGGAGATCAGTGGTAAAGGGTAGGCGAATTTTGTGGAGATTAAATGCACTGTAATCAATGCATGGTCTTAAACCTCCATCTTTCTTTTTAACAAAGAAAAATACTGATGCGACAGGAGAAGTTGATGGACAAATGTAACCCTGAGCCTCATCGATAAACTCTCCCATGATGCTCTCTTCTTCTTGAGTTAAGGGGTATACTCTGGCTTTGGGCAAAGTGGCTCCCTCTACAATGTCTATAGCACAGTCATAGGAACGATTAGGAGGGAGTTTTGTGGCATTCTTTTTACGAAAGACCTCAGCCAAATCAGAATATTCGGGGGGAATGTGAGTGACTTGTGACGTTTCTGGTCAAGGGAGACCTAATATGAGGGGCAATTTGGATGAGTTGTGATGATGTAACTACTCCTTACACATCACAAGTATAGACTATTGTATATTCTTACCTTTTCTTCCCTGTGGACTGATCATCCTTATCTCTAAGAAATGAAAAGAGAACTGAGTGTGTACGCATGAGTTTTACTTACCTGGATGAGTCCATCATCTGTAGAAGGGGAGGTAGGAACAAAACCTGTAAAAGAGAAAATGGTGTTAATAAGTGTACACTGTAGTTGTAAAAGAATGCTAATCACTGTGAATATGAACAGTGAGTGGAGTAAATGTAATATAATTACTGATGTATGTAAATTATATAAATATTCAGTACTCTTGTTTTACCCCAGGTTAGTAATGGTTTATCCTAGGGGAGGAGCTACCTGAATATAAGCAGCATTACTAAGGGTATAGGAGGAGATTCTTTCAACCCAGAGTGATTGTGAAATGTGATAAGTATATATGATCTATATGACTTTGCAGTCATAGAGCTATGTTCTCTAATTTAATTGTTTTGTGAAAAATACATGCGTTCCAAAAAAGTTGGGAAGGGGACAACAAAAGGCGGGTAAAGTTGTGTAATGTTTTAAAAGGCCTGTGAGGCCTGTGCGACAGTCTCATAGAATGTAACCAGCTGCGCCACAATACATGCACATGCCTCCATATAAACTCTCTTCTCTACTCAGCCTGGACGAATCACACTGCATGGGTTCAGGAGATGATCTGGAACTAGAACGGGAACTGGTGCCAGACCAGGAGCTGGAACTGGAACAGGAACGGGGACTGGAGCTGGTGTTGGAGCTGGAATTGAGACTAGAACAGGAGCTGGAGTTTGCATAGGTTTACATAGTTTTTATAGGAGAACTCTTGTGCATAGGCCGTTTTTGCAATAGATGGTCCAGGCGGAGAGACAAATCAATGAGTTGGTCCAAATTCAGATTGTTATCCTTGCTTGCTAACTCAGTCAATACTTCAGAATTGAGTCCGTTACAAATAGCTACCAATAGTGCAGGCTCATTCCCTCCACTGCCTGCAGCCAGGGTGCGAAACTCTAAAGCGTAGGCTGCCACCGAGCGATTACCCTGTTTCAGCTTGCACAACAGTTCTCCAAAAGCATAGTCATCATGAGGATGACCAAAGGCTGTCTTAAATTCTTTTAAAATTTGTTCATAAGACAGGCTTTGAAGATGAAACCACCCAGCAGTAGCCCACTCTAATGCTTTGTCAGATAAGCGGGAAATCACAAATGCTATTTTAGCCTGATCAGAACTAGACGGGGAGTTACTGAAAAACACAGAGCACTGTAGCAGAAAACCTCGACATTTGTCAGGATCCATCAAATTTATCGGCTTACAGACTGGAAAAACTGAATTAATATTCACTGTAGTGGTTTACGTAGTAGGAGAGAGTGGGACAGATACAGAGTGAGGTGAGCAAACAGAGAGGCTTGTTGTTGTGTGAGGTCCCAACAGACTGAGTAACCCCTGCCAATATCTGCTGGTGATGTCCCTTAAGCTGACCTTTGTTTGTTTAACAGCCTCAATGTCCACCGTCTGCATGATGGCAAAGTATCCTGTAACAGTGGCAGACAGAAACAGATGCTCGCAGACAAGGCTGCACATAAGATCTTTAATAGCAATAGGATGATCCAAAGACAAAATCTAAAAGCCAGAGCAAAAAGTCAAAAACCAGAAATCCCCAACAAGACAAAAGAGTAAGGCAAAAATCAAGGTCAAGGCAGAAGCAAGGGGTTCTGAAAATTGTAGTCTGAGGCAGCAGAGTTGGCAGTATTTCGTAGCTCCTAGCTTGTAACTGCAGCATCACACACGAAGATAGGAAATTTATGTGTCTGTGTCTCAGACTACTGAAAATATTACCGCATGACTTTTAATTACACATTCACAAAATATCTCTACAGCAACAAAGTCTTTGTAACATGTGGAAATTATATCTGTGTGCACAAAACATGAATTTGTGAGATACAAGTTCACACATTCAGATACACTTTATGGACACTTTAAGTATTGGGACACCTACACATTACACCCACAGGAGCTTTTATGACATCTCATTTTAAACCCTAGGCAATAATATGGACTTGGTCCCCCCTTTGCAGCTAATAACAGCTGCCAGTCTTCTGGGAAGCTTTCTACAAGATTTTGGGGTTGGTCTGTGGGAATTTTTGCCCATTCATCCAGGGGAGCATGTGAGGTCAGATGTTGGACGTTGGATGTTGGATGAGAGGGCCTGGCTCGCAATCTCTGTTCTATATTATCCCTAAGGTGTTCCATGGGGTTGAGGTCAAGGCTCTGTGCGGGCTAGTCAAGTTCGTCCATACCATGCCTTTATGGACCTTGCTTTGTGCACTGGGACACAGTCATACTGGAACAGAAAAAGGCCTTCTCTAAGCTGTTCCCACAAAGTTGGAAGCATAGAATTGCCCAAAATGTTTTGGTATGCTGAAGCATTATGATTTCCCTTTACTGGAACTAAGGGGCCTTGGCCAACCCCTGAAAAACAGCCCCATAACATTACAGACAGGTAACATTCTCCTGGCATTTGCCAAACCCAGACTTGTCAAGCAGACTGCCAGATAGAGAAGTGTGATTTGTCACTTCACAGAATATGTTTCCACTGCTCCAGAGTCCAATGCTGGCATGCTTTACACCTTTACACTACTCCCCCCACACCCCAAGCCCCCATTTTGCATTGTGCATTTCGATCTTAGGATCCTGATGCACATGTTAATTTGCTGATGTTGCTCGTTAGTGAGTAATTCAACTGAGGATAGGCACTGTGCACTTCAGCACTCACCAGCCCCACTCTGTGAGTTTGTGTGGTCTACCGACTCGTGGCTAAGCTGTTCTTGCTTTTAGGTGCTTCCATTTCACAACAGAACAGAAATGTTGTGTGTGTCAATTGCTTAATTTTATCCACCTGTTAGAAATGGGTGTGGCCGAAACCTGAACTCAACAATTAGATGTGTCCCAATACTTTTGTCTATATAGTGTACATGCCTGCAAATTTATTTTCACATGAACACAAAAGTAATATACAACTGCATGTTGTAAAACTATTTGTGAACATCATTTTATGAGCTCAAAATATTAATGACCTTTTTTTGACTCCTTTTTTAACCAACATAATAAATCAATACTTGTGTATTTGTTCATGCCAGCCCTAGATTACTTTACTTATTACTTCTTGGAAAAATTAATTAATTATCAATTACTTCTAAAGTACTCTCTAAAACCCATACACCTCTGTACCAAATTGAAAGTAGCTAAGAACACCTTTTCAGTACATTAGTCATTTTCAGTACATTATTTACAACCCCAATTCCAAAGAAGCCGGGACAGTATATAAAATGCTAATAAAAACAGAAAGCAGTCTCTTGCACCCGCACTCTCTGATTATGATGCAATGCTGATTTAATATGTGCAGAAATTGGCTTGCTGCTACCGTGGATTTCCTTGAAAAGGATGGCATTTCTAGGGTAGCATGTGTTGCTTGAAAATGTGTATATATCTTTCAGCATTCATAGTGCCTTCAAAGATGTGCAAGTTACTCACTGCTCACTTCCATACCATGATATGCCCTGGCTTTTTGATTTTTTTATGCTGGTAATAATATGGATATTCCTTTTCTTTTTTGGCTCAGAGGACGCGACATCCTTTATTTCCATAAACAATCTGAAGTTTGATTTGTCAGACAAGAGTACCACTGTCCATAGTACAGTCTTAAATTGCAGAAATTTGTGGAAATAGATGAACAGCGTTTATTTACAGCTGTTTGTCAAAGTATTCCTTAGACTATATGTTGATATCTATCAAAGAAACATGCCATTTTTTAATGCAGTGCTGTCTGAAGGATTGAAGGTGACAGGCATTCAGTTGTAGGTATTGATCTTTTCCTTTAGGCACTTTCTGCAGAGTTCCCAAATGTTTTGATGATATTGTGCATTTTGAAGGGGGAGATATCTAAGATTGTTGCAATTGCTTATTGAGAAATGTTGTTCATAAACTGTTGGATTATTTGCTGATGCATTTTTTGGAAAAGTGGCGAGGCTTGACCCATCCTTGCTCATAAAGGACAAGGCCTTACCTGGTTGCTCCTTTTGTACCCAATCATGTGTACATCACCTTTATATGATTTTTATTTACATTTCACAGTGTTTAGGAGCCAGAGCAACTCAGCCAAGAAGTGGCAGACCACATAAAATTACAGAGCGGGGATACCGAGTGCTGAGGCGCATAGTGCATAAAAGTCACCACTGCTCTACTAACTCAATAACTGCAATAAGTGTCCTCCTCTGGCATTCATCAGCCGGCTCACAGTGGCATGGGTTTCCATGGCCGAGCAGCTGCATGCAAGCCTTACATCACCAAACACAATGCCAAGTGTCAAATGGAGTGGTGTAAAGTACACCGCCATAGTAATTTATGCTGAAAATTTCAGCATAAATTCACTATGGACTGGACTCTGAAGCAGTGAAAACATATTCTGTGGGGTGACAAATCACGCTTCTCTATCTTGAAGTCTGATGGATGAGTCTAGGTTTGGTGAATGCCAGGTGAATGTTACCTGCATTGTACCAACTGTAAAGTTTGGTGGAGGAGGGATAATGCTATGGGGTTGTTTTTCAGGGGTTAGCCTAGGCCTCTTAGTTACAGTGAAGGGACATCAAAGTGCTTCAGCATACCAAGACATTTTGGACAGTTGTATGCTTCCAACTTTGTGGAAACAGTTTGGGAAAGACCCTTTTCTGTTCCAGCATGATTGGGCCCTTTGCACAAAGCAAGGTCCATAAAGCCATGGTTGGGTGAACTTAATGTGGAACCACTTGACTGGCTTGCACAAAGCACTGACCTCAACCCCATGGAACACCTTGGGGGGACTAGAACAGGCCCTCTTGTCTGACCTCACAAATGCTCTTCTGGATAAATGGGCAAAAATTCTCACAGACACACTCCCAAATATTGTAGAATACCTCCCCAGAAGAGTGGAAGTTGTTATAGAAGTAAAGGGGGGGGACCAACTCCATATTAATGATTTATAGTTGAAAAACAGTTACCTTGAAAATAAAATGTAAAGCTTACCAAGCTGTTCCTGAATGAAAATTGAGCATGGCCTGTTTAGGTGACATTGGGTTTCCCTCTTCTTCAGTGCGGAGATTCTGATCCATCAGTTTCAGATCAGCATAATTAGATGACAGATTGCTTGTCAAATATACACTGCATCTATTCACAATAGTAGCTATGCAGTCATCAGTCGCAGATAGCACAATCAAATTACATACAATGACCGGCATGGATTATCTATATAGAGGAACTGTATGATTTAAATACATTATGTTTAAATACTATTGCTGTTTTGGAAGCAATGAGTAATGCAAGTAATGTAATTCTTATTACATCAATAACTGTAACATGACTACAATATTACAATTAAAATGTAATGCATTACACTGATTCATTACAAAAAAAGTAATCATATCTTATTACCCCTAACACTGTTGATTATTTACAGTTTGGGTATGTAATTTTTTTTGTATTGTTGATTTTTTTTTTTTCATTTTCTTGCAACCCAATAAATATGAATTTACTGAACATAGTGTTTGAAACTAATTAAAGGTTATCTGTTGTGTTAATAGGCTAAAAAGTTTAATTTTTCAGTTGGGTTCTTGCAGTGCAATCCTTGCTGTACATAGGGCTGAATGGCTTTCACGATCTTTACTTGAAGTAGTAGAATTTTTCAAAATTGCCTTGGTAGTGCTGATATTCTGTTGACGTTTTGTTAAACTGGTGTTAACTGGTGATATTCTGTTGACCTTTTGTTAAACAAGTGTTGTTTCAGTAATAATTCAGGTTGGAAAAGTGATTAAGAGTTAAGGTCAGATTGGCACATTGATTTAAGTTAACTTTGATGTGTAAACATTGATTTGATTGAACATCGATAATTCAACAAATTATTGCTGGACGTACTGTATTAATTCAGCCCTCTTTACAACAAAAAGCAAGCTGTTAACATGTATAGGCTACATTAATATTTTACGTAGAAATGTAACATATAAAAAAGTAATTTTCCCCTAGCGTATTTCCCTTACGTTGTATCTGATTCAGTGCACTATGTGTTTGTTTTTTTCGATTATAAATATGTAGGCGATAGCTTTTGGGAGTTTTTGGCACGTTTGGCCTACCATAGGCCCCTCCCAGGGAACGTACGTGTTACGTAGGAACGCTCCGTTAGCGACGCCACTATTGCATTTTCTCTTCAAACCACTTCTGGTGGCTGACTTCACAGAATACAAGTATCTCTTGCAAAGCCAACGTGAGCAACCTGGCTTGTTTTGTCGGTTACTAAATTTGGAGTAGCAGCTTTAGGCAACGTAATGAACAGTGGACGGTAAGTACCCCTATAAACAGTGATCCACCCTACGTTAGGTCGTTTAGACGTAAACGTGGAGAAAAATGAGTTAATTTGTTTCTTTGCTTGTTTGATTAGTTATGCATGCTGTAACAGCAGTGGCCAGTAGAGCGATTAGAATGGTTTACGAGCCTAAGTATCTCCTTGCTTTTTAACTGCATGCGCTTCTCCGCGTGAGAATACTCGGCGACTCAAAGATGTGACTACCTAATTTTCGGGTGCATCATATGTTGATAAAGGCGTTTTAGAGGGTGTTGTGGCAGTATTTTGCTACAGTGTCTTCTTTAGTTCTGTTCCAGTTAGGCAACCACCACCACCGTGATACAGTCAATTCCTCCAGTCGCAGAGCACCGCCGAATCCTTTATCGTGCGCTTGCATATGTGTATGGTAAAAATTCTCTGCAGGCGGCTGATACCTAGCGGATGTGCCTCTCTCCTTCGTTTTCCTGCTGCTGTTAGGTTATGTCATGTCTCTAGTGTGTTGATGTGTATGTTTTTTCTCTCCTATTGTGTTAAAGGTTCGCTTCGCTCCTACTAACAAGAGCTGCATTGCTCAGCCTAAATTGTAAAAAGCCAAATAATTACAGATCCTATACACATTTAACGTCACGTCCGTGCCAAGCGTCATGGACTATTTTGTTATTTATGGTATTTTCGCAGATATCGGAGACTTCGATCTATATATACAGTACGTATATAACGTATATACATCATTGTTCTTGACTTAAACCTCCTAGTTAAGCTACAGATATGTAAACAGCTGTCCAACGTAGCTTACGCAGGCAAAAGACAAATATAGATAAATGTTTACCTGTGCTTATCTGGATGAATTAATAAATGATTTGCGTTGACTGTTCTTGTCAAGTTCAAGGAAATTGCTTAATGTATGGCTACGACATCATAGGACCACAGAGGGCCACGAAAGGACCAACCCTCTTAGTATTATTTTGATCTTGCAAAATGCCCCATTTTCCTCATAGGTACACTGTGTGATGGTAATATATGCAATATTTATAACTACATGTTCTTTTACAACTGTCTCCTACAGACTCCTTTATACTGTGTTAGCTCATCTGTTCTTGAAGTTTGATGGACATGAGGGCTCAGTTAATTGTTATTAGTGTGAATGGTTAAAAAGAAAACTGTTAACATTATCAGAGAATGATGAAGAACGTCAACTCATCATAAACTTGACGTCTCAAAGAATGGCTAGTATTGATTAAATAGCTTTTAATATGGCTTATATTCAGACTGAAGCAGTTTGAAATGTGGGGGTTGCTTTTTCAAAGGGGATTTTTTTGAGACTGTATGCTTGTATATTTTTAATGATCCAGTCGTGCTTTTTAGGGTAGTGTTCTTTTGTAAGCTGAGATGTGAAACAGAACTGTTTGTGGTGCTCCCAAACCAAAGTGATGTGTGTGCACACAAACATTTTTAATAAAAGTATTAAGGGTGTAGTGACAGTGTTTTGTTATTTTGCATTTGAAACTGAAGTGGTATGTATATCGTTTGCTTTTCTGCACTGTAAATGTTTGATGAAGTACGCATGGGTAGCGAGAGGTCTGTGCTGGATATGAACAAAAAGAGGGATATTTTGGATTGGTGCCTTGTACACATCCTCACACCACACCCAAGTACGGATTTGCAGAACGAGTAAACAGTTATCTGATTTTTTTTATCAGAAGCAGCAGGCAAGTGCATATCATGAACACAGGCACTCTTCACACTGAAATAATTATTTGATATTATCAAAACTGTTGACAATTAAAAAAAACAAACAATTTTTTCTTTTGTTAGGTTAGCGTTTTACGATGTCTAACTTAGAATGAGTTAGTGGCTTAACCTTGAGGGCAGCAGTTCATTTACAGTGTCATGCCTTTGTTAGCAGATATCTGGGACCACTTTCTTAAGATGAAGGTTAAAGTAGTCATATACAGTAGTATATGCAAGTCTGATGTAACTTTCCACAGAAATACAACATTATTTTCCACCACCGGGAAAGAAAACATGCTGGCGTTGATTCGGTAGCATTAGTACGTTCATTAAATGGTAGCTTTCTCTTCATGCTGGTGTTCTGAAAAACTGAACTGAAGACCTGTAGTTTGCACTATTAGTGATTTGTCAGAATGAGCTAACTTTACCCTTACAAAAATCACTAAAGTGCATTATGTTACATTACCAACATTAGTCACTGGAATAACCTAAGCTATATCAGTTTCTGTTGATTAGATGTATTCAGTAGGCTACAAAAACCACATTAGCGAGCTTATTCTTTCAGTGTTGCATACATTAGCTAGATAATGATGTACAGCTGGTTATTTACCTTGAAATACAACTCATTTCGTAAACATAGTTTTCACATGGAAAAAATGTCATCAGCTCGCCCTGGAAACCTAGTCGCACAAAGCTTACTGTTAGGGATTATTCTGTTCCAACTGATTTTAACATTTGAGGATCTGGATGAATTCATGAATGGATATCTGGTTAACAACAGGGAAGAAAAACAACACCAAAGGAAAAAAAATAAACAAAAAAATGAACTTTGGTCAAAAATAATCTATGGCCTTTTTTATAACTTTAACAACTTTTATTATTCAAAAACAGCCAAGGGAAATCAAAAGTATTGGATGAGTAAAGAAGGCTGCATCTTCAGATGAACAAGCAAAGCTAACAAGTGTCACATTGGATGATGAGGACTCATCATCTTCTCTTCTACACAATGTGTTTTCCTCATTGGATGATGTGCTATATCATTTGTCAGAGAAATACATTCTTCATTGTTGATGGACCTAGCTAACATCAGCTAGAGCAGCTAGCCTAGTTAGAGATGCAGCTGCACTATTTCTGCCTTCTCAGTCCTAAACAGTGTGTCTTTGGTGTTGAACTAATGTTCAGGCACTCATATTTCAGAGTAGCAAAGTATAGCATATGTCAATCAATCAGTCTACCTTTATTTGAAATCAAAATGCATTAAGGTTGACCCTCATTTACAAAGTAGCCGAGCCTATTCAGAAATTGAGGATTAAATATATCGGAGAGGTTAAAAAAAAATTAGATTGTAAAAACAAACCAAATGCTAAAAATAAAAAAAAATGTCAAATAAAAATCTTTAAAATAGTAAAATTTAGGAGAATAAACAGATAAAATTGTAAACATTTTAAATAACATAATAAATGACGTATCAAATAGGGATTAAATAAAAATGTTGATAAGTAAATAAAAGAATGGAAAATGTAAAACAATAAATAAGCAGAAACTAGTAAGTAAAAGTTCATAGGAAATAAAAAGAAGCATACATGTAAAACAATACCAAAAACAAACCAAAATCACATTAGAAAAGTTAACTAAAATCAAATAAAACATTTGCAGGCTGAGTGGAAGTGGTCAGTTTAAAAAGTTTAAAATGTTCATGTGACAGCAGCAAGCAAAGCTTTAGAGTTTCCTGTAAATAGAGTTTCCACTGGTGCACTGTAGCTAAAAGCAGATCTTCCCAGTTTAGTAAGAACGCTTGGCACCCAAACTGTACTCATAAATATAAGCAAAACAGTCATGTTTCATTAAATTGTTAGCTTGTATTTTTGAGTACCTGAATAGTGATTTCAGTATATGAATACTGGCACCTGAAAGGGTTAACCAAGCATTTAAGTATATTTAGTGTAGGTCAAATTTATGGGCAGGCTTAAGCAAAGTACCATTTTTTTTCGATGGTGGTAATTTATTTCCTGGTGAACAGTACTTCAATATGTCAGAACATTGCCAAACATTTTATTGTTACAGGTCTTTACATTTTTGGCCACATTTAAGCCGAATGCCGAAAATGATAATTAGTCCATTAATTCATATAAATAACCAACTATCAATATATGTGTTTTTGCAGCTTTTGTTCATACTTCTACAGACTTTTGGATACAGACACCTTTCTAGCGTTTCCTACAATTTTGCTTCCCATAGGTATGGGAAGAAACTCGACTGCAGATTTTCTGCTCTACGCATTGCTTACCACATCCTGCCTGCTCTCTCTCTCTCTTTCTTTCTTTCTCTCTCTCTCACTCTTGCTCCCTTTCTCTCTGTCTCTCTTGTCAATCTTGCTCTCTTGTTATTTTATATATATATATTTTTAAACACTGACACATGTAACATACACACTTTCAACATGTACTGCCATGGCTAAATCCCACTCCCTAATTAAGTTTTAAACTCTACAGTTGGTAAACATGCCTGTATGCAGCTTAGAGGCAGGGCTTTAAACTGAGGTCAGTATTTGATGCAACAGCACTTCAGCCAAAGCTGCTTATTATTAGAGTATGCTTATAAGTAATTGTGACAGCTGTAAGATATCTATGATGTCACTCACTCATATCTTTAATGCAGTTAAGTTTATCAATGGATGATTTGTTATTTTCATGTTTATTTATTTAGTTTTGCATTTTCAATGTTGAGAGTGATAACAGCAGCAAGCACACCTCTGAAAATCAGTAAAAGCTGAACACCCTTCAGAGGAAGTGATCTCACAGGACTAGTTACCAATCTGGGGCCAGCAGGAAGCTGTGTGCTTATGTGAGTGTGTGTATATGCAAGGAGGTTTCTGGAGCCTGGATGCTCTCATACAGCACTTTTCCATGCATTGTTGTAGAGTAAGGAGAACAGCCTGAGCTTCAGATCCAACGCACAAACGATACTCGTCTGCATACAATCCATGACACTTTCTCTTTCATGCAGATTTGAGCAGTTCAGTGGCAGGTAGTGACCAAACATAGTGGGGCTGCAACAAATATTCAGTAAACTTCATTAAATTTGATTATTCAGATATTTGAAAACAAAAAAGCAAATGGAGTAACTGGTACTTTTACCTGTTTTCATTAAAGCAGTAGTGCATCCAAATAAAAGCAAGATAATCTGCCTGCATGTCACACAAAATTATTTATGGTTAGCCTTTTTTTCCATGTTAGTCAAATGATCCATTCCTGTCAAAACTATGGTGATATCTCAGCAGCAGTGTGAGGTAGGGCTGTTGGAACTGTATTAGAGCTCTAAATTGAGCACACCAGCAGAAAAGGCATGACACACATTGCATACGTGGGCGATGTCACCTCTAGCTACACACTTCTCTCTGACAGCGACCAACCACCAGCACAAAACATCCACACAGTAACCCCACTTCCTGACACAGAACAACACAGCAAACGCATAGACATAACTCAAACCAACAAATAACAGCATTGACAAGACCCTTTGTCAGAGGACACGTGCATATCATAAGCCCTTGTGTATGGCCATCTGCATAACCATGCCTCCAGAGTTGCTAGGAGCCAGTGCCAGCCAGTAGCAGGATGCCACAATTTATTTTTTAAAGTTACATTTTCCACCTTGACTCACAGCTCTTTTCCTATACTTTTCTATTTTAAACCATTAGGTTATGAAAAGATCAAGCGCACTTTTCCCCTGGGAAAGTGAATATAGTTTACCTTTAAAACTCATTAAAGTACACAATTGAGCCTTAGGATCATTACTGTACCTTAGAGGGTATATAATATTTGCAAAACCAGGTAGAAGCATCCCACTGTCATATTGTTCCATTATTCCGTCAGCATGATGAGTTTCCGTTTCATACATTTTCACAAGAAATGGGGTTGAGCATAAGTATCAGGTCAAAAGTCTCTCAAGTAATGTGAGACATAGAACTGCAGCTAAATTTTTGATATGGGCATTTTTAAGCATGTAGCTATGTTTTATTTCGCAACTGTGCACTAGGCCTGGGCGACAAAAAGATGTAATCAGATATTGTCAATGATGGACAAGTAAACCAATGGCGATGTGTAAAAGGTGCAACTTGGCTTTTGTTGTGAAAGAACTGAGAGAATTAGAGAAGGCTAATTTACCATTAAACAGCTTAAAACTATGTTGGGAAACTGAGGTTCAAGTTTAAGAAGTGTGCAGGCTCACGCACCAGTAGTCAGTTTCTGAGAGACAGACCGACGGACAGACAGACAGGTTTTATAAGAAACTGCCTGTGTTATTTATCTCTGCTGTGGACTGTAATGCTAGCATTACTGCATGAATTTCCCTTAATTTAGTTTACGTGAATGGAATCGAAAATGATTGCATCAGGTGACTTGCTGCAGTAAAAAAGCGAGCTAAAATCCCTTGCAGTCTGAAGTTTCTCCAGCAGGAAGTTTCTATTAGCACACAAGTCACAATGAATCTGTAGCAGAATAAGGTCATGAACACATGTTTGCAGTAATGTTTGTTATAATGACAGGTGAAGTAGTTCTCAAATATGTTGGCCTACTCAGTATCATTGAGTTGGCTTGGACAAGCCATCTTACTGTTGTTTGTAATCTTATTATCTATTATTATTATTATTATTATTATTATTATTATTATAATACACAAAAATTTTATAAACTTTTCACGGTCCACAGTTTTGACATACAGGCATCAAATTTTGCACAAACTTTCCTCATACACGGGAATAATGCACCTATCCAACACACGTTTTTTGTAAAACGATTGTTCAAACTTAGACAGTTTTCATTTTCTTCTTTATGGATAGACCAGTGGCGTTCACTTAATCCATTCGTGAGAAAGAATACATTTTTTTCAAGACACAAATCGTGTTCACACATTGATTGTGTTTATCTCCTGCAGCTATTCTTCAATAGCAGGCATAGCAGACATAGCCTATGTCCCTATTTTCTCATAGTAGTAATTTTTGGTAACACTTTCTGTGAAGCATGTATGTATAAGTCATTATGAATGCGGTTACAACTCTTAGTAACTTAGTAATAATGCTTTGTGAGCATACTTATTAACTCCAGTTATGCCTCATAACGCTCTTACAATGGACTGTAACTAATTATTTTGTAACTTAGGTTCACTATTCATTATAATGCCTTTTAAGTGGATTATGACCAGTGCATAATTATACAGCACTTATAATACATATTAAGTTATAACCACATTGTAAATGTTTGCAATGCCATTACTGAGTGCTTCAGGTAAAGTGATTTATATTTTGTTATTCTTTATTATAAAAAAAAATATAAGGTACTATAAACATATTTTTTGTAATGTGAGGTGAAACATTTTGTTTCCAACTAATTACAAAGGCAGACACATTACTGCAATTTAAAAACTTGAATTTCTTAATTTTCCCAAAACTATAAAAAGGGGATACAGCATACACAATTGTTTTGTACATTAAGAACTGTTTTGAACAACTGTTTGTCTCTCAATGTCCACACACAGCAACACTGAAGTGGCTCATAAATATCATGATGATATCATGAATGAGGCGCCCAAGAACACCATGCTTGTGTTTTTTAGCCAACCAGTACTCCCATTCTATAACTCTTGGATGTTCTTTTAGGTGCTTTATGGAACGATTTCCTTGATGGTGCCAAATATCAACCTCAAAAGTCTGCCATACTCTCTCTAAATGCTGTGTGTTTGCTCTTGTATGAGGGTCAATGAAGTGCCTTGATGACATACTATGTGATGGTTGTAGCCTTCTTCTGTTAGAGCTCTCCTATAGACTTTCTACTCATCTGTCACAGTGCTTGTACCTCTCCGAACATGAAGGAGTATGGTGAGGATAAGGCCATTTCTAGAGCGGTCTCAAACAATCTTAAATATTGGTCTTCTAGTGGTCTGGTGAACTTCTAGAATACCAAATACCCATTTTTTTTTAATCTCTGCCATGCAGAGCCAAATCTGCCCAGATGGTACTATGAAAAAAATTGCAACATTTTGTTCATATTGTTCATATGGCATGCATTTTAGATTTACACAGAACATTATGAAATGATGATAGAAGAAAATTACATGTTCAGGGCTCTAAGAAAGAAAACATATACATTCAAGTAAGAACACTTCACTAAATATTTCAGCCCAAACCCTATTTGCGAAAAAATATTGGAGGACCCTATTTCACCTAGTTAATGAAATGTTAAACCTTGTCAAATAAAGTGTGTTGCAAGAGTACATGTTTTGTTTCTGTCATTTTACCTCATTTATTGCAATTGTGCAAATATCAGTGCTAATAGTGTCCCCTTGTGTAGAATCTTCAGTTTGGCTATTCATGAGTGAGTCACTTAGTGAATGAGTTAATTAATGCTTTAGCTAATGAGTAAGTGAGTGACTGAGTTAGTGTGTTAGTGAGTGAGTTACTGTGTTAGATAGTGAGTTAGTGCAGCAGTTGGTGAGTTAATGCGGTAATGAATGAGTGAGTTAATAAGTGAGTTAGTGCATGAGTTAGTTAAGTGAGTTAGTGACTTAGTTTATGAGTGAGTTAGTGCATGAGTTAGTTAAGTGAGTTAGTGAGTGGCTTAGTTATTGAATGAGTGAGTGTGTTAGTGAAATGAGTTAAGTGAGTTAGTGTGTTAATGAGTGACTTAGTTAATGAGTAAATTAATGAGTTAGTGTGTGACTTAGTTAATGAGTGAAGGAAGTTAGTACATCAGTGAGTTAATATGATAATGCATTTGTGAATGAGTGATATAGTGAATTAAAGTTGAATGAAAGTTAGTGAATAACTTGGTAAGCTAGTGAATAAATTAATGTATTGGTGAATAAGTTAGATGAATGAGTTTGTGAGTGGGTTCGTGAGTGAGTGACTGAGTTAGTAAGTTAGTTAATGAGTGTGTGAGTGAATTCATGGGTGGGTTTGCGTGCGGGTTTTTGAGTGAGTTCATGAATAGGTTAGCGAGTTAGTCAGTGAGTGGGTGAGTTTTTTTATTTTATTAAAATATAAATGGCAAATTTGTTAATATTGTCTGAGCTTGTGGTATTCAAAGACACTTACTTTTCTTTTATGTGAAAACCAACTTGCATTGCACCTTACCTGCGGACTTTGCTGATAGTATGCCTGCAGACCTTAAAGGACAACGAAATGTTATACGTTTGACACCCTTTAAATAGACACAACTAAACAGTGGTGCAGCATATTTTAGGTACAACCTCTGTGCCTTGTGAATAAATTGATCAAAGTTAAAATGTATGATTAACATCTGTTGGATATTTGTTGCCTTTCCAGAGATTGTCCTTCTACGGAGATACATCTTTTTGTTACTGTTAGTTGCTGTTATTGGTATTTTACCAAAACACCCTTTATGACTTAACCAGTCTTACTAACATACTTTCTGCCTTTCTGTTAACCTAAGGTGATCAGGGAGTAATTTAGCCCAGCAGACAGCCCGTAAAAATGTTTTATTTATTTATTTATTTATTAATTATACTCATTGATCATTCTCTAGCGTTCAAAGAGCAACTGATGTTTGATTTAGGATTGTATTATTATCATTGGTTTTCTTTTAATTTGCAGGTATTCTCAAGGTGTCAGTGTACGCACTGATATTTCCCTAATATGTTTGCAATAAGTGTATGCAGTTTGTACCAGGCAGACTACTGATACATACTTTTCTCATGTCTGATGCCATTTTTGAGAGAGTTCTGCTGCTGGCAGCCACACCATCATCTATGAGGTCAATCTGCCGCATTTGAAGACCTTGAGAATACCTTCAAATTGAAAGAAAACCAATGATAATTTGTTCAGCTGTTAATAATCCCTGCTGAAAAATCCATCTAAGACCAATTTTTGTTAATAACTGGTTTCAGATGGTCTAAGTTGGTCTTTGGTGGTAATTAGCTAGATTCTTGCTGGTCTAATATGGTCAAGGTGGATTTCCAGCTGTACTAAACAAAAACATACACTGTGCTGGTCTACTAGTTAAACTGGTAGTCCAACTTGGTTAAGCTGGTCATGCTGGTAGAGCAGTTTCCGAAGACGTTTCTGTGTGCTTAACAATTTGGAGATGATTTGGAGGCGATAATATTTATAAGTAAACTTCTATAATTGAACTGCATTCTATAACTAATTTAGATGTCATTTCGATTAGAAATATTTTAAATACCTCACTAATTCTAAAGATATGTGACTTGATGATCATTTAGTCAAATTTGTCGAGAAAACAACCATAATTCCAATAGAATAAAAAAAGTTTGAAAAAGTCAGCTCTCTGCCTTATCAGGACTGTATGGTCTTTTCAGCGTACCCATGTCAACGTAAACAACCATACGGCAGAGAGTGGTAGTGCTCTTTTGCCTTTAAAAGTTTTTTTTTCTGATATAAATCGGACTTTGAATAAGTATGTAATATCAAACTATGAAGGTCTGCTTGCCTGCAAGTCAAGCAAGCAAGCAAGCAAAGTTTATTTATATAGCGCTTTTTACAACAGGTGTTGTCACAAAGCAGCTTTACAAAACAAAACAAAATCAGCATTACAAAAAGAAATCCGGGTCCAAACCCCCATGAGCAAGCCAGTGGCGACAGTGGCAAGGAAAAACTCCCTAAGAGACAGGAAGAAACCTTGAGAGGAACCAAAACTCAGAAGAGGAACCCATCCTCCTCTGGTCGACACCGGATAGTAAACATTGTTAGTACAAAATGGGGAAAACAGGTGGAGCAAATTATTAATTTGATTAGTTTAGTTTATGCAGCAGCAGCAGCGGCATCAGTGGGGTCAGGATGTGAGGGTGAGGTTGCACGGCGTTGTACAGCATGAAGCTAAATGGTGGTCAAGCCGGTGCAGGAGGCTGTCAGCAGTGGCACCCGATCAAGGCAGAAGAGGCAGCAGCATCAGATGCACAGGATGGGTAGCTGTTCAACTCGGCAAAGAGAAGAAAGAAAGGAAAAACACACAGAGAGTCAGTTCTGTAATGGGTGACTGATCACAGATTAAAGTGTTAGCAGAGCAGCGGAGTCTCTGGCAGGTATAGAACCGACAGGGAAAACTAATTACCAAAGGTTTGACTATACAGGTAAGTTTTTAGCCTAGACTTAAAGACTGAGGCTGTGTCTGAGTCCCGAACATTAACAGGAAGATTATTCCAAAGCTGGGGGGCTTTGTATGAGAAAGTTTACTGCATGACGCCACGTTCAATAAGAAAATCTCTGAGGAACGCTCACAATGTTCTTGAGGCTGCAGTTACATTAAATTTTATGAGGTATTATCTACTGGGCCAGCATGGTCGTGTGAGTGTTTTAAATCGTTTTTGCGTGGTCAGCTATGTGGATCTAAAGATCTGCAAAAACGCTGTTGTTGTGGACGAGGATTTTTGAAAATGGAGAAAAAAAAAAATTCAGATACTTGTGTACAAGGTCAAAGAAAAAAACCAAACAGGACACTGCTGACACGCAATGTACAATCAAAAAGAAAAAAAAAAAAACCTTTCCCTAGTATTCAAAACATTTTCTCATTAAAAAAAAGGAGCATGTAACATAGAAATATACAATACCTACAAGTCAGAACAATATTAATAGTAAAATGTCTTCTATTTTTAGGAAAGAATTAGTAACATAATTAAACAACAACACCAAGATAATAATGATAAAATGATTTGTGTTATACTTACTGTTGATATCAATCATGTTGAGCAGTTTTCATCAGTTGCGTCTCATGATAACATCTGCAATGTTTTCAGCATTCCAAAAGGCCTCTTTTTTTGCATCCAGAGTACAACTTTTCATTTGTGATCCAGGGTGTTTTCTGCACGCAGCAGACTGGTAAGTTCTTTTTTTATCTGTGTTATTTTTATCTAGCTGTTCATACAGAGTATGTTAATAAGTGCCACTGCAACACAGACTGGAAAGAGTAACGTTCGCTCACATTTTTTGTAAAATCACTTTTTTTTTTGTTTTTTTTTTCCTTTTTTTTCCTTTTCTGGGATTTCTAGCTAGTTCGCAGGCTAGGTGAACCAGCATTAACAGTTGTCCAGATGTCTAAAGGTAAATCATATAAATGAAGCTTTTATGTATTATTTAAAAATACCTAAGCTTAAGATATGCCTAACTTTCATGCTTAGCCTTCAATAGCCTATAACATTACTCTACTGTAAAGTTACAGTCAAATTTCTGTGACTAACGTCAGCTTGGAAACATAGTGCCTAATAACTTAGCTAGCTAATCTGTTTAGCTGTTTTGTTAGCTTAGCCAAAAATTAATTGACTGAAAATCCAAATGCTGAGAGCAACCAGTATTTGTATTGTTTCTACAGCCTCCAGTAGAACAAAAGGCCCTGGCTCGGTCACCGCATCTCAGTCTCAAAACATTGATAGGTTGTAATTTTAGATGTTATCCTGTGTTCTTGTTTATTTGTTTTTAACAGTAATCTTTAATCCTCAAACTTTATGCACCAGATTTCTCTGTAATGGTTGGACATATTGCTTAAATCTGTATGCTGGCAGATAATTATAGTGTTATCACAGCAGATGTACTTGCTTCACAAAACTGCCACTGGTCATTCTGGTCATTCAAAACTCTAAATGACTAGGTTAAAGTTAAGGAAGTTAAGTAAAAGGTCATAAACATTCATTTATGCATGCAGCTTTGATTACTCAGATTATCTTTTATCTTTTGTCCTGTCCACTTCAGTGAGTGCTGCACCGAATGCCAGCCATGACATTGAGCTGCCAAAATTGCAACTGGAGGCTGAGAAGGATAAAGGGAACCTCAGAGAAGAAACTATTAAAATACTCAAACAAGACAAAGAGCATCTCCAGTCACAATTGTCAAAGAAAGAAGAATTTATTTAGGAGCTGATCTGCCCAAAAATGGAAGAAATTTCTGGTACAAGTAACTACCTATTAGGAAGTTCAGATATAACAAACGTGTCCCTGCATCCAAGACTTAGGCTAAATACAGTCTTGACATGGAACAGCACAAATGATAAATGTTTGAAAATCTTTCCATTAAAAAATTTAGTTTTTCTGTACATCTGAAATTTTATTTTTTTCCAGGTAAATCATGATCCAGTAACCGGTAGCTTTGAAGTAGTCTTAAGTACTTAAGTACTCCTCTTCACACTAGACAAAAAAGAAAAATGGTAAAATTGCTGTTACTCATTAGGCTGACATTTGACAAGTACTAATACTATAACTGTATGATAATTATGTATAGGGCTGCAACAATTATGCAATTACAAAACATTCTTGATTGTCAAAGATTCATTTGTTAGTTTGTAATTTTCTCTTTCAGTATATGTGAATCATTGACAGTGAACAAGAGTGTGTGCATTTTACACAGCTGGCACACAGGTTTGCCTTTCAATTTTGCCCTGCAATAAAAAAGTTTATAAAATAATAAACTGCAATAATGTGTTGGTTTTTATGTACATGCTTTGTAATTATTTTGCATTTAAGTGTTCAAATGATAAAAATTATAATTTATAAGCATGCTTACAAAGCATTATTACCTAGTTACAAAGACTTAGAACCGCGTTTATAATGACTTATACATACAGGCCTTATAGAAAGTGTTACCTAATTTTTTTTCAGACTTGCAGTAGCCATTCAGCTAGCTATAGAAAAAATATATACATTGATGTGCAAGGAGAGGTATATCACTCTCTATGGTACAGAACATCTTAAAAAATTTTTACAGAGTCTGGAGACATTTCTGTGCTTAAAGGGAAAGGCTGAAAACCATAAATGAATGCCCATGACCTTTGATCCTTTAGATGGCGCTGCATAAAAAACAGGCATGTTTATTTGATTGATATCACCGAATGGGTTTGGGAATATTTTGAAAAACCAATGTCAAACACTGTTCATCCACAGATGCCAGTGAAGACTGTACTATGCACATAAAAGTTGTGTCAACAACAAGCTCATCTGAAATGCACAGTGGAAATGTGTAGTGTGGCCCACGCAAGCTAATTTTTCCTAATGATCAGCTCCCCAATTCAGTTTTAAATATTTTCTCTTTTTTACGTAAATTCAGGTACATTCCACTGGGTATAACATTGATCTAGACCAAAGACATTGATTCTGATGTACAGGATTCCTTATCTAGTCACACTTGGAAATTGATTCTTATGACTTCTGAAAACCCCAATCATCAGATTGTTCATTGAAAACTTATAGAGTTTATTTAACTCCTCTGAAATGGTGCCATATACACCTGGCTACTTCTCACTTCTGTAATTTATGCTCTCAAGGTGTTCTAGGGACCTTATTTTCTAGGGCATTATTTTTGGCAGTGTCTAGTACTTTCCTAACATTCCTGAGACAGCCTGCTATCGGTGTTTGAATCCTAATAAAAAGAACATACATTTAACACTAGATATATTTTTCTTTTAAATAATTTTCCAAACCCTTCATTTGTCATCATTGTGAAGAAATATACTGCTGGCTGCTTTTACAGCAGCAAAACCTTTATTAGGAAAATGTTAGATGCCCACATATTTCTTGGGTAGACATGTTCAGGCCCTAATCTTACTGGATGTAATTTCAGTGGAGCTTTCAACAGCTTGTATACATGAGGCCAAGGATTACAGAAAGACTGGGTATCTCACACTATTCAACTGGTTTTTGCAGATTTTTTTGGGAGACTGAAATATTGGGATCACACACCAAACTATTAAGGATCACACACTACTCAACTTTTCAGCTGCTCGGAAAGATCAGTACCCACATTCAGGGACTGCTGAACTGAACGGATCTCATTGAACTCGCATTCTCCCATTACTATGAGACCCAAATAAACAAACATGGAGCAACTTGCCACTGCTGCTGTTTTCTCTGCCACTTACACTGACGCAGTGGTAAACATGTTGAAGTGTGGGTCATGGATTTAAAAATGTGATCTCTGTGGTATTTTTTTATTTTTTTTTACAGTTTTATATGTACATAAACTCGCTTTTGCTTGTGCCTTTAAACTCGGCTCATTAAAAAGCTTCACTCCACATGTGAGTGACTTTCCACGTGAAACATTTGCTAAGCATTGATTAGAGGAGAAAACAAAGGGGATATTTAATGATGATGTGTAGAGCGTCAAGATTCTGATTTACCCTAACACAAAGACAAATTTGAAATAAGCTCATTTTTGGATGTGCTGCTAGTAAAGTTTAAGACAGCTGTTTAGATTTTGTGATAATTGCTTGTGGGGGCCCCCTAGTGGTGCCTGTAAAACCCATGGAATGATCCGGGACTGACTAAGCCCTGTTGCCTTATTTCTTTGTCTTTTTTTGTCCACAACGCAATTTTAATTACTTACTGATTCACAAACAGTAAAATTGGATAGCCATGTGTGATCACTTATCCATCCACTCATCCTTTTAAACACAACTGCTGGGTCTAATAGCCCTCTGAATCTACTATTTAATTACAACCCCATTTCCAAAAAAATAGGGACGTGGTGCAAAATGTAAATAAAAACAAAATACAATGATGTGCAAATCACTTAAACCCTATATTTATGTGAAAACAGTACAAAGACAACATATCAAACGTTGAAACTGAGAAATGTTTTTTAAAAACATTTGCCTATTTTGAGTTTGATGCCAGCAATACATTCCAAAAAAGTTGGGACGGGGCAACAAAAGGCTGGTAAAGTTGTGTAATGTGTAAAAAAAAAACAAAACAAAAAAAAAAACACCTGGTGGTTAATTGGCAACATGTTACAGTAACATGAGCGAGTATAAAAAAGCATCCTTTTAGAAGTAAAGATGAGGAGGGGCTCACCACTCTGTTAAAGAGTGCATTAGCAAATAGTGTAACAATTCAAGAATAACGTTTCTCAATGTCAAATAGCAAGTAACTTTTGTTTTTCATTATTTACGGTACATATCATTAAAAGATTCAGAGAATCTGGAGAAATCTCTATGCAAGGGACAAGGCTGAAAATCAGTATTTGCTGGCCGTGATCTTTGGGCCCTCAGACGGCACTGCATTAAAAACAGACATGATTCTGTAGTGGGAATCACTGTATGGGCTCAGGAACACTTCTGAAAACCACAGACTGTGAAAACAGTTTGTTGCTGCATCCACAAATGCTAATTAAAACTCTAAAACGCAAATTTGAAACCATGCATAAACAGGATCCAGAAACGCTGCTGCCTTCTCTGGGCCTGAGCTCATTTAAAATGGACTGAGGGGAAGTGTAAAAGTGTCCTGTGGTCAGACGAATCAGCATTTGAAATTTCTTTTGAAAATCATGGATGCTGTGTCCTCCGGCCTAAAGACCACCCAGCTTGTTATCAGTGCTTAGTTCAAAAGCCAGTATTCATTAAAGGTGGGGGGGGGGATTGATTCTTAGATGCATCGCAATGCGGACGTGGACGATTCTGAATCGATTTTCTAAATTTTAATTTATAATGTAATGTTGACGGAATGCAAAGGACGGAACTTGGAAGTGCGGAAGTGCAGCACCCAGATACTCCGTGACATGCACACAACAAAAACACAACTGGATGAGCAAGAAATCTGACCGGCACCTCTGCATTTAAAGCTACGTTAGATCAGGAGTTGACAACCCAAATGTTAAGTAGAACCATTTTGTTCTTTCAACAAAAATCTAATTACCTTGGGAGCCACAACATTTTATGTCCAATATGTTCGTTTTAAATCTCTCTCTCTGCCCTTTCGTTAGCTACTAGCTAGGCAAGACTGCGTTGCTATGTAACCTGCAGTCTGCATGCCAGTTCTCAGAACCAGGGCTTTCACGCTATGTTGCACACTTTGGAGCTGAGATTCATCGTCCCGTCTCGAAGAAATTTTACTGACACAGCGATCCGCCACTCTCTACAAAGAGACCAAAACCGAAGTTACAAAATCAAAAAAATATACAAGAAAACGGGTAGGACAGCTGTAACGTGCTGCGTGGACATCTATTGCCACAGGATCTTATGTCACCGTAACTGCCCATTTTATCGCAGATGAGTGGCAGCCTGCGTCTCATGTGCTCCAAACAAGATCAGTGAATGAGAGCCTTCCAGTTAACCTGCACATCACTTCCATTTGTTTTATTAATAAAAGATATTAGAAGTAAATTCATTATGGATCATTGCAAATACTTTGATTTAAAAGTACCAAGCCCTCACACAGTGAGAAAAAAGAAATCCTGAATAGAAAAAAAAATGCATCAAGATGCATCGATACTTGTTTTATAATCGCATCGCAGCCCTCTGAATCGTAATCGAATCGAATTGTGAGGTGCCTAGAGATTCCCATCCCTAGTATTCATGATGGTATAGGGGTGCATGAGTGCACATGGCATGGATGACTTGCACATCTGTGAAGGCACCATTAATGCTGAACAATATATACATGTTTTGGCAACATATGTTGCCATCCAGACGACTTCTTTTTCAGGGAAGGCCTTGCTTATTTTAGCAAGACAATGTCAAACCACATTCTACATGTATTACAACAGCATGGCTGTATGTTGGGGCTTGAATACAAGGGCAAAAATGCTAAAATATTAGATGTAGCCCAAAATTCGAATCAGTTACAACCAAGTTGGCACCAGACAATCTAGGGAGCATATGTGGGTAGGTTGCTAACACAAAGGTTATTTACTAAGATAAGATAAGATAATCCTTTATTAATCCCACAACGGGGAAATTTGCGGTGTTACAGCAGCACAGAAGACAGAGCAGCAGGAAATATACAAACAATATATAAAATAGAATAAACAATAAAAGTATAAAGATATATATGTATATGTACAAAGATTACAAGAAAAATATACAAAGTGTTCAATTTAAATTAAGTATCACAAATCAGTATCACAAAGTTTTACTATCATTTTATGTAGTTCTTTATGGTCATGTGCTTTTACGTTGTTATCTGTCATCATTTCCATGACCATGTGTGATTTAGGACATTCTGCCTACACTGTCCTAATCTGATTATCTCTGAAACACAATATCACACAGCAGTGATATGTTCTGTGGCTTAAACAGCTGTTTGCCAGTGAGCTTGCTAAGGTTAGTGCTTCAAAAATAAACATGGGCTTGCTTATGACCGTTTCAGTTAACCCAGTTAGAACAAGCATGAGATTTTATTGTGTCAGAAATCTGGTGTGCTTTTTCTATTTAATGTTAAATTTATAGCTGAGCATTATGTGATAAATATTTTTGGAAAATGCCTCTATAATGCTAAATGCTGTTGTTGTGGATTTTTTAAATACAATATCACAATTCTTAAATGTTTTTACAGTACTTATCACAATATTATGTTCTTGATATGTGATAACAATAAGTTTTATCAGTTAGAACAGACAAAAAGTGCCATTAAAAAAAAATTGTCAACAACTATGAATATGGTGATTATACAAAGATTTCTATTCAGTGTCTTACCCTGCACTAAACCCTTTGTTAAATGAGCTTAGATACTGTGTTGCTGTGTGTGTGTGTGTGTGTGTGTGTGTGTGTGTGTGTGTGTGTGTGTGTGAGTGAGAGTGAGGGAGAGAGAGACAGCCATGATAGTCCCTGTTTGTGGGTACTGATCTTTCCAAAACTAACATGGGCTCATATTTACACACAGTTTTTCTGTGTTCCACCCAGCAGGGTTAGTCTCTTTTTCTTTCCATTTAATCTTTCTCAATATGATATCAATGCTCTCAGAACGACACCTCATATCTCAGTTTTTGTCGTTTTGCATTTTCTAATATTATTTGAAAAGGCTAGCTGCTGCTTACATTGTGTCAAAATTTAATGAGGAACAGACCAATGGAAATGGTTCAAAACTGACTCTTAATAATGTCCTGCTACATTACCTTATAGGCCTGGGTGATATTTAAAAATAGCATGGTATTTTATTGTTAAAAACCGTGATTATCGCCAATACCCCCTGCATGAAAGTCTTGCTAGAGTTGCGTCGCGTTTGTGTCATCCTGATCTGTTAGTGTAAAGTTGTCAGGATGGTGGTCTAAAGTCAGTCTTTTTCTCGTCTTGATGCTATGACAAAATCAACTGTGTTTAATATTATCTTATGCAAAGACTTTGAAAAGACTGAAGTCTGACACCCTCTTAAATCTAAATCAATATCACAAAGTTTTTAGTCACAGGTTATGATTTTGCAAAGACTGGGGATCTTGAAGGGTCACTATTTGCAAGACTGCAGTTTGATTTTTGAGATTATTTTCCATCATGTATCTAGTGGAAATTAACAGGAGAAGAAACCTTTTTCCTTCTCCACTCTGTAGTAGTACAAATGGGAAGACACATTAGCTGGGCATGTAAAGATCTGGTCACATCATCACCCATTAATTCTTTTTAATTAATCTGTATAATATGCAGTTACTTTTTTAATTTAATATAAGGATTCATACATCAACAAAAAATGGTGTTTCAGCATTGTTGATTGAACTAAATCACAAAAAAAAAAAATAAAATAAGAAACCACTGAAACACAAAGCAAAAAAAAAAAAAGATGCTTCTTCAATTCAGTTGTTTACAGAGATTTCAGGCGCTCTCACATGCATTTTCTCCTTTGTTCTCTCTCTCTCTCTCACTATTTGCGTGAGCCAGCTAAGACCGCTATACTGACCACTTTACACCAAATGACTGAGATAATGGGAGCACACCACAACTCTAGCAACACTCATGGTTTTATTCCGATGTTTGAAATTTGTCTGCAACAGTCAAATCACTTAAGTCATTTTTTTTGTGTAAGGCCAGCATGAGAGGTAGCAAAGCTGAAACTGAAGGAAGAACCTTTACATGTATAAGGCAAGGCTGGAGCCAAATACAGCCCTAAATAAAGATCAGGAGTTTGCGTAGAAACTGCTTTATCTTCTTCTGTAGCGTAAAACACTACAAAAACCGTTTAATGGTAAATTAGTCCACCTTAGTTCTCTCGCTGTTCTTTCTCTAAAACGCCAATTATCACCTTTTGCACATCGGCATTGGGTTACTTATCCATCATCAATAATATCCAATTACATCGCTTTGTCGCCCAGGCCTATTACCTTTCATTGAAGGAAGTTTTTTTCTCCTCCTGTAAAGTTACTTTTTGGAGATATAAGGTTTTGTTCCGACAGCAACTGAATATTACTCTCATACTTTCATCATGTATTAATGCTTCTGTCATAAAAGGTGTTTCACTTTGAAACTCTTGTCTTTGTATGATCTCCATTACCTTACTCCTTGTTATTTAACAACATCCCAAAGTTCTCATCTTCACTTGTTAAACACCACCATCCTGTGTGTTCACCGGTAGAGTGTGAACTGTGTTCTTATAAGGTTGTTCATTTACTCACTAAACTCATTTATTCGTTCTTTGCCTTTCTATAGTTGGCCTGGTTTAAGCTGTCAACAGGGGAGACACTGACCCAAAAAGAAACTTGACTGAAGGCTTAGAGTCTCTCTCTCGCTCTCTCACTTTCTCTCACTCCTCTGCCCTCTCCCTACCTCTCCCTCTGTCTTTATAATATACCAAGTAGGCCAACCAATCCTGAATTAGTTCCTGAATTTAACAACCTCTCACAGGACATGTGAGAAAAGGAACAACGGAGATGGAAATATGAAAGTTTCCTCCTTCAAAGGGACAATAGTAATGGCATATTGTTATTGATTTTCTAAGATCCTTGACAATTACTGCTGAGAATTATTTTTACTCCCTCTCCCTGCTACTGATTACATGAGTATTGATAAAAATCGCTGTATTATGCACCTTGAGCTATCAGTCAAAGAGAGTCCTGCCCCAAATAGAGTGCTGAAGGCATGCACTGATCAGGTGAACAAGGTACTTCATTATATTTTCAGATATTTTCTGATTTTGAAAAGTTCCAGTACAGTGTGGATAAAGGCTGTAGTTATTCCAGTTATTCCTAAAGATGCTAAGGATTTGAATGATTTTAGACCAGTGGCCCTAACATCTCAAAATAAAAAATGTTTTGAGAAAATCATTTAAGCTTTAATTGTTTACAAAATATCCACCCACTGACCACTGTGAGTCTCCAGCACCCCCCGTGACCCAGAAGGATAAGTGGTTTAGAAAATGTCTGTGTGTGTGTGTGTGTTGACAAAATATTTAATAGGATGGATCAACTGTTGTTTGCATAAAGGGAACAGGATTTCGGGATGTAATTACAAAACTCTTAAATTCGATATATAAGTATGTGGACAAAGGGAAAACTCATGTAAACAGTACAAAGAACACTGCTTCTCTGCATCTCTCTCTCTCTCTCTCTCTCTCTCTCTCTCTCTCTCTCTCTCTCTCTCTCTCTCTTTCTCTCTCCTCCTGCACACTCACACAGACTTTGTTTTCAATCTCACAGACTATTTCTTACATGTGCAAAAGCACAGGAAATGCAATACCCACTACCTTCCTGTGTATTGGTATATATGTTTTTAATGTAATCTGTGTCTGAGTTTCAGGTCGTCAGTATGTCCCTGTTGAAGACGCTACACTTACATACATACACAGATGTTAGTAGTCACATATACATTCAGTAAGACTTTGGCTAACACTGCTTTAATAGCTGCATGCCTGACTTAATTTCTTTTCACTGAAGCAGACATAGATCTGCATCTTATATTAGATTGACAGAGGAAGTGGTGAACTTTGCTAGTATGTGGGTTTGCTTGCATGTGTATTAGAGGCACATGGGGCAAATACCACCTCCTGTGATGAAGACACAGCTGTTTTTGGTCTCTTCCAGGCACAGCTTTTGTAATATGCTTGCTACTGATGGTTTCAATTATCCCAGTTAAAACAAGCAAGAGGTTTTGCTGTGTCAGAAATCTGATGTGCTATGTCTTTTTTACATTCAGTATAGAGTATTATAAGGGGGAAAAATTATTGGGATGAGTATTTTTGGAAAATATCTCAAGCAAGTGCTATTGTCATGGACAAAATCACAATGCTTTTTACAAAACACAATAAATATTATTGTGATTTTGATAAATAGTAAAGATAAATTGATAAGTGCTACATTTAAAACAAAAAACGTACTGTCAAAAACTAAGAATATGATGATGCACTGTACTAAATCCAATTAAACGAATGTAACAGTGTTTGGTCAGTGTTCTTTGTCCTGACAATATCCCAGATATGCTCAGAAATTTATATTGTGATATTTATCATGGTAACAATAAAATATTGTCATATTAGCCACCCCCAATTGTTTCTTAAGCTGCAGTTGCTGATTGAAACCCCTGGTCTCCTTGTATGTGTTCCCAGGAGAAAAAATAGCCTTTGTAGGCAAATCATCCTGTAAGAGATTTGATCTTCACATTCTCTATCTATTTATGCACATACAGAGAACCGTGCAGTGGTACAGGTTACAGCTTACTGTTCACACCATGCTCAACACTTAATCACAGCATAAGTGAAGCATAAGCATTTCACTGTGAAATAAAGAGGCTGTAATAGCTGGAAGAGCTGTTCTTCTTTTCTAAGTAAACAGTTTTACAGCACGTTTTAAACATGACAGCCCAATCAGCTGATCACAGGTTTTGAATGCTATTTGTGTGGCTATCTGGCTCAGTTTTTATGACAGCACAAATACCATTGACATAGTGCCTTAATTGCTCTTGTCTGCAACTACTGTGTCTGCATGATCATGACATTGTAGTTGAATGCTGTTGCAAATGGAAAGGTGTTATTTTAATGGATTTTTGTGGAGTTTTTGCTTATGCACAAGATAAAACAAGTAGACTTCATGCTTAAAAAAGTCAGAACTGAATGGTAGAGCATTGAGGGGCATTCCTAGGAAAGTTGGTGTTGACTGACACATAGATTAAAATTGAGGGGTATCTGTTCCATCAGATGGGAGACTAGGAAAAAACCTTACTACCTGCTTTCAATATGAATTGGCTTTTTAAGCAGGTAGAACTGGTGCTAGAAAAGTTGCAAGTATTGTAGCTCTTAAAATGTTTAAAAAACTTAATGTTTTAGTACTGAGATAATAAGTTCAGAATGATATCCCTTAAGTAGTTTCAAGTTGCTGGCTGATGAAACCTTTAATCACGCCTGCAAGGCAGATGGCGCATAGTGATGAGGGCAGGTGGGCCCACCCACTAATTATAACCCCTCGTCACCAATGTCTCTCATCAGTTCTTATGCTCCTCACCTCACTAAGAACACCTCACACATTCTTTGCTAATCTAGCTAGCTAGTTAACCCAGTGCTTTTAGCAAAAAAAAAAAAACTTGAAGTACTCTTCCAATAGGCAAGAACAGCAACAACTACATGGTGCGTTATGAAGATTTTGCTGCTTCTTTCGAAGTCTCTAAAGTCCGCTTTGCAAAGACTCTCTGCAAGCCTGTTTAGCCTTGCTAAAAGCTTTCTGAAATGAGCTTGCAAGCAACCTCTTGGTCTGGCAAGAAAGCCATCTTTCCTCGTCCCCAAGGGAGTGGTTTTGCTATTTGCAAGAAAGATTAACATGATGCATGCCCAGTCTGCTTGGGAATCATCCATACTAGGAGGGCTTTAGCACAACCTGATGCATGAGTGTTTTGTTGCTAGCTTAGGCGGTCAACCCTCGAACGCAGTGTGATGTTCATTGAAAAAAATCTTAGACAAGCAGCTGTGGACTGTGATCTCCTGTATTGTGAACAGTCTGAGTCATCCCACTTGGAAGAAGCTGAATATGAAGGGGAACCTTGCCTTAATTGGCCTGAGCACACGGAGAGCTTGGAAGAAATGTGCAAATTGGATTCACCATCGTTGGCTCTCTCAAACAAGCCTTGGGTCTCTGAGCCAGCAGCTGACCTTGATGATGACTGTCCATTCGATCACGGAGTAGACAAGCATGTTCTCTCAGAGCATGAGCAGGAGGAGCTGCAGGTTATTCCTGGCTCAGCAGTTGCGGAGGGAAAACAGGACAAGGCCGATACCTCCTTCCTTTCCCTGTATTAATGTGCGGTGCAGAAACTGTATGTGGAGTGGCTTGCCCCCCACCTGGCTAAAAAGGCAACAAGATTTGTGGGGATTTTCCTTCCTCTTGTCCCAACAGCAAAACGCCACCTCTTGCTGTTCCTGGACTTCCTCACTTCGTTCCCCCGTAAAACCTCCTAACTCCTTTTTCTGAGGTTGGAAATTTGCTCTTTCACCAGCAAAGCATGTCTGTCAGAGCACAGAATGTGTGTTTTGCCGCTGCCTCGCACAGTTTCAACTGAGGCGCAAACTGCATTTTTGTTTCTCCAGCTGTTGGGTGAAACAGCATCAATAAAAGTGGTGGTCTATGACAGCATTATCCCTGTGGAGGGAGCCCTGCCTGGTGTGTCAAGGCTCGCTGATTTCTGTTTCACAAGGAGGTGGTCTCCTGCTTAGCGTTCGCTCCACATCAGTTATTTTGAGCTGTTCGCAGTTGATTTGTCCCTACAGCACTTCCTCCCAGTCTGAGAGGACAGCACAGAGCAGTCAACACCACTGTGGTGTCTTACATAAACAGGAAAGGGGGCACGTGTTCATTTTCTCTTCTCAAGCTGTCCCACTCCCTTCTGATGTGGAGCAGTCTTCACCTGCTGTTGCATGGGGTTTATGTGTGGTACCAAGTAAATCCACTGATGGGGAACGTAAGGTTATGCATATAACCACTGTTCCCTGAAGGGGAGGAATAAGGTACAACACAGTCTGCCCTGCCTCGCCCTTTACTGAGTGAAAAGCAGCATCCTGAACTGAGGAAAGATGTTGGTGATTATGCATCATCTGCCTTGCAGGCGTGATTAAAGGTGTCTTTAGCCGGACACGCAAGGGCGTTATCCCATACAGTATGTTTTGTACCTCATTCCTCCCCTTCGGGGAACAGTGATTGTATACATAACCTTATGTTTTCAATATAGCTTGTGTCTGAATGGTTCAGATAAGTTGCAAAAATATTTAAAATAAAAATGATGAAATAATATTACAACACTGTTTGATGTAGATGTCCTTGATGGCAAGAAATCCTGGCCCAGCGATGAATTGGTTAGCCTTCAGTCTTTTCAGGAAGTAGAGGCACTGTTGTTCCTTCATCAACAAGGAGGAGGCATTCAGGACCATGATAGGTTGTCAGTGATGTGGACTCTGAGGAAGCAGTACACCGTTTCCATTGTCATACCACTGATATGCGTCCTTCTGAAGTTCACAATCATCTCTTTTGTCTTGCTGACATTAAAAGAGAGACTGTTATTCTTGCACCAGACCTCCAGCTGCTGATGTTAGAGTTGAACCCTACAGTGCAGACTGCAGTGTTGTCAGCAGTCTTCATGATTTGATTGCTTTAATGTCTGACGATGCAGTCGTAGGTGAGCAGAATGTACATAAGAGGACTCAATCCACAGGGCTGGGGAGCTCCAGCATTTAGGGTGATTGAGCAGGCGGACCTGTTTTGGATACTGTTCTGGACTGTCTTAAAGGCTGTTGAACACCAGATGTGATGTGAATAAATGATATGAAAATGCAAAATATTTAGACACAGTTTTTTCCCTTCAAAACTATACACATCAGCCACAACATAATTACTGTCTCTGAGGGGAAAAAACAGACAAGTTGAGGGAAGGTGGAAGCAGTCCTAGCTGCAGGTTCATTATCTTCACTTAACAGACCTGCTAGCTGCTTTTAATTCGCATTAAGAGATGTGAGGGGGCTCATTTAAAAAAACTTGATTGACCATTCGTTGCCTCATAAATGGTGCTTCCCCTTGCTGTTCTAGCCTTGAACAGTGACTGTGAAAAGTTTTCAGATTTTTTTTTTTTTCTTCATAAACATGGTTAGTGACCTACTGACCTGCATATTATAAGCGCATCACTTCCCTCAGGATGTATTCCTGACTTTTTTTTAAACAGGCTTGTGTTGAGCCAAAAAACAACTTCGATCCATCAATTTGTGATAATTTTAGGCTCGTTTCTAAACTACATTTTAATTCATAGATTGTGGAGAATGCTGTCTCGGTTTAACTCAAGCAGCTTTTTGAAGAAATCAAATCAAATCAAATCAAATCAGATTTATTGTCACATCACAAGAGTACAGGGACACAGGTGAGTGAAAAACTTGAGTGCGAGTTCCACAAATTATGCAGAGAACAGTATTTACACATAGATAAACAAAACTATAGATAGGATAGAAGAATAGATAAAACCAATTTAACTAAAATATATACATATAGTGCAAAAAGAGTTAAAAACAAACACAAAAACAACAAAAAACTGCAAAAGTAAGCGGGAGCTCGCAACACGGCAGCCATACTCGGCGCCATCTTGGAATATAAATAGCATTCTTGAAAAATTTTTGTCTGGGTTTGGCACAAAGCGTAGCACTGAGACAACTATGCTTAGAGTTTTAAATGTCCTTTTAATGCCCACTGATACTGGTGAAGATTTGTTTTTTATTCTTCTGGACAGTAGGGCAGCCTGTGATACCCTTTGACACCTAAGGCACTTAAGTGATACTCAAGTGGGACAGCACAAGTGGTTTCATTCCTTTTTATCAAATAGGACATCTGTTGGCTATCAGAATCTAAATATCTAGTAAGTTCCTCAGGTTAAGATGAGATAAGATAAGAAAATCTTTTATTAGTCCCATAACTGGGGAACCTGACAAACCAAGGAAATTCACCTTAAATGAAAACAAAACAGAAGTCCTAATCATGGGTCCTAATCAAAGGTGCAGTTAGCTCTTGATCATGCTGGGTTGAAAGCTAAGACCTTTGTGAAAAAATCCACCTCAACTTCACTGTGCACATCAAGAGGCTTCTTTACTCTTTTCTGGGCATTGGAAAAAAAACATTCATGCTTTTGTCTCCTCCTCTTTGGACTACTGTTGTGCCTTGTTTACCTGAGAGACAAGGCTAGTCTGCAGCTTGTTCAAAATGTAGGAGCCCATCTTCTTACCAGGACTCACTCAGTATGCAAGGAGCATATTGGATGGATGGATGGATGGATGGATGGATGGATAGATACTTTATTGATCCCGAAGGAAAGATAGATAGATACTTTATTGATCCCGAAGGAAATTTAGCTCGATTAAACCATATTAGAAAATCCTGGCTGTCTGAAAGCTATAGAATAGATTTTAAAATATTAGTGCTCACATATCAGGCTTTACAGAACAAGGCCCCAACATACATCACTGAGCTTTTATGTCCTGTAAATAATATGAGAACTTTAAACTTTGAAGGTCTTCAAACTAGGGACTATTAACTGTCCCCAGAACCAAATTAAAATCAAAGGGAGACCGGACCTTTGCAGTTTACACCCTGAAATTGTGGAACTCTCCCCACTGACATCAGACACTCAGACTCTGTTCATGTATTAAAAAACATTTGAAGACTTTTTATTCTCTTGCTTTTAATAGCTCCTGAAGTGTGGATTTTAGTATTTTGCTGCGATTAATGTAATATTATTGTATTATTGTATTTATGTTGTATCTTTGAGACCTTCTCTAGAAAAGTCCTATATAAATATGTATTTACTTATTATTATTATTATTATTATGGGCAAATGGTGACATTGAGTGGGGTACTTTACATTTTGGAAAAGTGAAAGGAGCATGGAAAGCTTCATTTCATTTAGGAGCTGAATCAATAGAAGTGCATCCACATGTAACTTGGATGTCATTAGCTCAGTGTGAACCCCATATGAGCTGCTTTTGGAGGTGCCGTTTGTTACAAGCAGAAGACAAAGTAATTCTTTTGACATTTCACAAAAAATTCTAGTTGTTGGGATATAGCCTATCAGTCAGCTTGATTGTTGCCTTTCCAAAACCAAAGACAACAGGGACTGGCCAGTCATTTCATGTTGTTTGTGAAAGTTCACAAAAACAGGATGAATAACAAGAATGTTGCATTTTTGCAATCCAAAAATTAGTGTTGACGCTTGATATGTAAAGGTCTTGTGGTCTGTTGTTCAAGAAGTCTAAAACCTAGTAAACAGAGTGTTAAGCTTAGACTCAGTGAGGGGAGTTTGCTGACTGGCTTCTGGGATATGACTGTGTTCAATGTTGAACTGAAATTGATGAATACTATTATGACATTGTGTGCTTGTTGTGAACATCCTCAGTGGAGCAATTTTGCATATAAACACTATATGGAGAAAAGTACGGGGATATATCTCTTAATTATTGAATTCAGATGTTTTATTCAGTCCCTTTGCCACAAGTGTTTAAAATCAAACACCTAGCCATGCAGTCTGCCTTTACAAACATTTGTGAAGGAATGGGTCATTGTAAAAAGCTCACTGAATTTGAGTGTGGTGCTGTAATAGGATGTAATGAGGAGCTCCAGCAACTCAGCCATGAAAGGACAGACCACATAAAGTTACAGGGTGGGGTCGCCAAGTACTGAGGTGCATAGTGCAAAAAAGTTGCCAACACTCTGCTGACTCTATAACTGCAGGGTTCAAAACCTCCTCTGGCATTAACAACAGCACAAAAACTGTGCGCCAGGTGCTTCATGGCAGAGCAGCTGCATGCACGCCTTACATCACCAAGCACAGTGCTGCACGTCGGATGGAGTGGTGTAAAGCACACTGCCACTGGACTCTGAAACATATTATGTGGAATAACAAATCATGCTTCTCTATCTGGCAGTCTGATGGACGAGTCTGGGTTTGGTGAATGCCAGAAGAACGTTACCTTTCTGACTGCATTGGGCCAAATACAAAGTTTGTTGGAGGAGGGAAAATGTATTGGGGATGTTTTCCAAGGGTTGGCCTAGGCCCCTTAGTTTCAGTGAAAGAAAATCTTTGTTGGAACAGTTTGGGGAAGATCCTTTTCTGTTCCAGCATAACAAAGCCCCAGTGCACAAAGCAAGGTCTATTAAGGCATGGTTGGGTTTGAATTTGGTGTGGAAGAACTTGACTGGACCGCACAGAGCCCTGACCTCAACCCCATCCAGCACCTTTGGGATGAACTAGAACAGAGATTGCATGACAGGCCCTCTCGTCCAACATCAGTGTCTGACCTCACAAGTGTTTTTTTCTGGATGAACGGGCAAAAATTCCCACAGACACATACCAAAATCTTGTAGAAAGCCTTCCCAGAAGAGTAGAAGCTGTTATAGCTGCGAAGAGGGGACCATTTTTAATACCTAATGATTTAGAATGGCATGACATAAAAGCTCTTGTAGGTGTCCCAATACTTTGGTCCATATAGCGTACTTGTGTCGGTCCAGGTCCTTAATATCAGCCATGACTATCTGCTTAAAGCACTTAATGACAATTAGAGTAATTGCCAAAGGGCAGTAGTTGTTAAGACATGTCACTGAGGACTTGGACATTGGGAAGGCAGCTTGTGCCAGGGAGATCTTGAAGATGTCTGTTAAGGCTTCACTTAACTCGTGGGGCACTCCTTGAACACTCAACCAGGAATGCTCAGGTCCAGCAGCTTGCGTGGGTTCACCTCCAGCAGGCTTGTCCTCACCTCATGTCACAGACAATACCCGGTTGCCAGGGGGAGGTGTGATCCTTATTGCTTCTTTTGTGTTTGTTGTTCCAAAACAAACATAGAAGTTATTCAGAGCATGCAGCAGGATGGCATCATTGTTGCAGGTGAGGTGATAATTCCTCTTGTAATGAGTGGAAGTTTGAAAACCCTACCACATACGCAATGATGCACAAGAGGCTTTTGACTTTCTTATGCTAGTGGTGAGACATGCAGACTTGATCTAAAACTTGTGTGACACCATATTATGGGATTAAAGTCTTTTTTTCATAACCTAATGTTTTAAAACAGAACAATAAAATAAAAAGCCTGATGCATACATATAGACAGTGTGTGTTTTCCTCTTGTGCTGAAGCTGGTGTTGCTATTGGTGTCGTCAGCTCTCTTTTATCACTACCAACATGAACTTCAGTTAAGGATTATGTTCTGTGGTTGTTTCGTAATCAAATATTTAATCTTATACCTGTACCAACTCTGAAAATGTGTGTTGCTAGACTTTGCCATATTAAGCAGTAAGGCCTGCTCTAACCACTTCTGTGGCTAGTTCTGTTTTTTCAGTTTGTATTTCAGGCTGCTGTTTCTGTTATGTCTGTGAAGGGGGTGGGCTACTGAATGGGAGTGGAAGACTGGTCACATCATGCTGCTGTAGCAAGTCTTGGGAGTACTCTCTTTGTTTGATACAGGAGCCAAGACATTGCTCTGTTTTTTCCTCAATTTTTTCCTCTGAAATGGCTTTGGTGATTAAAGATGGCAGCTTTTCCAAGCTCTGGAATGAAACAGCAGCTTTTCACCTAAAAGAATGGACATAAAAAGTAGCCCATAATTTCCTAATAATGCATAAAATTAGGCCTGGCCGATATATAAAAATAATGATCACAATATTTTTTTAGTTTAAAACTCGAGATTATTGATAATATCACCCCCACCCCCAACAAATACATGCAGCCCTCTGCCACTTTGACCTACTTTCTATTATATTTTTAGTTTATATGCTTTTTTATATGCTTTTAGTTAGAAACCTTTAACGCACATAATAAATTTTAGAATATAGAGTAACCCAATGTCTTCTAAAAATTATTTTACTTCTTGTTTCAATGAATGTTTTTACAAACGTGCGATTACAATCTTCTGGTGTAGATTTGCAGCTAATTCTGCTCCCTGCTAGAGAAACTTTAGACTATAAACAATTTCCAAAGCTGCGCAAACGTGATTTTTAAAAATGAGGTGTTTTCTGTTCTTATAGCGAAATCACTTAGGAGTTCAGCTATAGATGGAAAATCATATAGTATTGTAATTATATGGTTTTCATAATTCACCTAACTGTGATTCTTAAAGGAGCATAATTGTAACACACAGTGTGAACGCAGTTCCTCCTCCTCCCTCCTCACCCATCCCCCTGTTTATAAGAAACACTGCATGATCAGCATCAAACTTAATCCCTTTACAAACCAAGAGCTGTCTCCAGTGGTGAAAGCAACACCAGTGTTAACTCTTGGTTTGCTTCTATTAATGTTGCTTCTGTTTCTTTGCTGCCTAAATGTGGTTTGAGTAAGCAGGCTACTTCTTCATCCTCTCATGTTGGACTGATGGCACACTTGACACTACAGTGACTCACTATTGCCTCTTGAGGCACAAAGTGGTATTACGAGACATGAATGGTTGGGGCTAGTTGGTTAGCTTGCTAACACCAGTAGATATCTCTGCAACATGGTACATAGACATCTTTGATGTAACTTCAAAATTGTTTTTCCTTCAACTAAAAATCTTACAAATTTGATCCTTTAAGCTGTACAGAACATACTGCAAATTTTGCACACAAAGTAAATCACACACAGCCGAGACAGTGTGTAATTTACCCTACTGTAGCCCAATGGCTTTAAGGGCCCCATAGTAACCCAATGCATTACTAATAAAAGTGAATGTAACATTATATGCGCATATTATTTGATATTATTTGTTACCTTCTTGTGATCCTGTTTTCAAATCAAATCAAGCTGTGCAGCAGTGATTTTACCACAATAAAGGGTTGTTTTAAAAATGCTCACTAACTCCCCCACACAACTTAAGAAAGAGGTTTGTGTGAGGAAGTGATAAGGAACAGCTGATGAAAAATGCATTATTTCTGACTGGTATGGGGGAAGCACCTAATGCCAGTGTTTTCGAACATAGGTCCAGCTAGAGGAAACGCATAAGCACAAAAATGTCTCAATCAGAATAACCAACCTTGTTCTTTATTTGACAACATTCTCTTGACGAGATAAAGAAAACAAGTTCTCAACCACTTTATCATGGTCAAAAATGACTGGCAAACAAAAAAGACTTTGTGATGTAATGACCTAGTTTATTTGCCTGTAATTGAATTAAATTTCTTGACTAATACTGCAAATCTCTTGTTCTGCCACATCCCAAAGGTGCTCCACTGGATTCATGTCTGGTGAGTGGGGAGGCCATTGAAGTGTATGAACTCATTGCCTGAAGTAATCTTTAGGATATGTGCAAATTATGGCCATAAAGAGATACACATGGTCTCCAACAGTGCTCAGATAGGCTGTGGCATTCAAATGATGCTTTGAAGAAATTCCACATACCTTTACCACACCACTGCCTTGAACTGGTAACACAATGCAGGTTAGGTACATGTATTTACGCTGTTCACACCAAAGTCTGACCTTACCGACTGCATGTCGCAGCCAAGGGTACATTTACTTGAATACTGAAGTAAATTTTTGAGAATCTGTACTTTTACTTGAGAATCAATTTTGTTTTTAGAAACGTAAGTGCATGCTGCATTTTTTGAACAATGGAATTTGGCGGTTGTAATGATGGCTGCTACTATGGCAGATGGAGATGATGAAGATAAACGTTCCTCACCAGAGCACTCATGGCCATATCTGAAGTCCATGTTTGAGAATTTTGAAGTGAAGAAAGATTTATATGGGTTCATCAATGCCTTCAAAAATTTGCTTTCCAACCTGTGAAAGCCAAGATATGTAAACATTTTAAACTAAGTTATTTGTGCTTGTAGGAGTTGCAGTTTTTATGCAGTGGTGGGTCAAATGACGTTTTATGAATTTTTATGGATTTGCCTGCCAAGTTATCGTATTGGGAGTGATGTTATGTCTCAACTGGTTTTTAAGCTACCTGGTTTCTCTACTCGTTCACAAGTTCAGGTAACGTTTTTTGTAGGTGGCAGTGATGTAGCATTCCCATTAGGCTTTGTAGCATATTTCACAATGCTTTTATTCTACAGGTTCTGCAAGGAAGTCAGTGCATTCGTTAGGTTGTTTAAGTCATTAGGTTCTGTAAATGCATTATAGCAACAATACAACAGTGCATTGACATTAAAAAGAAAATGTACTAAAAGTTCTTTAAAACCAAGTGCTTCGGTACTTAAACATAAGTAAAAATTTGAGTAAATAACTTTGATCTGTACTGGAATAATGTTTCTCCAGCAGTATCTATGCTTTTACTCAAGTATTTTTGGTCACAACAGAAAAAAACCAGGCAACATTTTTTTTTTCAATCTTCACTTGTCCAGTTTCAGTGTCCCTGTAGCCTCAGACGTGTTCTTGGCTGACAGGTGTGGAGCCTGATGTGGTCTTGTGATATAGCTTCTATTTTTGATAGCTAGCATCTCTCTGCCATTCCATCTCTAAATGAATGAGAACAATTTGGAGAAAAATTTCCAGAGTGCTGGAAGTTGGAGGTAAATGAACCCTGTTTGCTTTGTGTCACTGACTGGTAAGGATACTTAGCTAGCTAGATACATGTTAGCAGGTAAGCAAGCTGCTCAGCACAACAGTGTAACAATGACAACCATTTTGGCTGTAAGCTCGAGCTCTTCTCTGATAGGTTTGTGATTTGTTTACATTTTGACTTGATGTGCGCATTTGCCAGTTACAGTGTAGAAATCCTGAGCGAATCCTGCTACTACATTTGAGCGATTGCTTGCTGCTGTTTTTGCGTTTCTGCTGCACTTGGATAACTTTTATTTGAATTTCCATCCCTTGAATTTCCCCCACTTTTTCCCACCCTTTTACCAGAAAATCACACTAGCCACGTTTACATGCAGCCTGATAATCCGTTAATAATCCGACTAATAGCTCAATCGGAATAGAATATGTCCATGTAAACACCTCAATCAGAATAGTCTAATCCGATTGAGGCCATTCGGAATACAATTTCTATCCGATTAAACGAGGTGGGTAAACTTCTAAATAATCCGTTAAATAGAAGAATAATAGCCATGTAAACGCCTGAATCCGATTACATTCCAATCGGAACGTGTAAGTATGTTCTGCGCATGTGCGTCGCGTCACGGCGAAGTTTACACCGCTCAACATGGCGGAGCAGAAACTGGTCTGGACCTCACGTGATGTTCGCTGTCATGGTAACGTTTACTCTAAGCGCTACTCCACCCATGCGCGTCATTTTGCATCGGATTACTTGTAGTGAGCATGTAAACGAAGATTTTCCATCAGATTGTTGAATAGAGTGCATATAAACACCTCAGTCTAAATCTGTAATCGGATTGTATTCAATCGGATTGGCAAAAATCGTTGCATGTAAACATAGCCACTGAAGAACCTCCTCTCCAACATTTAGATCATTAGTGCATTTTTCATATCAGTCTGTCTTCACTTGGTTATGGTTATACAGGAAATGGTGATGAATTCACAGTTTACTTATACTATAGGTGTGTGAGGTCTAACAGGGGATGGGAGGAGGGTTCTACTGGGAGCAGTGCTGGTTGTACAGTCTCACAGCAGCAGGAAGGAAGGACCTGCGATAGAGTTCCTTTACACACCTGGGGTGGGGCAGCCTGTCACTGAAGGAACTGCCAAGTGCTGCCAGAGTCTCATGCATGGGATGGAAGCTGTTCTCCATCATCTCTCTGGTCTTCCTCACATTGATCAGGAGATGGTTCCTCAGACACCAGTCTCTCTAGCATCTTAATCAGGTGCGACGTCATTGCCACCGGCCTGTAGCTGCTGAGGCCCTTCGGGTGCTGCGTCTTTGGCAATGGTACCACACAAGATATTTTCTACAGTTGTGGTACTGTGCTCTCCCAAGCTTCAGGGTAATGTTGAACATGTGTTCAACTATTCCACGCAGCTGATCTGCTCAGGACTTAAGGAACCTGGCACTGATGCCATCCAGAACTGCAGCTTTTCTAGCTTTGATCTTCCTGAGCACCTTTCTCACCTGGGATGTTGTAAGGCACAGATTGGAGCATGGGGGTGGGGTGCTGGAGTATGTGGGTAGGAGAGCCTTCATAGCAGGGTTGATCCAGGGTTTGTTGTTGGAGAAACACTGAAGTCTTGGTGTGTACAGTGTTCTCCACACAAGACTTTATATAGTCAGTTAAACAGAGTGTAATACTGTCAGTGTCCTCCCCATAAGGATCACACAGTTCTTCCCACACTGTCATGTCAAAACAGTGTTTCAAAGCTTCTTCAGTCTCCTCAGACCATTTCTTCACTGTGTGGGTGACAGCTGGCTCCCTGTGTACAAGAGATTTGTACACAGGCAGAAGATGAACCAGGTTATGATCTTCCAAGGGGAGGGATGGGTAATGAGTTATATGCCTCTTTGGTGTTGGCATAAAATATGTCTAGTATTTTGTTGTCTCTGGTGTTACATACTGGATGACGTTTGTCAGAGTCGAGAACGGAGAATCAGGGTTAAAGTCCCCATAGATCAAAATAAGGCCTGTGGGTGCTGTGTCTGCAGCCTGCTCACAGCTGCGTGCAGGACGTCACAGGCGGCATCAGCGTTAGCAGAGGGGGGAACATACACAGCTATCATGATACCGTGCGAGAATTCCCTCAGTAGGCAGAATGGCCTCATGCTAATGACTAACAGTTCAGAGTCCCTACAGCAGATTTTGCTCCTTAATAGTGATGTGCCCAGAGTTACACCATCTGTCATTTACAAATACTGACCACCCCCCTCCTTTCCTCTTACCGCTGTCCGATGTTCTGTCTGCCTGTATGAGCTGGAAGCCATCCAAAGTGACGACTGTGTCCAGAGTTAGCATAGTTAGCCATCACTCTGTGAACGCTCTGTAGCGTGACGCTACACTCGCGGTGCTCCCTCTGCTGTCAGGTCAGCACAGTCAGCTCGTCCATCTTATTGGTAAAAGATCTCACATTTCCTATGACGATTGAGGAAAGAACGGGTCTTTAACATCTCCTGGCACGACACAGAGCTCTAACACAACTTTGTCTCTTCCTCCTCAGCTTGCGGGAAGTATTGAGTCTCTCATCCTGCAGCACCGCTGAGTTGCCTAGCACTAACAGCTGATCCCTACTGTAAACAACAGAGCTCCATACGGGATCTCCAGACATGGTTGTAAACAGAGAAAAATGGACCAGGGCAAACTGTACAAGTTTGGTGTCTATGGTGCAAGAGCCCTTGGCAAACAATCAAATAGTATAAATACTTAAAAAAGAAAAGGAGAAAAATACAGAAAGTAGGAAAAAAGCTCAAAAGGGAACCCAAGCTGCTTCAGCAGGCTGCCACCCTCGCGGTGCTATCTTAATATTATTGTATCTTGAAACTGATCCTTTAGATTTGGCCTTGGTAGTTCAGTAATAAGTTGTGTGAGGGTGAAGTTGACACAAATTTTCTTTGTGATCAGATGCATTAGTCAACCATCTCAAATTAAAATCACCAAGGTTCAGCATTTCTGAAGCAGTATATTGAGATAAAAGATCAGGTAATGCATTCATTGCAGAAGAAGGAGCAGAAAAAGCCCTGTATATTCCTGTTAAACCAAAAGAGTGATTTTTCCCTAGGCACATCTTCATAGATAGGACTTCAAAGCATTTTTCTCCAGAAACTGCAGTTAGTATTTGTGCCTGAATAATTGCTCTGATATAAACTGTTTCTCCACCACCTTTTGTTTCTCTGTTTATTTCATATGGTGTTGCGTTCCTGCCTAAGGCTATAAGGCCAGAAAATGATAGTACAGTGGGGTGTATGAGAAACCACACAAGGTATTGCTCAGTTCAAAGTGTATTTACAATTATTTACAACTATTTACAAACAAACAAGCCATCTCTCCAGGGGTAAGCCAGGCCAAAACAACAAACCCACTCTAACTCCACCCACAAATCTAACTAACCTAAACAAACCAAAATCAAACAAAAGACAGGCAACTAACCTAACTCCCTAACTTAAATGAGAAACAGGAGAAAAAGGTATATACAAAGAAAATGGCGCTTACCCTCTTCCAGCACAGTCACAATGAACAGAGACTAAACCTTAGCTAAACGCACAGAACTCAGGACTCACACAAAGCAACAGCAAACATCCACGCAGCACACAGCCAACAAAACAGCCCAAAACAAAAGTGTTTTTTTTATTTATTTATTTTTATTTTATTTTCTTTCTCTCTCTCTCTCTCTCTCTCTCTCTCTCTCTCTCTCTCTGTCTCTCTGTCTGTGTCTGGATTTTTGCCGCCTTTTTATTGACTTCCTGGAGGGGCTTCGCTGGCAGCCTTCTCGGGGGACAGCTCCACCTAGTGACATGGAGGGATACACAAACAGACACAGAGAAAAACACAGAAAGAACAAGACACATATAGGCACAGCCGTAACATATGGAATGACGTTATTTAAAGCCACATTGGCAGCTCATATGGAGTGCCTGTCAGATTTCTGTTAGTAGTATAATATCTGGATCAGACTGTATGATCAGAACTTTCAGTTGATCCATTTTGTTCTTTTGAAGTAAGCTCCTAATGTTTAGGTGGATTATGTCTAGGCCCTTTCCTTTTTGAAAAATTATGGCATCTTTTGTAGAGTTGCAGTTTTAGATTTTAAAGACTAGAAGTAGAGAGGCGGCAGAGAAGGCTCAATATAGACAAGATTATTTGTATTTGTAAACCGTTAAAATGCCTATTTGCATAGCATTTCTCTTGTGTTTGGATGAATATCTAATCCTTGGCCTACTACTTAATTACTAGAATATTTGAGCAAAGACTGCTGGCATTTAGGAGTCATTCAGAGTTCAGAAAAACAGAATAAAAATACACTGTGGCCTAAAATCTGTGAACCAAGCATGTTGAGATGAATCCCATCATATCTGTAGAACGAGGGGCAGTTTCAGTAGAGATTAAAATAAGTCAAACTAGTGCAGAGGCTAGAACAGTCTGACCAAGCTAAAAGCTAGGTTAAAATCAACTGCTCTGGCACCAGTGCTGTTCTCTAGCAGAACCTAACAAATCAGTTCAGCGAATCAGCACAAAGTGTTCAGGTTAGATGATTCAACATTTTCATGAACTGTTTTAGGCAGAATCTCAAAAGCCTCCCTTCTCTCTACAAAGTGCACTGTGTGGGTCTTAAAATAATGGCAACTGCAGCTAGTACTGTGCACACTATGTCTAACAAAGAACAACTTTGAATTCAGCCATGTGTGCACAATTTGAAACTGGACATAAAGTGGAGTATTTGGGTGTAAAAGCCAAAATTCATAACTCCCATAGTGCATTGTTTTATGTTAAAGAATGTTAAATACTGAACTTGTAAGAAATTTGTATCCAATACATAGTTTGAAACATGAAATGACTATGTTTCAAACTATGTATTGGATACAAATTTCTTACAAGATCAATATTTAACATTCTTAACATTCTCAAAAACAGCCCAGTATTAAACATCTGTAAGATCATACCTCAGAAAATCCTAAGGCTGAATTTCCATGTATGTATGTATATGTGTGTGTGTGTGTGTATGTGTGTATATATATATATATATATATATATATATATATATATATATATATATATATATATATATATATATACACACACGTATGTATATACATACATACACACACACACACACCTGTATCTAACTACTTATCTACTGTAGTGATAATACATAATAGCATTTATGAAGGAAATTTTTCAAGCATTTTCACTGCATTTTGTGATAAACTGACAACAAAAAACCTTTGATGATGTAGTATCATATGCAAGGCGAGATTGAAGGGCAAATGTATCTTACACATTACACTCCAGGTGCAACAACTTTTTCCGTAATCTGATTAAAAAAATATCTGATTATTACAGTGCAACACTTCTTGGCAAATGATGTTCTGTTAGCCTCATTTCTCAAATGAGACGATATTTGTTTTAATCCGTGCTGCAACCAAAGAATTTTACTTAAATCAGTATACTTTTTTTACCTTTCCAAGAATAATAAGCAACAACTTGATTGCTAGTTAGTCATCCATCTGGAGCAGAAAAATCTGTGCTAGGCAATAAGACAGACACAGTTGACTTTAGCATGTGTTTGGGCATAAAAAGTTTTTTGAGGGGCTTAAAAACTTCAGTATAGAAAAAATAATCTGTATTGAATCTAAAATGTGGTCACCCCTTGCTCATTCACAAGAAGTGACAAAAAAGCTGTTTTCATAAGTTAAGGTAACCTAAGTTGTTTCATAACGTTTATTCTGCTCTCCTGCACCACTCATCACTGATGTTTAAACAATCTCAGCAGCCTAGTCAGGGCTATTTTAAGTTTCATTAAAAAGCATAAATAAAACAAAAATATAAACAATAGATTCCAGTAATCATACAAGAGGTAATAAACAAGAAGAAGAAGACAGAAGAAAAAAGAAAAAAATCTTTTTTTTAATTGTCATGAAAGGGAAACACGTGTGTGTGTGTGTGTGTGTGTGTGTGTGTATATATATATATATATATATATATATATATATATATATATATATATATATATATATATATATATATATATATATACAGTTGCAGCCGTATGCAGTACTTATGACAAATTAATATGCACACAGATTTCTTCTCATTTGAGATTATTATTTAGTTTAGCAATTAATCTGTAGCAACAGACTAATCAAAAAAATGCTGGCACCCTAATTCTTAAAGTTATAGAGAAATGCCCAAATAACTTCACTTTTTTGCCTGATATTAACTGCTGTTTTTAAAGCTTTTTTAAGCTTGCTTTTCTGGCAGAAATTGGATCTGTGTGAGATATCGAATTATGAAGGGAAGCCGGCCTGTGTGAAGTCAAACATTGTAATTGTAACATGCTGCCATCACTTTGTCAGAGAATCTCAGCTTCAGCTTCATGCACTGTATTTTTTATAGCACACATGCTCACAGTGTCTCTCTTAAGGTGTTTGACATCAAATTTTATGAGATGTTCTTGCCACCTATTGGGCTGGCATGCTCCTATGAGGAATTTCAGGTCATTTTGCGTTCTTGTATGGGCAAAGATATTTTAGAAAACACTGTTGGTGTGGACGAAATAAAAAAACACATTTTCAAGAATAGGCAGATATGTGTTAATGAGGCTTTGGTCAACAAAAAGCTACAGTGCTACATCAAGACACCTGCAGATGATCCAAAAAATTACTGCAGAAAATGGTCAAAAACAGCATTTTCAGTTCTGGAACAGAAAGTGAAAAACTGGTCAATGCTCCTAAAACTGAGCTTACAGACTTCCGTTATGAGTCGATATATTTGTGGACATGGTGGAGAATTTTTTTTTTGTGTGCTGCACATTTTAAGGTGGACTGCTGTGTATTGTCTTCTGTTAAATTAAGTTAATCACTTATGGAAGGATCTAGCAAGTGGCAAATGCAAGTGGGAAGCAGCGTCTAGCTATGCTCTGGAGAAAACAGGATATTGTGTTGAGCATAGAAATAATTAACTGAATTTTATTCAGTCTTTTGTGTGAATAGGGTACTAAACTGGCAATATTGTGCAAATAATTGACCTTTCATTCTTCTTCACATGTATCAAGATGTGTATTTTTAATAAAATTTTATTTTAATTACTTTGACCTTATTTAACCATTCTCTTTGTACAGTCATTGTAGTATAACTGGGTAGATTCACATGAAACCCCATTACATAAGATCTTCTCTCCGGTAGAGACTAAAGGGCCGATTTGCTAAGAGATGTGCTAAGTAGCGACAGGCTACCAACATTTTGTGCTGGTGAGGGGTGGCCAAATTATCGGCTTATGTACTTAGAACTTCTGTGCAAATGAAAACAGGTGCATCTTCATAAATAACATTACCAGCGCAATACAACCACGTGTTTTGCTCACAAGATTTTTTGTATGAAACCTAGTTTCTTCTAGGTAGCAGAAAAAAGTTGATTTTTTTTTTTCAGGTTCAGGTTCAAAATGTGACTCATTAGGTTGAAGTAAGTACTTATTTCTACTCATTATTTTGACGTAGTGAGTCAGAGTAATGACTAACTCAAAAAATGCATTTTTACTCCTTGAGAAAGTATGTGATTATTTCAATAAGAAATTAGCTTCTATTTTTTGTTTTGAAATGTTCATTTTTGGCTAGTGGGATGTGCATTTGGAAACAATGTGATATTGTAAAATCCCTGTTTAATATTACTGAGCACACAGTCTTTTGGAAATTGCATGATTTTGAGCAGCCTTTTTATCTATGTGCAGTACTTTAAATATAGGCTTTAAATAATGCACAGTCAGCATTTGTTATCAGCCTTGGTAAATCTGACCAGGTGGCTCATCATAATAATCTCCCAGTAGTTTGTGTTTGAAGGGGGGGAAACTCCTGTAAATGTATGTGCAATTGAGCAAAAGCACAAAAGAAACAGCAAATATATCTTTGATTTTAATGGGCACTGAAGTGCCATTGCACCTATTTAGAAAATTGTGACACACTTTTTAACACTATAGACATTTGTCAGTATTTTGGTTTCCAATCAAACAACATGGAGAACCACTGTATGTTATCAGTGTTAAATGCCATCAGTGCAGGATATTGTTTTCATGATTTATTAAGTAATATTAGAAACTAGCATAGTTAGTAATAACATGGTAATGACATTACCATCAGGAAAAGCGTAGGCTATAGGGTAAGCATCTGTTATGCTTACATGTGCTCCTTATATTGTTTATTGCAACAATTCTGCAGACAATACTTGTTTGTTTAAATGTACATTACTGTCCAAGCATACTAATAATTCTGAAAGGCACTCTGCCTGAAAAAATCTAATCTGATCTCATTACATAGATGGACAATCACTGACATTGATGGACAGTGAAATTTAAAATACATCCAGGATGCAAAACATCGAGTTATTCTTTTCTTTTGTTCCTGCAGGTAACGTATGATGGGCAAAACCTGCTGGAAAACTGCTGGAGGAGCCCTCACTAAGGTTTTCTTATTTTCCTCTTTCAACATTCCAACTGTGGCCACCAGTCTATAGGTCAGCATGACAAGTCATCTTGAACTGTTGACTGAATTGCAACAGTTGGACAAGGTGCCCAGCCTGGAACGCCTGCGAGCAGCTCAGAAACGGCGTACCCAGCAGCTGAAACGATGGGCTATCTATGAAAAGGAGATGCAGAACAGAAAGCGAAAGACTGACAAACGACGTGGAATTGTAAACCATGGGAATGCAGCAGAGAGTCATAAACGTGTGTCATTTGCAGCAAATGTGGCATTATTGGAGGCCTCAGCAAGGAATGACGTGGAGGAAGGTAGGAAAGTTATGCACTTTTTGCGTTTAGAATCTTCAAAATAAAAACGGGTGTAGGTTTGACTACTCTGAGTCAGGTTTATGAAATTTTAAACTGTAAACAAGTTTCTGCCCAGTAGTACCTTATTTACATATCATGCCATTTGCAAAGGACATGCAGCTTATTTACAGCGCTGCTTGAAAGTTCTCTTTTTTCTGCTTTAACTATTTTTGTAGGCTAACTGGTGTTTGTGTCTGCTGTCTGCTTGTGTTGCTTTCTGCAAGACCCACCTTCTGTTACCTGATACAGTCCAGAAATTATAGTTCCATTAAATGATGGCAAGCTGTTCTAGTCCAATAGCAGCAAAACATCCCCAAACCGTGATACTGCCATCACCATGTTTCAGTGTTGGGATGAGGTTCTTATGCTGGAATGTAGTGTTCAATTTTGCCAAACATAACATCTCCCATTTAAGCCATAAATCTCTTTTTGCCTTTTCTGTCCACATAACATTACTTCAGTAGTTATCTGTAGTACTCTGTTATTGGTACTGTGCTATTCAAGTGGGCTAAATGAAGATTGTTGGCTAGCAGAGACAGCTATGCAAGTATATCTAACTGTATACAGAGTGCACATTGAATGTTACAGTAAGAGCTCCTTTTAAATGCTACAAATTAATCATATGTTAATCTCATGAATTTTGGTTGACTAAGAGGAATAAACTAAGGAATATTACTAAGAAGATTAAAAAAACTCAAATATTAGAATTTGAAAAATTGTTTAGAACATTTTTGCTTGCGTTATTAATACAATGTGTGTAATTGTGCATGCCTCTCTTTTGACCTGTTTTTTTTTTTTTCCCCCCAAAGTGCAAACCTTTGGAATAGCATCAGTGAAAGTTTAGCATTGTCAGTTATTTCACTAGGTTAGTTGCTAATAGTAAAAAGTTGCATTAATAAGAGAATACTGTCATGGACACGATAGAATTTTACTACAGTGAAACCTCAATGACTGTAGTAAACCCCTCACCATCTTCCTTTAGCTAAGAGCAACATCTTAGGGATTTGTACAACACCTTTAACAAATTACCTTGGCTAAGAGAAACCTAACCCTTAAGGTTCATACTTAGACTTAAATGTTAGGTGTTTGATACAGCCATACCCTACTTCTCAACCAAGATGATTTTTATTGATAATTTTAATCTTGTCTGGAATCCATCTGGAACGCTAGGATTCACCCCAGCAGGCTCACAGAGTTTAGCAGACAGTATACATTATTCTGTTCTTAACATCCAATGAATGATTTAACATAGTTGTGATTGTTCTGCCAATAGAGATATGGAGATTTAAAAACTAAACTTAACGTTTTAGTATACATGCTAATAGGGGTGGGCAATATAATAATTTTTATCATTATCCTGACAAATTCTGTCACAATATGCTTTTCTGAACGTATCTTGAATATTGTCAGCATTTATAGAACACTGACCAATCTCATGTTTGATTACAAAGAGAGCATAATTAGTCCTGTTTATTTGGCAAACATTGAATAAAGATTATTGCACTTATAGATGTTGATAGTATTTTTAGTTGTGGCACCTAACAAGTTTTTTGTCAGTTACAACTTATCAAACTTATCAAATTGTGATACATATTGTGTATCATAAACATTTTTCAGGTATCAGGATATTATATTTTTCGCTATATCGCTCACCCCATATGCTCAATTAAGTTATGTGACTTGTACGGGTTGGTCGGTAAAAAACTGAGCATGTTAGAAAGTGGTTGTGGCTATGTTACATATACAACATATGGGTGTTTGGTTTCTACATGGTTGCTGTTGGGCTGCTTAATACAATGTTGCTAATAATGAGTCAAAAATTGAAGCCCTTGCTATTTGATAATCATGGTCTTTCAAATTTTCTAACTAGTTTAAAAACCTTTCATTGTTTATCCTGAATTGAACCACAAGAGCATTAGTGAGGTCAGGCACGGACATTAGGTCTTACAGTTGGCTTTTCAGTTCATCCCAACAGTGTTGCATGAGGTCGAAGTTAGGTCTTCATGAATGGCAGTCATTTTGTTTCACACCAAAATAATTTTTTTGTGTGCATGGGTATTGTCATGCTGAAACAGGAAAGGGCCTTCCTCAGATTTTTGGCACAAAGTTGGAAGCGATTCTCTAGATTGGCACCGTATGCTGAAGCATTAGGATTTCCCTTCCCTGGACCATGAAAAACAGTTCCAAACCATGCATTCGCGTAGGTAGCATGTTCCTGATGTTTGCTAAACCAAGATTTGTCGGTCAAACTTCCAGATTGTGCAATGGCACATATTGATTTTAAGCTGAAGTGCAGCTTTTCAGCCATGGAAACCTAATCTGTTCTATAAAGTTGTATGGCCTTTTTTTGCAGCAGTTTTTTGTTCCACTTCACCATAACAGCAGTTGCAGTTGAACAAAGTAGCTTTAGCAGGGCAAACATTTGACCAACTGAATTTGTACTAAGGAGGTATCCTATGACAGTGTCATGATTAAGGTTGTGAGCTCCTCAGTACAACCCTTTGCACTGCCAGTGTTTGTGGAGATGGCGGTGTGCTTGTTAGCAATGGTTGACATAGCTGAACCCACTAATTAGAAAGGGTATCCACATACTTTTGTGTGATGTGTAATGTATATAGTATATGACTGTTTCCATCCCTTATGGTTTCTCAGTTTCTGCTTTATGTACTTGTTTTTAATCATCTATTTTATATGTCCTTTTTAGGTTGTCTCTAATTTTTACTGGCAAGTTTTTGCTCCACAGATATTTATGGCAAAATCATACAATGGAAGTGGTTGTAAGAAACACACCTTTCTCACTTGCCTCTGCTGCAACTGTATCTTGAAATAGAAAGATATGTAGTTTTGTTCCTCCATGATTTAGCACCCACACACAATATAACAGGGCCATAGTTACTGTCGGTCCATGTGAGAATTAGATGGCTTTATAACTTTTTCATACATCATCTGAAGCCAACAGCATGGTTTCCATGAGCTGTCCATAGTGTGGTTTTCACCTCTTTATTTTCTTCACTATCACTCCCTTCCTTATGATAAGACAAAGTTATGGGGTGGGGTTCTACTTCCTGCTTCTGTTTGTTGATTTATCTTTTATCTTTCTGGAAGTGTCTCTGGTCCACTCCCTACTTTGGCATGAAGCTACCCCACCCAAGAAGTTTTTTAAACAGAGTTTAGTGAGATATGTTCTCGTTCTCTCTCTCTCTTGCTTTCTCTCTCTCATTGGTTTTGTTTTGTTGTTTATATATATATATATATATATATATATTATATATATATATATATTATATATATATATATATATAAAGATTTATAAAGAATCTCATTATCTCATTAAAATGGCAACATATAAATCGATGAGAACTGCAGTGGTAAACTTTTTGAAACTATCACTATAACATGCATGGGCAGGTCTCTGGTGCATTTAGAACTAACTGAAGAAAATCAATTTAAAAATATTGCAATAAAAATATAGCATATTGTAATAGAGTAATAATATGCCCAATTTATATGCATTTGTCATTTTTTTCTGTTTTTATATTAAACATCATTCTTTTTTGACTAACAGCCAGCACATGAAAAATCACTTCTCTTTTTTTCTCTCTCTCTCTCTCTCTCTCTCTCTCTCTCTCTCTCTCTCTCTCTCTCTCTCTCATAGTGAGATACCTACTAAAGAACAGTGTTAACCCAGATCTTTGTAATGAAGATGGCCTCACTGCAATGCACCAGGTAAGAACTGTGACACAGTTAATGTGCATGATGATATTTTGGATTATCATGCCATCCAAATACCTGGCTTGGGTTAGGGCACTATTATGACCTTATTATAGACACAGGCATTACATAACAACCTTCTTGACATTATGAAATGGGTCTAACCAAATGTAATATAATAAGCTCAGAGATCCCTATACCTTTGTTACCTTAGTTATGGAATGAATTTCAGATATCTGTTCTAAATCTGCTTAATGTTGTGGTTGTAAGCTCAGATAGGAGTATACAAGGATATAGTGAGCAAATCGAGGTAAGGCTCAGTCTCAGTGAAACACATCATCAAGCAGTCAGCAAAGTCTGATCTTGTTTGGATAATGAAATCCAACTTATCATTCTTTTTGACCAAAGAACTTGAGTTAAAAAGGACAAGACAGGGTAATGGTGATTGGTGTTTATGTAAGCCTCTTACACCCAAAACTTGGGACATTATTAGGGTACCTTTACAGATAATGCTTAGGACTTATGTCATTTACACATGCAGCTCTTAAAACTGTATTGTACCAGAATTACTGGCCATGATTAGTTATAGAATTCGCCCTCGGGTAGGCTTTTGTTCAGGAGGAGCCATGCATGCGCGCTTGGAAAACAGAAATGATTGCATTATGTTTCCTGATGCTGTCTTGGTCTAGAAGTAACAAATATTACTCTTCTATAGACTAGCTTTCTTTATTTTACATTAGAATCAAAATCAAGCTTTATTGGCCAGGTATGCTTACACATACTAGGAATTTGGTTTTGGTTACATAAGTGCACAGTACCTGACAAACATTTTACAACTAGTAAATAAAATAAAATAAAATAAAAAATGCATTCCTACCATACATTTGGGCCATCACTCTCACTCTCTCTCTCACACACACACACGCACACACAAGTCAAGTAAAGTCAAGTCAAGTCAAGTCAAAGTTTATTTATATAGCGCTTTTTACAACAGGTGTTGTCACAAAGCAGCTTTACAGAAAAATTCAGGTCCAAGCCCACATGAGCAAGCCAATGGCAACAGTGGCAAGGAAAAACCTTGAGAGGAATCAAGACTCAAAAGGGGAACCCATCCTCCTCAGGCAGAGCAATGGTTGATTAGATAGTTTGAGTTTATGCAGCAGCAGCAGCAGCAGCATCAGGAGGGTCAGTTAATGAGGGTGAGGTTTGCACAGTGTTGTACAGCATGAAGCTCAATGGTGGTCAAACCAGTCTAGAAGGCTGGCAAGCAGTGGGCACCCGATCAAGGCAGAAGAAGCACAGCATCAGACCGCACAGGATGGGGAGTTGTTCAACTCGGCAAAGAAAAGGAAAACACACAGAGAGTTAGTTCTGTAAAGAGTGACTGATCACAGATTACAGTATTAACAGACTGCAGCACAGGCTCCGGCAGGTCTAGTTATTACAGCCTAACTAAAAGGGAGAAACCAGAAAGGTAACAGAGACATGAGGGCTCCCTGAGATGTCAGCAACCCTCCGGTCCACTGTCAGCAAACTTGAGTGAACGTGTGAGAGCAGCGGGACGACAGCACCAACACTCCCAGTTTACCATAATACTCTATGTCCATGAACCACCAGATATGCACATTTTATCTAACAAGGAAAACTAATTACCAAAGTCTTGACTAAACAAGTAGGTTTTTAGCCTAGACTTAAAGACTGAGGCTGTGTCTGAGTCCCGAACACTGACTGGAAGATTATTCCGAAGTTGGAGGGCTTTGTTTGAGAAGGCTCTTCCCCCTGATGTAGCTTTATTAATTCTAGGTACTAATAGTAAGCCAGCACCTTGTGATCAAAGTGGCGCGATGGTTTGTAGGAAGAGAGAAGTTCACTCAGGTACTGAGGGGCGAGTCCATTTAGAGCTTTATATGTCGGTAAAAGAATTTTGTAATCAATGCGAAATTTAACTGACAACCAGTGTAGGTTTGATAAAACTGGGCTGATATGGTCAAACTTTCTGGTTCTTGTGAGGAATCTGGCTGCAGCGTTCTGGACTAACTGAAGCTTGTCAAGGCTTTTGCTGGAACATCCAGACAGCAGGGCATTACAGTAATCCAGCCTTGAGGAATGCATGAACTAGCTTTTCTGCATCCTGTAGAGATAATGCATTTCTTAATTTAGCAATATTGCGGAGATGCAGGAAGGCTATTCTAGTAAAACGTAGTGCGTCAAAGGACAGATCGGGATCTGTTGTGACACCAAGATTTTTTACAGATGAACCTGACGCAACTCAGAAACTAATTGTTAATTTAGACAGTTTGATTCTAGCAGCTTTTGGACCAAGAAGCAGAACCTCTGTTTTATCTGAGTTAAGTAGGAAAAAGTTACTCAACATTCAGTCTTTTATACAGTCCTCAATCTTGCTAAGTTGAATTTTATCATCTGGTTTGCTTGATATGTATAAATGTGTGTCATCGGCATAGCAGCGGAAATTGATGCCGTGTTCACTGATAATGGTGCCCAGTGGTAGCATATATAATGTGAATAATATAGGTCCAAAAACAGAGCCTTGTGGAACACCATACTTTACTTTTGCGAGGACAAATGATTCACCATTTACATTTACAAACTGATAGCGATCAGTGAGGTAAGATCTGAACCAGGAAAGAGCTATTCCTGTTACCCCTACAAGGTTTTCTAGTCTGTCTAGTATTATAGAGTGGTCTATCTTGTCAAATGCCACACTAAGATTAAGGAGGACTAGCAAAGACACATTTCCTTGGTCAGAGAATAATAAGAGATCGTTTACAATTTTCACTAGTGCTGTCTCTGTACTATGATGTGGCCTAAAACCAGACTGACATTTTTCATGTATAAGATTCCTATGCAAGTAGGAACTTAATTGTTTTGCCACAACTTTTTCCAAGATCTTTGATATAAAGGGGAGATTTGAGAGAGGTCTATAATTTGATATTTCGCAGGGATCAAGGTTAGCTTTCTTAATCAGACGTCTAATTACTGCTAGTTTAAGAGTTTTTGGGATATAGCCAAGGCTAAGAGAGGCTTGGTTAGTAAACCTATAGGAATCGGATCTAACATACAAGTAGAAGATTTTTGGAAACCATTTTAACTAGTTCATTTTGTTGAAGTAAGGTAAACGATTCCAGCTTCTCTGCAGTAGTTACAATATTCTCAAGATCTTGACTGGCATTATAAGGCAGCAAGTTTGTAGAGTTTAACTGTGCATTCTGAATTTTCTGCCTAATTTTTTTATTTTTATCACTAAAGAAATTCATAAAATCATTGCTACTATAGGCTAATGGCATCTCTAGATCAGTAACTGTTTGGTTCTTATTTAATTTAGAAATTGTGCTAAATAATAATATAGGATTATTCTTATTGTTTTCTATGAGAGAGGAGAGATAGGTTGAGCGTGCTGCAGTAAGTGCTTTTCTATAATCTGTAAGGCTCTCCCTCCAGGCGGACTGGAACACTTCTAGTTTAGTCAGGCGCCATTTTCGCTCTAGTTGTCTGACAGTCTGTTGTAAAGCTTGACTATGATCATTATACCATAGGGGACATTTATTTCTGCCTTATTATTTTACTTTTTAATGGAGCCACATTATCTAGAGTAGATTGAAAAGCATCCTCTAAGCACTTGGCACTAGGATTAGATGGACAGCTGATAGAAGCTGATAATTGTGGGAAGTTTCTGATAAAGCTACCAGCTGTGGAGGAAGTTATAGTCCGCTTAACACGATAGCATGGTGATGAACGTACATTACCACTAAAGCGAATTTCATATGAGATTAAGTAATGATCTGAGACTGCTGTGCTCTGAGGGAGAATGGCTAAGTTATTTATGTTTACACCAAAGGTCAAAATAAGTCTAAAGTGTGGCTGCAATAATGAGTGGGCCCCTTTATATTTTGAGTGAAACCTACAGAGTCTAAGATAGATACAAATGCCTTACTTAGTGCATCTTGAGGTTTGTCGAAGTGGATATTAAAATCTCCGACAATTATTGCTTTATTTGAAAACATTATTAAACTTGATAGAAAGTCCGAGAATTCCTGTAACAACTGAGAATACGGCCCTGGCGGCCAATAGATTGTAATTAGTGAAAAGGAATTCTTATATGTTCCTTGATCACTTTTATTAAGAAAAGTAACTTCAAAAGAAAAGAATTTGTAGCCTACTTTCTCTGCCTGCCAGCTGCAGGCCGAGAAAGTATGCCAAACAGGCACGTTGTGACACCAGCATGTGATGTAGTCAAGCTTATATATACTTGAGTCATACTGCAGTCTTCCTTTGGAACCTGGTCTTTTCTTTCTTCCAGTGTGGGCAGGGAACAGCTGACAGCCTCATACTCTAACTTGATCATTTCCATAAGCCACTGGGAAAGCCGCTACTTAGAGTGCGGCAAACCCCATCTTGACTCAGAGAAGCATACAAACAACTGATCCGTTCTTTGTAGCGCAGATGTAGCACTGACACCGTCCTCAGAGCCCGAACTGAACACAGTTGGTACCATATGGAATCAGACTGGTCCATGAAAGCTACTAGGCTGATGAACTCATTAATAAATGCAGCATAGAGAATTTTGGGTAAGAAGGCCAGGATAGGTCACAACATAAAAAGTGCATTATCCAGGCCCCGCTGCAGTCATATAGGGCTAATTAAAAGTGCTCGTAGCTCACAGACACGCTTAGCCATATAAATAGAAAGTAAAACTGCTGTCTTTAATGAACACTGCTTAAGAGCAGCCTGATCCAGAGGTTTAAAGGGTGTGTGACACAGGAAATCCAGCACCAAGGCCTCAGAGTGGTGCACTAAGTGATCACGGTGGACGCAATCTCTTCGCTTCTTTAGAAAGTCGGTTACCAGCTATGGAAGCCCAAAGAAGAGCGCTCTGGTTGGGTCAAGCGGCTAGCCAGAGCTGCCCGTAAACTTTCAGGGTAGAAGGGGTCTTTCCCTCATCAAGCAAGGGCTGCAAAAAGGAAAGTACCACTTTGACAGTGCATGTTAGAACTTGACTGTTAGAACACCAGTCTATAAATGCCCTCCTTTGAAATAGAAGGGGGCTCTGTATTCAGGATTGTATTTCTAATCTCTGGGGAACACATTGTTAATTCAAAGGTATCCCCTACGGCCATAACCACAGCTAGAGGCACTCTGGGCAAGGGTGCCATACCTGATGCCTCAGATTTGAGATGAGGTCCCTGTGCATGGTGAATTTCTACAAAATCCCCTGCAACAGAGACAACAATCTGGGGCCACTAGAGGGATGCATTGTCCCTCCCTTCACACTCTGTCCAACAGTGTTTGAATAAGGCATAGGGGAGGGAAAGCATACCTTGTCCACAGGTGCCATGTGAGCTTCAGTAGCCTGCATGACCTGGTGCCACCATAGTGGTTCACATGATAAACTGCAGACAGGTTGTCTGAGTGGACAAGAACATGTTTTCCTCACAGGGCTGGGAGAAAATATTTTGGAGAGAAAATCGCACCCATTTGTGTCACAAACCCCCATCCAGTGGTGGATGCATCTGTCGTCATCACCTAGCTTTGTGGAGGGATCTTGTCTGATGGCTGTGCGAGTAGACAGGAATACACTTGAGCACCATGATCTGAGGGCTGACTGAGGCACTCTGAGGTAATACGCACTCTCACTCTTCTTTGACGCACCAGGTCCAGCCCAAGTCCTTACATCCACATCTGGAAAGAATGGATGTGGAGCATTCCCAGTGCAGTTACCTGCACAGCAGCTATGGGTAAGCCCTGAAGCTGCAGTATTGTCCGATATGTCACCAGTTAGCCCAGCTTGAGGCAAAAGATAGATGACAGAATGACTCAAGGGCATTGCTGGGGCTGGCAACAAAACTATAGCCTGTACCCCTTCTGACATAGTGCAAACAACCTTTTGGTCGAATGAGCCTCCTTAACAGCGGGGCCAAACACATGGCCAGCCAAAGCGACAGAATCTAAAGTGTGGTCCTGCATGAGCCAACTAGAGATGTATGGGCTAGCCAAACCTGCCTTCGATCATGTATAAGGTTTTCCTTGCGTAGTCTTTGAGTCAGGTGGCCTTGATTTCTCAGAAGTACCACATAGCTAATAGCATTGTTAGCTTAGCTGGTGTTAGTGTTGTAAAAGGTCCACTTACTGGTGTGAAATGAAGCTGCTGGGCACCACTCTAGCTTGAGCACAGCACAAGGGGTCTTGAGTAGGGCAGGCTGGCTGATGAGCTTAAGCTGTGACACTGAGCACTGCTGACAGATTGGCTCAGATGGCAGTGGCTTGCTCCTGAAGTTCCAGAAGCCCAGAAGGTCAGTAAAGAAAAAGCCTGTAGAAGACGAAAGTTTTCAAAGCTCAGAGAGTCACTGGGTTGCATTGAGTTGACAAATTACTCAGACTGAGAAGTGACAATAGAAGGAGGAAGACTGCAGTGTGACTCAAGCCTACAAAGGCTCGACTGGTGTCATGAGTTGACTGTTTGACATACTTTCTCGGCTTGCAACTGGCACAGCTAGAGAACCGTCCACTCCAGCCCTGGCAGTCAGGAGGTAAGAAACATAACCATAAACATAACCCTACATGCTTAACTCAATGACTTTAGCCACCATTTTTCAAATGGCTTGACCTATCAACAGTAACCAAGTTTGGACAGGGCTTGGATTGGGTAAATTTCACACCTATGAAAATGGTCTATAAGGTAGAAGGACATTATATGGACAAAAGTATTGGGACACCTACTCATTACACCTACAGGAGCTTTTATGATATACCTAAATCCGTGGGCATTAATATAACAGCTGTAACAGTTTCCACTCTTCCTCTCTGGGAAGGCTTTCTACAAGATTATGGCGTGTGTCTGTGGAAATTTTTGCTCATTCATCCAGAAGAGCATTTGTGAGGTCAGACACTGTTGGATGGGAACACCTGGCTTGCAATCTCTGTCCTAGTTTATCCTAAAGGTGTTGGATGGGGTTTAAGTCAGGGCAAGTTCTTTCATACCAAACTCACCCAACCACGCCTTTATGGACCTTGCTTTGTGCAGCTGCTCGACTATAGAAACCCATGCCATGAAGCTCCTGGTGCACAGTTTTTGTGCTGACGTTAATGCCATAAGAGATTTGGAACCCTACAATTATTGAGTCCGCAGAGCACAGGCGACTTTTATGCACTATGCACCTCAGCACTGGGCAGCCCCGCTCTGTAACTTTATGTGGTCTGCCGTTTCATGGTTGAGTTGCTGTGATTCCTAAATGCTTCAACTTTTCAATAGAACCACTCACCAGTCAATCATGGAATATCCAGGAGGGAAGAAATTGTACAAACTGATTTGTTGCAATTATGGCATCCTATAACAGTACCAAGCTTAAATTCAGTGCGCTTTTTAGAATGACATGTTATTTGAGAAATGTTGGTAAAGGCAGACTCCATGGCTAGGTGCTTGATTTTCTACACCTGTGGCAATGGGACTGAATGAAACACTTGAATCCAGTGATTAAGAGGTGTATCCCAATACTTTTCTCCATATATTGGTGTTTCAGTACAGCACTGCTAATGAGCTTTGAACTTCATTACTTTTGAAAGGAAACTATATTAACACATTAGAAAGGGACCAGCACAGGACCACTGCTGACCATATATTATTTGAGTGTTGGACAGTTCTCAGCACAGCAGTCACACCAACATGGTAGTGGAATGTAAGTAGGAGTTGACAGTTACCTCTACCATTCAGTGTCTTTTCTGGGCTGAGATAAATAGTATCAGATCAGCGGTGGCCATATGATAGTCACTTTCCATTGACAAATTGCACATTGTGACAGATGGGTCACAATCAGTAACTATATACTTGCATGGTAGCTACACCTAATAACGGGCCAGTATACCTGTTGAAATTCTTCTTAAGGTATTAATTTTGTCGTATACATATGGTGGTGCAAAACATACTAATTCCTTCACCTGCCATGTAGTGAGTTGCAGTCCGAGATGAGTTAGTCCAGTTTGTGGTCGAAAGAGTAGACATGAAAATGTAATGAGTTAATAAATTAAAGGTAGAAAACACAGGGTTAGCCATTAGCCGTTAGCCGTTAGACATTAGTCTAGCATGGAGACTTGCCGGCTTTTCATGTGCACTGCCTATGGCACTGAATTTAAGGTAGAATTGCAGTTAAGGTGCCAGTGAATTTAAGGTGGCAGTAGATTTAAGGTGGCAGTAGATTATAGGAGCATTGAATTTAAGATGGCAGTGAACTTAAAGTATCAGTAAATTTAAGATGACAGTGAATTTATGATTTACATTTAAGTTGGCACTGAATATAAAGTAGAAGTGGATTTAAGGTAGCAGTTTAAGGTAGCACCTGGCAACACATTACCATCCACCTTGTATACTGCCTCAACCGCCTAGCAACATTTTATCAACACTTTAACAACCATAAACAGTCTTCTACCATGTTAATATTTTAACGCAATTTGCTGTCTTTTTCAAGCCAACTTAAAATTCGTTCACAAACTTCCCTTTCTAGTTATGTTGGCTTGAAACTGCCAACTTACTGTTCTTTGTAATCTTCTTATTATTAAGTTGGCTTGGAAAAGCCAACTTACTGTTTTTTGTATTCTTATTATCTATTATTATTAGTAAGTTATCTTGAAAAAGACACACAACACACACACACCACAAACATACCACATACACCACACAACAATATACACTTATCACACCACAAACCACATAAACTCAACACAACACATACCAAACTCAAAACACACCACACACATACACACTACAAACACACCACATACTGTGCACATAATACATTTACACACTCTACACACAACATACGCTGAACACAACAACCACTCCACACCACAAGCACTCCACACACAACACACACTCAACACACCATAAGGTGACAGTGTATTTATGGAACCAGTAGGTTTAAGCTATCAGTAAATTTAAGGTAGCTATCTGTATTTAAGGTGGCAGTGAACTTATGGTATCAATAATTTTAATATGAAAGCTGTTTGCACCGTACATCTTTGCCTAGTTGTGTGAAAGGTGGGCCTGTGGATATTTAGCCAGTACTGGCTATGGTAAGCTATTAGCTGTTACAGCAGCTAGGCAGTTAAATGCAAGGTCAGCAAATTGCGTTGTGTTTAAAATTTCCTCTTTTCTGTTTACTATAGCTATGAGACATTGGGCTAGTTGGTGGTTTTCAACTTCACAGTGCTTTACTGTTCACCTCTGAATTTATCTCTGACTGTCTCCCTTTCATGCTGTGGATTTGGTGACTAACTGATTGTGTTGTGTCCACCCTCAGCCCCTTGAGGGTGACAATGACAGAACTAGTGTTGTACTGCAGTAAATCTGTAGGAGGAGATAAATACATGCTTTGCGGTTTTTCCTTAATCTCATTGCTTTTATTCTCAATCTCTGTTTTACCGTATATACAAACAGATTTTTTTGTTCTTGGTGTGTGTGTGTTTGTGTTTGTGTGTGTATGTGTGCTGTCTGCATGATTTGAAGCATCTGTACGTTTAGAAAGGTACACACACATTTTGTAGGACTAAGCAATGTAAAAAAAGAATGTAAAAAGTTCATGCTATTCTGTTTGGGATATTATTTTGATCATCACAATATGGATCGAGGTATTTACGTAGTTAAACACATCAGTGCTTATAATTTTCTTTTATGAACACATTTTGAGTTGTCATGTTGAGTAATACTTCATACAGTGAAGAAACACTTGATTAAAGAGTAGCTGCTGTCTGTTTAGAATGTTTTTTTTTCCCTTATTTTTTGAACGTATTGTTTTTAAACGATTATTTGACCTGAGTCACATTGAAATGGACAATCTGAAGCAGGCAATTCAAGCAAAATATTCAAAAGACATATTAACCAAGACAATACAATGTATATATACGTAGGCCAAAACACCTGTTTATTCCTTTCCAAGCTAATCAGAAGCTACAAAAATGTTTGGTTGAGTTTACTATCACTAAAGGGCATTCCACTAGTTGCACAATGCATGTGACGGAGCTGCCCTCCGCCACAATATATATATATATATATATATGTGCAAAGACTTTCTATGTAATGGGGACGTTTCATATCCAAACAGACAGACACATGCTGTTTTTAAATAGCCTTTATTACTTGATAGTGTTTAAGCTGGAAAGCTGAAGTTGAACTGTGAACAAGAGCAAACCTGCAGGGAACAGAAAAGAGAAAAAACTTTATGTTGAATATGAACTGTTTTATTTAAAAATGTTAAGAGTGAATGTTGCTTGCTTTAGCAATGTAACTAAACAGTTTAAGCACTGTTATATTTCTGAACAGTAATGGGGGAAGTCAAGAAAAGGTTTGAGTAACTAAATTAAATAAGAAGGGAAAAAGTACTTACCTGTAAATAGATCCCAGAGAAAGGTAGCCATGTCTTCATTCATGGAGGAAAACAGTAGCCTTTGTCTGGTGAGTTTTTATAGTGAATTTCCTTCCTGTTTCACCTCCTGTTTAGCTCAATAAAAGCCCTATAGAGAGCTGAGTGAGTTAGTCTGGTAGAGAGGTTGATGAAATGGGGTTGGAGCCAAAAAAACACTAAAATTGTGATTGAATAATAGACTATTCATACTGAGTTGTATATATTTTGTAGATATTGTGTTTCTTTTGATTTTTTTTCACTGGATAAATTGCATTTTTTGTGTTTTTTTTTTTCTTCACTGAGATTCAATGAACACCCACTTTTGCACCCTAACCTAAAATGTACCCACGTGTCTTTTCCACTGGACAGTTGGTGTCAGAAGTACTACAGGTTTTTCAAGGTGTGCATAACATTTTTGGGCATTTCTCAAAGAGTATCAGGAACTGTTTCTCATGAGATTTTGCCACTTAAAATTGGTGTGGTATGATCCTGAGACGCTGAGGTATGGCAGACAGCTCAGGCAAAGATTCCAGTCCCAGTGAAGTAAAGCAGGGAAAAGCAACAGCCAAGGCATCAGAGACGTCACTGAAAGAGCTGGCTGAGAAGCTCCAGGGATTCATGGAGAGCCAAGCCGCCAGGGATGAGCGGGCAGAGCGAGAAGCCATCAGACAGGAGCAGCAATGGAGTAGCCTACAGCACAACTGCAGCAGCAGGTGGGCCAGCAAGGACGGCCTGAGGAGGACGCCAATGAAGAGCCAGTGCCCAAACAGGAGAGGAGGAGGAGCAGAGAGTACCACCAGGCTTTAGAGAGCTAAGTAAGTCTGTAGGGGATGATGGGGGCCTTGGTCATGCTAATAGCAAAACATACTTTAAGAGTAGACATTCTCCACCTAAAATACCTACTAGTATACCTCAAAATGACATGCCTATAAAAAGAGCCAGTAAAGAAGAAGTTAGGTACTGTTACTGTGGAGAATTAGGTCATACTAAACCCTACTGTCAGCGTCAGAAAACTAAGTCAACCCTTTTGTGTACAGTCCCCAGACCAGATCCAAAAGTTGTAGCTGAACAGGAGATAGGGCCAACTATTGCAGTACTGATAAATGGTCAGCAAGAAAATGCTTTGGTTGATACAGGTGGTACTCAGACACTGGTAAGGAAAAGTCTGGTTCCTAGAGAGGACTGGAAGGAGGCTAGAGTATGGGTGAGCTGTGTACATGGGGATGAAAGAAGTTACCCTACTGCTGAGGTTTACTTAACAGTAGATGGGCAAACATTTCTGATGACTGTAGCGGTAGCAACTCAGTTACCTCATCCTGTAGTTTTCGGCCAGGATCTTTCAGTGATTGTAGACCTGCTTCCTAAAACTCAACAGTGTATGATAATGACAAGAGCACAGAGTGTAAGAGAGGTGTCTGAGACTGATGGGGTAAAGCAGAAGGGCAAAGGGCTAATTGAAGAGGCTTATGTCTTGAAAAAAGGAAACCTATATCAACGTAGAGGTAAACTTGAGCTGCTAGTTGTTCCAGCTGCCCTAAGGTTAACTGTAATGAAGCTAGGCCATTCCATACCTTGGGCGGGACATTTGGGTAAACATAAAACACTAGCTCACATTGGTGCACGTTTCACATGGCCAAACATGCTTTGATGTGACCGAATTTTGTAAAACATGTCAGGAGTGCCATTTAACATCAGGCAAATCAGTCCCTACCGCACATTTGCATCCTCTTCCTATAATTGAAACTCCATTTGAGAGGATAGGAATGGACATAGTGGGCCCCTTGGAAAGGAGCAGGACAGGGAACAGGTATATGTTGGTGGTATGTGATTCTACTAGACGATAGCCTGAAGCTTTCCCTTTACATACTGTGAAGGTCAGGCAGGTAGGGAATGCTCTTATACATCTGTTTGCAAGGGTAGGCCTCCTTCGGGAGATTCTGACAGATCAGGAAGCGAACTTCCTATCTAGCTTACTGCAAGGTGTCTACAAGCTGGTAGGCATACATGGCATTAAGACCTCCTCCATCATCCTCAAACAGATGGCTTAGTGGAACAATTCAACCAGACCCTGAAGTCAATGCTCCGTAAATTTGTCTCTCAGACCGGTACTGACTAGGACCAGTAGCTTCCCTATCTTCTCTTTGCTTACAGAGAGATTCCCCAGGCATCTACAGGATCTCCCTTTGAGTTGCTTTATGGACAACACATGAGGGAACCATTGGATTTCCTGAAAGAGAAGTGGGAGGAACCCAAGGCCACTGGAGAGAATGTGGTAGCCTATGTGGTAAAGATGAGGGAGAAGCTGGAGGAGATGACGCCGCTGGCCCAGGAGCATCTGCAGAAGGCACAGAGCAGTCAGAGAGCCTGGTATGACCAGAAAGCCCATACTCAAGAGATCAAGCCAGGACAGGAAGTGTTGCTGCTTCTGCCAACCAGTGAAAGTAAACTCCTGGCCAAATGGCATGGACCGTATAAAATCACCAGGAAAGTGGGACCAGTGACATATGAGCTGTTTATGCCTGAGCGGAGCAAGAAGCACCAAAAGTTCCACATCAACCTGCTGAAAGAGTATTGCAGAGGGACTGTAACAATGCAGCAACTCATGGTACGAGCCGTAAAAGAAGAAGAGCTGTCAGGGCAGTATTTCCCCACTCAGCCAGCAGGACAGCCTGTGGATCTGTCTCCCTTATCATCAGAAAAACAAGAGCAGGTGGTGAATTTCCTGGACCTGACACTCTTCACAGAGAAGCCTGGATACACCACAATGGTTTAACACAAGATTCACCTTCCGAAAATACACCAGCCTGCCAGAAGCGTTACAGGGTCCCAGAAAGACTGTTACCTGTGTTGCAGGAGGAGCTCAATACTATGACAATACTAAGAGATGGGGGTGATTTGAACCCTCAGATAGTGAGTGGTGCAGCCCAATAGTGCTGGTACCTAAAAAGGATGGGACAATGAGATTTTGCATTGACTTCAGGTTGATCAAAACCCTGTCAAAGTTTGACCCATACCCGATGCAACGAGTAGATGACTTGGTTGAGAGGCTGGGTAGGGCAAAGTACATCACTACCATTGATCTGAGCAAAGGATACTGGCAGGTCCTTTCCTGTGCCTACAACAAAGAAGAGGGTGCGATCTTTCCTTGGACTGGTCGGTTGGTACTGGAAATTTATACTGCAGTTTTCCACTAGAGTGGCAGCCCTTACTGACCTCACAAAGAAATCTGCACCAGGGACTGTGAAGTGGTCAGAAGAGTGTGAAAAGGCATTTCAGGACCTGAAAGATGCTCTGTGTGAGGACATGGTTTTGCAGAGTCCTGACTTTTCAAAACCTTTTATTCTGCAAACCGATCCCTCAGGTTTAAGACTGGGGCTGTGCTGTTACAGGAGGATGGGGACCAACGCCGACCAGTGGCTTTTATTAGCTGGAAACTGTGTCCTTGTGAGACTTGATACTCCACAATTGAAAAGGAGATGCAAGGACAATGTAAAATGGGCAGTGGACTCCTTTAGATATTACCTATTGGGTAGACATTTTGAACTAGAGACAGACCACAGAGCTCTTGTGTGGTTGAATAAAATGAGAAATTCAAATGCTAGAATCACCAGGTGGTATTCGTCCTTGCAACTTTTTAAATATACTGTTAAATACAGGACTGGTGCTTCACAGTGGCAGATTCTTTGTCCAGAGCAGCTGAGGAAGGGTCCTGAGGCCCCTTCCATCAGCTGGAGATGGGGGAGGGAATGTGACGGAGCTGCCCTCCAGCACAATATATATATGCAAAGACTTTCTATGTATTGGGGACATTTCATATTCAAACAAACAGACACATGCTGTTTTTAAATAGCCTTTATTAATTGATAGTGTTTAAACTGGAAAGCTGAAGTTGAACTGTGAACAAGAGCAAACCTGCAGTTAACAAAAAAGAGAAAAAAACTTTATGTTGAATATAAACTGTTTATTTAAAAATGTTAAGAGTGAATGTTGCTTGCCTTAGCAATGTAACTAAACCGTTTAAGCACTGTTATATTTCTGAATGACTGGGGAAGTCAAGAAAAAGTTTAATTGAGTAACTAAATTACTAAAACTAAAAAGTACTTACCTGTGAATAGATCCCAGAGAAAGGTAGCCATGTCTTCATTCATGGAAGAAAACAGTAGCCTTTGTCTGGTGAGTTTTTATAGTGAATTTCCTTCCTGTTTCACTTCCTGTTTAGCTCTGTAAAAGCCATAGAGGGAGCAGAGTGCGTTAGTCTGGTAGAGAGGGTTGATGGAATGTGGTTGGAGCCCAAAAAACGCTGAAATTGGCATTGAATAATGGACTATTCATACTGAGTTGTATATATTTGTAGCTATTGAGTTTCTTTAGGTTTTTTTCTTTTCCTGTTTTTCGCACTAGATAATTTACATTTTTTGTGTGTGTTTTCTTCACTGAGATTCAATAAACACCCGCTTTTGCACCCTAACGTGAAACGTACCCACGTGTCTTTTCCACTGGACCATCACAGTAATGGTTTAAGTTATGTCAAAGTCTCTGAAGTACCATTGTGTGAGATGGCAAAAAAATGATTGAAGTGAAATTAGGCTTTGGAGAGCAACTTCTTTGTAGAGATGTTCCAGCTTTTTTGTAAAGCTATGCCAGAAAGATTTCGCAGTTCTTCAACCACTGAAGAACGGTGGAATCTCATCCAAATTAAAATGTGATAAAAGTACTGAACCAAAAAAGCAACAAAAGCACAGACTGGACAGGGATAGTTCAAGAAGAGGGAGTACATATTTCCAGTTTTATATCTTCAGTTTTATCACTGCACTGCCCAGTTTAAGTGTTTATCGTTTGTTTGTTTGTTTTTGTTTGTTTGTTCGTTTATTTGTTTTTATCTTGATAATTTATGTGTTCCTCCTTTATTTGTAAAGATAATAGCATGCAATGGACCCTTGAACACATTGCCTTCTCTTATCAATGGAGAAAATCTCAGCATATTTACAGAAGTGGATTACGTGCTGTAAATAATATACGGCATCTCTTACCATCCTCTTCACTGCACACGGAGGCACAATAAATGGGTCCTTGTCCAGACAAGTTTGTCACAGTTAATTGGAACTGTTTAACTATTTCCTGAACTGTAAAAATAGGCATGACAACAACCTGTCATTTACCCAAGACATCTTAAATAGATATTAAGTAGCCGCTTACACTTGGCAGCAGATTGTAACATTACAAAACTACTCATGACACACAGTAAAAGTAAAAAAAAAAAAAAAAATATTTAATTAGTTTTTCATATATTTTTTCAAGGTCAACCTGACTTGTCAAGAGACATAAAGAAAAAAATATTTAAATCATGACAGCAAGGAAAATCTTCCCACAGTCTGCAGTCAGAGGCTTCTTGCCATCTGTGGCGGTGAGAGACTTTTTTGTTTTTCTCCCCCTTTGCACAACCACTAGTGACACTGTTTTAGCTTAGAGTCTCAGTGGCATAGCATTTGGCAGTAAAATTTTGTGGAAAGGTTGCTCTCAAAAATTGAAATTTGCTGATTTTTTTTTTCTGCAACCATCCACACCATCCACAACACTGTGCATGTTACAAAAGCATGGCTCTGTAATCAGAGAGTGCAGATGGCCTTGAGTCCAGACCTGTCTCCTATCTAAAACGGGCAAAATGCAATAATGAAGGTGCTTTACAGTTGCACAGCTTGAGACTTATATAACAGAAGAATGGAAAAAAAAATAGTTTTCAAAACTGGATCAGTTTGTGTCTGCAGTGCAAAAGCGATTAAGTGTTCTTAAAAGGAAAAGTGATGTAACACAGTGGTGCACATGGTTCTGTCCCAACTGGAGTGTGCTTCAAATTTGGAATTACAGTGAACTTGTATTTGTGTAATGTCAAACAAATTAATGGCATGCTTTACAGGAATAGGTTTTGCATTGGATTTATGTTAAGCTCACCTTCTCATTGATGTGTAGTGCAAAAAGTATTTTTGCTTACACTACTGCTTCTGTGTTGCTGATTATTAATTTTACTCTAACCAAGGCATGTTAAACTGGGTTCTTTCCTGGGTTTCTCCCAACGCAGCAGAGATTTGCATTTTCTCTTTCCTAACACTCCAAATTGAACTCATGCTAATTGCTAATTATCTGATGGGTGTGTTTAAATTATGCCAAACTGTGCAGAGCTCAGTTGGACAACTCATATTGTTGAGTTTGGAAAGCAAGAACAGAAGCTTATTGATTCTGCTCAGAGCTAACTGATTATTTTTAATTTAGTTTCTGAGCTCTGTTGCCTAGCCTTATGTCAAATGTGTTAAAACATAAGAATAAAATAAGCCTAATATAAAATGTGCTTAATTGTATATATTTTTTTCTCTACCTCTCTCCCTCCCTCCCACACTCTCTATAAACTTCACCAGTGTTGTATAGATAACTATGAAGATATGGTTCGGCTGCTGTTGAATCGAGGTGCAAGTGTCAATGCTCAGGATAATGAACTGTGGACACCGCTTCATGCTGCAGCTACCTGTGGACATACTGGCCTTGTCAAGATCCTCATCCAACAGTGAGTGTTCATGTGCATGCGTGTGTGTATGAATGTGAAAAAAAATAAACGTCTTCTGTGATTATCAAAAAAATTATCATGTGTTTCGTTATCTCAGTCTCACACTGAGAATAAGAGATGAATTAACAAAAAACCTTATCAAAATATTTTAGTAATTATGTTAACAATTGATGCCCGCCCCCTAGAAATTTGTATGACCAAAATGTAACTGAAGCAGGTTCCCACTATTTTTAAATTTAAGTTCAACAGAGTTTTCAGGAACCTGCTGGTCAATCATGACTTTCTGTTTCTCTGCGTTGTACATTAAATGCTAAATTCACTTAGTCATTCTTCAACATTGGAAAAGTTAGAGAGTACAAAAATGGAATGAATCAAAAGTGTGTTAAACTTTTATAAATCAGATAATGGCTATTGTTAGTGCCATCAAGTCGTTTCTCACTCTTGGCGACCATATGGTTCATCCATGGCTGTCAAAAACTGTAGTATTTGAAAATGTCAAGTAGTATTTGAAAATGTCAAATAACTGCTCTACAGTTAAAGCAATAATTAGGACAATTAAAATAGCCTCAGCTGTAGTGCACCTGCCTGGCAGAGGATGCAAGTGTATTTAGCCCATCACACATGGTGAGCAAGATAGCAAGAGATTAAAAAAAGTCTTTAAAGATAATACAGAAGATAGCACCATTTTTGGATCACTGACTCTCCTAAACTACAATTAGACACCACCTCCATGCCAACAGATCATTTGGAAACCATACCAAAGAGGTTTTTGACAACACTCAAAGTGAATTTGGCATAAAAATGATAAAAATGACCAAGAGATTTTAAATGAAAATTTAAACACATCTGCCAAAAAAAAAAAGGGTCATGGTTGGATCTTCCAGCAGGATGATAAAAACATTCAAAACCTGCTTGGAAAACGAAAAAGAGAAGATTCAGAACCCTTAAGGATCTGGAGAGTTTCTGTGAATAAGAAGAGGTCTCAGATTTTTTGCTCTGTGTTCTCCTGATCAAGCATTATAGGAGAAGACTCATTTCTTTTATGCTGGAAAAATGTGACACACAGTCATGTTTAAAAATAATAAATAAATAAATCTGCTTTTTTTCTTAGATTTACATTGAACTTTAGACTTTTTCTTATATTTTAATGTGAGATTGTGCTAATTAACTGCAAATTATTTTTTTCACAACCTTTTTTTACTCTCCTTATGGAGTTTGCCAATAATTGCGAGTTGTAATATATATCTAACTGTTCTTTTCTTTGCAGTGGTGCTGACCTTTTAGCAGTCAATTCTGATGGTAACATGCCCTATGACCTTTGTGAAGATGATTCCACTCTTGACATCATTGAGACAGCTATGGCCAACCGAGGTGCGTTTTGACTGCAGTAACTTTTAGCAGCTTCGGGTCCCCCTGGTCATAGTACCGTTATGACTCTACCTCTGATTTATATATTATCTTTTTTCAGTAAATCATCAGTATCGTCACCAACAACAACAGCAAGAGTACCTGAACAGAGTTAAAAATCAAACGGGTGCATCAGTAGACATTAGGACTTCACAGTATGGACATAAATGTGATGTTAGATTAAGTTGTTGGATACTGTGACTATGATATGAGAAGCTATAAATTGGGATTAAAATAGGACATCTGACTGCATGTCAAACAAGCACAGTTGGCATCATCATCAGTGAATAATCTGCCTTGAAAAACACCAAAATCCTGCCACAAGTGATATCACAATGCACATCACTCACACAGACACTCATACACAGTACACACAGACTCACACGCTTACGGCCTAACGCACAGCTGTGTCAGCACAAAAAATGGATTTAAGGTGGCACTGCATTTAAGGTGGCAGTAGATTTAAAGTAGCACTGAATTTAATGTGGCATTAAATTTAAGGTATCAGTAAATTTAAGGTGGCAGTGTATGGGATCAGTAATTTTTAGGTGGCTGTGTATTGAAGGTGTCAGTAAATTTAGAAGGCAGTGCATTTAAGGTATCAGTAAATTTAAGATTACAGTGAATTTAAGATATCAGTAAATTTAAGGTGGCAATGTATTTAAAATATCAATAAATTCAAGCTGGAAGTGAATTTAAGGTGGCAGTGCATTTAAGGAATCAGTAAATTTAAGATGTCAGTGAATTTAAGGTGGCAGTGCATTTAAGGAATCAGTAAATTTAAGATGTCGGTGAATTTAAGATATCAGTAAATGAAAGGTGGCAGCATTTGTAAGAAATCTGTAACTTTTAGGCGGCTGTGTATTGAAGGTGTCAGTAAATTTAGGGGGCGGTGCATTTAAGATATCAGTAAATTTAAGGTGGCAATGTATTTAAAATCAATAAATTTAAGCTGGAAGTGAATTTATGGTAGCAGTGCATTTAAGGAATCAGTAAATTTAAGATGACAGTGACTAAGATATCAGTGAATTAAAGGTGGCAGCATTTGTAAGAAATCGGTAAATTTAAAATGGCAGTGTCTTTAAGGTATCAATAAATTTAAGAGGGCAATGTATTTAATTTGCATAGAATTTAAAGTGGAACTGCATTTAAGGTGGCTCTGAATTTAGTGTGGAATTGCATTGAAGGTGGCAGTGAATTAAACATATCAGTAAATTTAAGGTGGAACTGGATTAAAGGTAGCACTGAATTTAAGGTGGAATTCATTCAAGGTAGCACAGAATTTAAGGTGTAACTGCATTTAAGGTAGCACTGAATTTAAGGGTTTTCTTTCATTAATGAACCTTCCCTTTCTAGTTATTATTACTCCACAATCAAAATTTGAATGGCTTCTCTTCCTACAGCATTTGATGTATAAGCATGAAACTTTGCAGAATCATAGATCCTGTACCCGAATAATAAGCTTGTGCTTATCCGGCATATAGTTTTCGTACAGCAGATGATAATTGCCGATTCCCCCCCCCATAGGAAATGAATGGCGGAATGTTCAATGTTCATGACATTCAAATGTAACTGCCACAAGTGATGTCACAATGCATATTTCTCAAACAGACACTCGTACACGACACACACAAACTTACATGCTTACAGCCTAATGCACGGCAATAACAGCAAAAATATTTTTTTTTGGTGGCACTACATTTAAGATAGCCCTGTATTTAAGGTATCAGTAAATTTAAGGTGGCAGCACATTTAAGGTAGCACTGAATTTAAGTTGCCACTACAGTCAAGGTAGCATTAAATTTAAGGTCTGGGCCACTTTGGCTTTTAAGACATTCTAGGGACAAATGAAATAGACAAAGACTGCAGTTTGCAAGAACTGTCTCGTTAAAGTACATGGGCAATACAACAAACATGCATAGCAACCTTCTTTGTTATCATCCTGATCTGGTTGTTGAGAAAACAGCTAATGTTGCCACAACTCGGAGTCAGCCTACAATTAACAGTTTTAAATCAAACCTCTTTACATCCCCAAGGGATATCAGTATTGTTTTATTTGCAAGGACCTTTGCCTATACAGTGTAGTCAAAAAGTAAGATTCTCGCCAAATGCTTCCAACACTGGAACCAAGATACGACATATTGAGCCAAAAATATTTAGCTGAAAACGTTTTAGGTTTACACAGTTGGAAAATATTTTAGTGAGACACAGTTGTGTTCTACAATTTAACCCCACAAGCGTTCTGCTTTCTGTCAGTTTATGGCTATTTTATGGCTATATTGGAACGATGACACACGCAGTCAGTTTATGTGTGTTAAAGAGGCATGAAGCTAAGCTACATTTTTCATATTGGTTGTCAAATTCTGTGAAACTGACTAATAAATATGTAATTCCTGCTATGTTCCTATTGAGGAGTATTTTATTTTTTTTCAGTTACAGAGATATTGTGATGTATCATAGAGCATTGTCTTGCAATATATAGAGTATCACAGAATCGCAGTATCGTGGTATCATCATTATCGTGTGCAGCATATTGTAATGTATCGTGAGATGCCCTGTGATTCCTACTCCTAGTTATGACAGTACAATTATGCCTAGGGGAATATATGTCAACAGTGTCCAGAAACACTGATGCTTTTTCATGGCTTATGCTCATCTCAAATGGACTGATGCACAGTGAAAACGTGTACTGTGGTCTGACGAGTCAACCTTTCAGATTGTTTACAAACATCATGGACATCCTGTTCTTCAAGCCAAAGAAGAAAAGGACCGTCTGGATTATCAGTGGGTAATTTGCATATCTGTGAAAGCACCACATTTTGAAGTTCAAGAGGCTTTATTGTCATTTCAGGTATATACAAGTACACAGTGAAATGAAACAACTTTCCTGTAGGACTCTTGCAATACAAGAACATTAATGCAAAACAATACAATATACACATGCAGACAATACAGTGCAATAAATAAATTACAATAAATACAAAACAGAACACAGGTACTACACTGTACTGAGAATATGTTGTGCAAAGGAGGATGTGACATACTATGACATATTAGCAGATGAACAGATATATGTGAACATAGCAGTCACTGATGTAGCAGCCAGAAAAGCAATGGAATATAGTAGAGCAACATATGCTGCATTTTAGACAGTCTTTTTCAGGGACACCCATGCTTATTCACATGGCGACACCAAGCCACATTTCTGTACGTTACAACAGCAAGCCTGCGTGGTCAGAGTGCACATGCTAGACTGGTCTGCCTGCAGTCCAGAGCTGTCTCCTTTTTTAAAAAGTAGTGCATTAAGCTCAAAATACGACAGTAAAGGCTCTGTACGATTGCGTAGTTGAAGAGTTGTATGACTGATGAATGGCGAAAAATTAACTTCCAAAACTGGATCAATTTGTGTCTTTGGTCCTCAAATAATAAAGTGTTGTTAAGTTCATAAAGTAAAATCATAGTAAATATTATGTTTTTGTGTTGTTTTTTAATTTAACACAAGTGTAGCAGGAGATTCGTGTTTAATTCACCTATTTCGCACTTACACAATAAACACAACTTACTTTTGGCTGGTGACATCAGGCCACAGTTACACATTGGCTGGCAGAAGCAAACTTCTGTATAAGGGCTTGCAGTCAGCACTGTTTACTTCTGTCCGTAATTCTATAACTATGCTTGCAGATTTCACGATGACCTATCGTTGGACAATCAGAACTTTAAAAATGAATAATTAGAACTTCAAAACAAACACATAACATAAAATGCTGTTTTTAATTTATAATTTTATATATTTAAGGAAAAGTACAAGATGTCCCAAAAAAATTGACATCATTTCATAGTCTAATCATATAGCCAAGTCTCCAGATCTCAAATGATGAATTTTAACAAAATGTGTAAAAACTGACCAAGTTTAATTTTTAATGTTTAATGTAATGCTGTTGAAATGGCCACCACGGTCACCTAACTTGACACCTTGTGATTATTTTGATAAATAAATCTTGGATTGTTCAGCATGAAGCCTATTTAATTTCGTTTGCCTAGGACATGTAGTTACTCAGATAATCACATCTCAAATGATGTCAATTTTTTTGGGATACCCTGTACTGTTCAGCGCTACTTGGCCCTATGTGAAAATGTAATTTCCTCCTTAGCTACTAAATCGACCAGGTAGCCACTTATTCTCCAAAGTATATTTTGGATTTTCCATCTGAATTTACATGCCCAAATCTTAAGGCAAATTATACAGGAACTGCATGAAATAAATGTAAAGTGTTGGTATTTTTTTTGTAAACGCTCCCCTTAAATTACCAGAAAACGTGTTTCATGATCATAAAAATAATGCCATATGCTTACAATTTACTGCTGAAAGCCAAAAATCTTAGATCCTCTTTTTTTAGAATTTTTTTTTTTTTTACAGAGCAAATCACTGAAGAGATCCCATCTGAAAACCAGTTTATAGCTCAGATTTGTGCAAAACTGGGTGATCTTTTAGTAGAAAAACAAATTGTGAGTTCAGCTTATTTTACTATGAAGTTTTTCAAGTCTGAGTAAAGGATGACAGGTGGCATTTCCAAGTGTTCTTTCGGTGTCTCCAAGTGTCCTTTTCATTCCAAACTACTAAAAGAGCATCTAACAAGAATTTCTCCAAACATACCATGTATGGGTTGTTTGGTGGGCATTAGCTCACACTAGCACACGCTGCCATGCTATACTGACAGTACTGGGTTCACACCAAGGCCAGAAATCTCTCCAAAATGCAAAATCAACTCAAACTCAAATAACATTCTATAGCATCACAGAGCTTCTGTCCATTGCTGGAAAACATGAATATTCCAAATACATATATACACGACATAATTCAGCATCTGTCAGAGTGAGATGCGCAGCAACTGTCTGTCAGATGCTCAAAACCTATTTCAGTTCAAGAGTTCAGACTCCATTCCTGAAAGCAGTCTTCATTAGTATCAGTAGGACACATTAGTATACAAACACCTCTAATGTCTAATAATAATCATAAAGCCTATAACCGAACCGACATACCTGCTAAAAAGATGCTCCTCTTTTCTCATTCAGCGCGCGTCTCTTTCCGTGCGCTCATTGCTAAAAGAAGAACGATTCACGAGCGCATGTGCAGTTTCTAATTCTTTCACTTTTGATTGAAACCCTTTGTAAATTCTTTCTTTCTACAGGCCATCGCTAAAACCAAACCTTTTTGAGGTGTTTCTAACACGTTTAGCGCTTATACTGTGCGCCTTTTTCTGGTCTGTGCATAAAACGGTTATTTACTGGTCCCTTTACGCAAGCCCCTCCCGCAGCATGGGATTGGTCTAGAGTCTCATGGGTGGTGTCATATGAAAGGTCAAGGCCCTCCCTTCATGAAAATATAAGGCATGACGTCTTTGCATCATCGCTTTCTTTTTTTCATTACGTTTCAAAATAAGAGACCCATTCTCACAGGTTATGACCTATTTGAATAAGTAAGTGGATTATTTATAATAGGAAGGTCATAGATGGACAAATGAGGTGTCATTAGTTTCAGAAGAATCTCAAGAATTTAATAACGTCAGGTTTATAAGTCTAAGGTGTGTATTGAAGGAAATAAGAAAGTAAAAGTAAAAAAATATATTGTTCAATTCAAAATCAGTGCTAATGAAAGCCACATATTTTATGCAATAACTCAAAATTGGGTCATTTTACAGAATTATAATGTATATTTACATAGTCCTGGAATCAGCCCTTTCGTTTGATATATGATTTGTACACTTGATTGAAGTTTAATTTTGTGTATAATATGAATATTCATAATTGTAATTCATATTTCGTGGTTCGTAGTCATGAGACATAACTTACTTGAAGTCAAATTATCATTAGCTATCCTAGGAATTTACATTACTCATCTATTTGACTGGAAAGAAGACAGTTACAGCTCTCATATGACACCCACCTTTTGAATGTAGCTTATGAAATATGAAAGTTACGAAGTTAAGAATATGACGAAGTGCGTTTTGGAACCACCAGTGCTTCCACTGAGTTAAAGAGGTTTACCAAATTCAATTGACTTTTGGGTTTAGTTTCACTAGCCACACCAGGCATGATTACTGCCAGACCTGTTGAATTTACACATCACTTAAATAGAATGTGTCTGGCAATGTGAGGCAGGTTAAAAGGTTTCAGAAAGCAGTATATGCCACAATCTAAAGAGATTCAAATTCAGATATGAAACAAAGTTATTGAAGTCTACCAGTCTGGAAACAAAGCTGTTTATAAGGCTCTGGGACCCCAGAGGGACTCCAGAGGCTCGTCTTGCATTTGCCAAAAAACATCTAGATGACCCCCAAGACTTTTGTGATAATATTCTGTGGACCGATGAGTTAAAGGTGGAACTTGTTGGAAGACATGTCCCATTACATCTGGTGTAAAATTAACACTGCATTCCACCATAAGAACATTATATCAACTGTCAAACGGTTGTGGTAGTGTGATGGTCTACGGCTGCTTTGCTTTACAGGACCTGGACAGTTTGTCATAATTGATGGAAACATGAATTCTGATCTCTATCAGGAAATCCTGCAGGAGAATGTAAGCCCATGAGTTCATGACCTAAAGCTCAAGTGCAGTTGGGTTATGCAGCAGGACAGTGATCTGAAGCACACAAACAAGTCCACCTCTGAATGGCTTAAAAGAAACAAAATTAATGTTTGGAGTGGCTAAGTCAAAGCCCTAACTTGAATCCCATTTAGAAGCTGTGGCAGAACAATTCTGCAAAGAAGAGTAGGCCAAAATTCCTCCACAGCGATGTAAAAGACTTATCGCAAGTTATTGCAAATGTTTTATTGCAGTTATTACTGCCAGAGGTGGCACAACCAGTTATTAGGTTTAGGGGGGCAATTACTTTTTCATTTGGGTGATACAGGTTTTGGATAATCTTCATCTTCAAGAAAAGAAATTATCATTTTAAAGCTGTGTTTTGTGTTTACTTGTGTTGTCTTTATCTTAAAATTTGTTGGATGATCTGAAACATTTAAATGTGATAAATTAGCAAAAATAGAAGAAATCAAGTGATGGGGCAAATACTTTTTCATAGCACTGTAAGCATGTAATTTCATTGATAAGCATTATTACTGTTTTAAAGGGAAATATTCTTAGAAACAAAAGAACATACAAGCTATTATACAACCCCATTTCCAAAAAAGTTGGGACGCTGTGCAAAATGTAAATAAAAACAAAATGCAATAATGTGCAAACCATTTAAACTCTATATTTCATTGAAAATAGTATAAAGACAACATATCAAATGTTAAAACTGAGAAATGTTATTGTTTTTTGAAAAATAAATGCCCATTTGAAATTTGATGCCAACAACACGTTCCAGAAAAGTTGGCAAAAGACTGGTCAAGTTGTGTAAAGCTAAAAAAAACACCTGGTGGTTAATTGGCAACAGGTCAGTAACATGATTGGGTATAAAAAGAGCATATCAGAGAGGCAGAGTCTTTCAGAAGTAAAGATGAGGAGGGATTCACCACTCTGTAAAAGACAGCAAATAGTGCAACAATTCAATAATAACATTTCACAACATGTAAAGCAAAATTTTATCATCTGCAGTACATAATATTATTAAAATATTCAAAGAATTTGGAGAATCTTTGGGCCTTCAGGTGGAACTGCATTAACAGACATGATTCTGTTGTGGAACCCTTCTGAAAAATACTGTCTGTAAAAACAGTTCGTCGCTGCAACCACAAATGCAAGTTAAAACAGGATCTAGGAATGCTGCCTCCTTCTCTGGGCCCAGGCTCATTTAAAATGGACTGAGGTGAAGTGTAAAAGTGTCCTGTGGGCCGACAAATCAACATTTGAATTTCTTTTTTGGAAATTATAGACTGTCCTCCGGGCTAAAGAACACTCAGCTTGTTATCATTGTACAGTTCAAAAGCCAGTATTCATGATGGTATAGGGGTGCATTGGTGTGCATGGCATGGGTGACGTGCACATCTGTGAAGGCAACAATAATGCTGAACAATATATACATATTTTGGCAACATATGCTGCCATCCAGATGATGTCTTTTTTATGGAAGGCCTTGATTATTTCAGCAAGACAATGTCAAACCACACTCCGCATGTATTACAACAGCATTGCTCTGTATTAAAAGAGGCTGGGTGCTAAACTGGCCTTCCTGCAGTCCAGACCTGTCACCACTGAAAACATTTGGCACATTATGAATGAAAAATATGACAAAGGAGACCTTAAACTGTTGGGCAGCTGAAATCCTATATCAAACAAGAATGGGAAAACAGCTCACTTTCAAAACTACATCAGTTGGACTCCTCAGTTCCCAAATGCTTACAGAGTGTTTTTAAAAGAAGAGGTGATGAAACACTGTGGTAAATGTGCCCCCTGTACCAATTTTTTTGCACATCATTGCATTTTGTTTTTGTTCACATTCTGCACAGCCTCTTAACTTTTTTGGAAATGGGGTTGTATTTGAAGTTCTCATATTTCGCACAATGGTTACATAAGGCTACTTGAAATCTCAAACAATCCTACTTGTGAAAGAAACCTGATCACTAAGAAAGAAAAGTTAAATAGTATAGAGTAAACAAAATTCTAAGTACATTATCTGGTTAATATTAATATTTCCTGAGGATATTTCTGGTGAACCTCTATTATGATATAAACAGAGGGACCCCCAGAATGAAAGTTTTCAAGTTATAAAGCTTAGTTTGCATCCAGAATTTACTTATGTTAAGTCAAAAGTTTCCAGTCATACTGGGCTGGTTGAGAGGAGAGATGGTCAGGCCTCCTCCTTAGAGAATTTTGGGGGCCATAAAACATGACTGGTCAGATTTTGACCAGACATCTGGTGACTGTGATTCCTCTTTGTATCTTAAGTCAGAAAGTTCTGATCAGTTTATATATATATTTTTTTAGCATTTCACACAATGTCCCAGTATTTTTGGAGATGGGTCTGTAGTTTGGACTCTTGGCTCTATTAGCAGTCCTGTATCCATGGGTATAAGAGACATATTTTGTAACTATTGCCCATGGTTACATAGGCTCCATTGACTGCCAAAATATGTTTTTACACCCATAATATTTACAAAACACACAAACAGGTATCATCCAGTGTTGTATTCGTGTAGTCTTTTGAGTAAGAACTGTCTTTGAGTCTGAATCAGGGTTTAAGTCTCTGCTTGAAGGAAACAAAGGACTGATCTCACTAAGTGAACAGCTTGAGTTCAAAAAGGTGTTGTTTCCCAGGCTACGGCTTCAACCCCACTGTTTGTAACACGCGGATGATCTTGAACCAGATCTAGATTTAACTTCAGGACCATTTGTTACACTCAGAGAACCCACAGAGCACCTTAGTGAACTAATGCAGACTTTCAGTCAAATGTATTTAGACGAACAGCCTTTTCAGGAGGCAGAGGAAGAAGATGTAGGGATAGTAGAAGGTATAGAAGAGGAAGAGAATTTACCACCAGTAAACAAGTCAGCCACTGATATCCCTGACAGAATACAAGCATTAGAAGCTAATGTAACTACTTTAGAAACCAAACTAACTCAAGTGGAGGTTAAAGTAAATGAATGGTGTTCAGATATAGAAGGTCAGGTCAAAGCAACACAGGAGCAATGGCAGTATCTCCTTGAAAGGGAATGTAATAAAGTAAAGAGCTTGCTAGAGTTAAATATAAAAGATCTGGGACAGGCAGTGGTCGACTGTTTGAAGCGTAGAGAGAGACAGATTGAGTCCACACCACTGCTACTTCTACACCAAAAGCAGGAAACTGGCCACAGCAAGTTAGCCGTTGTGAGAATGTGTCTGTACTCGCAAGTAATCCTAGATTGAAAAATGTGAGGAATTCTTAGCTGTATATCCATTGTCTGATTTCTGAAATTTTTGCTACTCAAACATCAGTGTTAACAGGAACTGCAAAGGATTGGTGGTTGGCTGAAAGGAAAGCAGTAAAAACCTGGGCACAATTCAAAACATCTCTTTTTAATAAGGTATTATTTGATATTCTATGCTATTTCTAGGTCACTATTAAGCAAATTTGTAAAAGTGACCATGTTTGTGCAAAAAGTTTTTTGTTTTTTTTTTGTCTTATTCTTTCCATTGAAACACATTTTTAAACTCTACTGATCAGAGGCTTTTGTACAAACTTAAGGAGTCCATGCTAGCTTGAGCAATTGCAGTCATTAGAGCAAATGGGGGACATAACAAATACTTAGAAATTGTAAAATGCAAAATAGAAGCATTGCACAAGTGTCTCATACTATGTACACTATACATGTTAATTTTCCCAGTTTATTTGATTGGGGCTGTTCAATGTACTACTTTTACATCTAATACTGCTAATAATAATAATAATAAAGCAAAAAATATTTTCCATGTAGTTACGAAAGTGAAACATGTTTTGAGCTTTTCATATTCTTAGAGAGTACTCTAATATTCAAGGTAATGTTCAATACAATATTAGAAAATTAATTCATAGGTGCAGCCTTAATCCTAAGAATGGAGACTGAGTAAGCATAACCCAGTACAATTTGATGATTATTACAGTAGCAAATTATGTATGCACTGCATTTTACAAACAAAATATTAGCAAAGCCATTCAGAGTGGCTTATTGTGAAATAACAGTAAAAAAAAGTAATAACAATAATAATAATAATAATAATAATAGTTAAAAATAGTAAATGTATGCAGAAATTTGGGCAACGCTTACAAACTCTAGTAATTTTAGAAGTGAAAAACATTAAGCACAACCTTCACATTAAACTGTTTTGGTCTTTTTTTGCAAATGGTAGTGCATGGTTACTTTATTTGATTAACTAAAAAATTAGAATTACAAGTACACACTCTTCCAGTTGTAAAGTCTGAGAACTTAACATGTTAGGTCTTAATTGACTCATTAGAACTGATTAGGCAGGTCAAGAATTATCAGTTGATGAGAATTCCAGAGTGTCATAAATTCTCAGACTCTTCAAAACTTGCACTAACACTCCCATGGGCTTATCTGATCTAAGTAAAACTGTTTGATGCCTACCACATAGAAGAAGGCTATAAAAAAAAATTCCAGCTTGCCGTTTCCATTATATGTTATGGCAAAGGGGAAAAGTGGAAGTCAAGTTAAAATCTAGAAGATGAACTGCTTGAATAGTAAGGAACAATTAACCATTGAACACGGGTAGATCTGTTATGCTTTGGGGTTGTCGGTGGTTGTTGCAGTGGCACAGGGAACACTGCACGGGTAGAAGGATGAATGGATTCCATTAAATATCAGATCATGCCACATTCACTGTAGCTGTAGCTGTACCAATCAGGCCTGATTATGACCACCTCCTTGTTTCTACGCTCATTGTCCATTTTATCAGCTCCACGTACTATATATGTGCACTTTGTAGTTCTACAATTACAGACTGTAGTCCATCTGTTTCTCTGCATACTTTGTTAGCCCCCTTTTACCCTGTTCTTCAGTGGTTAGGACCCCCATGGACCCTCACAGAGCAGGTACTATTTGGGTGGTGGATCATTCTCAGCACTGCAGTAACACTGACGTGGTGGTGGTGTGTTAGTGTGTATTGTGCTGGTACGACTGGATCAGACACAGCAGTTCTGCTGGAGTTTTTAAACACCTCAGTGTCACTGCTGGACTGAGAATAGTCCACCAACCAAAAATATCCAGCCAACAGCATCCTGTGGGCAGGGTCCTGTGACCACTGATGAAGGACTAGAGGATGACCAACACAAACTGTGCAGCAGCAGATGAGCTATCGTCTCTGACTTTACATCTACAAGGTGGACTGACAATGTCGGAGTGTCTAATAGAGTGGACAGCGAGTGGACACCAGTGTTTAAAAACTCCAGCAGCACTGCTGTGTCTGAACCATTTATACCAGCACAACACACACTAACACACCACCACCACGTCAGTGTATATCCAGGTGGATTTGGCAGCCCCACTGAGTTTGTCTGGTCTTACTGCTTAATGGTTTAGCTGTTGTTGCGCCTAGATGCCTCCATTTCGTAGTAATCGCACTTGCAGTTGACCACGGCACATCTGGCAGTGCAGAAATTTCACAAACGTGAAAAGTGGCATCCTATAAAGGTGCCACATGTAAAGTCACAGCCCTTTAGTATGACCCATTCTACTGCCAATGTTTGTCAATGGAGACTGCCTGGTTATGTGCTTGATTTTACAAACCTGTTAGCAATGTGTGTGGCTGGAACACCTGAACTCAGTAACACTTGAACTCAATGACATATTGTGTGTGTGTGTGTGTGTGTGTGTCTTCTGCTTTTTTTTCCTGATGCGTAACAGCCATTTTAACTGGAAGGATGGTTATATGCAGTCAGTGGTCAAGATGTTTAGTATAAGAACAGGGGCACATAGACTATAATGAGCACCATACCTTCTGTAAAATTTGATTAAAGATTTTTGAAGCTTGAGGTTGCAGTAGCCTAGCACTTAATCTTTAAATTAACTTTTAATTAAAAATTTTAATTAAAACTGCAAATGTCTGTATGTTGGCCTGTTCCACATTTCATTTATTCTTTCTCATAAATATACAGTTTACAGGGTATTTTTTTTTTTAATTTATTGAATAATAAGTGTTAAGATTAATAAATAAATGCATCCCTAAGTAGTAAAGAATAGTTAATTCTTTATAATGAAAGTAGTAGTTCTTAATGCAATTACTAATGAACTAATGCTTTGTTTGTCATACTTTCAGCAATACAACAGTACTAGCTTCACAGAAATCTAGGTCTCCTGTCAAGCATAGATAGAGTATGACTAACATTTGTCTTCGAAAAATAGCAAACTTTGTTTTTAATTCTTTAATCTTTTAAATCTTTTCATTCATCCAATAGGAAATTTTTCATGTAAATTTGTGGTGAATTGCAGGGATTACACAGGAGATGATCAATGAGACTCGAGCAGCAGTGGAAAGGAGGATGCTGGGAGATATTCAGAATATTCTACGTAATGGAGAAGACATCAATCAGCATGACTCACAGGGAACCACTTTGGTAAACACATAAGCACAATGATATTTATTGAATCAGTGCCTCAACACAGTGACACGATACTCAAACTTGCACAATTACACATTTACTGCCATCAGTTTTGGCAATGAAAACTCTAGCATATCTAATAACTGGATTAAAGAAGTAAATAAAACAGCAGAGGGCATACCAATGGTAGAGAGTTGAATATAAAGCTAAAACACTTTTTGCAAAAACATATTCACCATTTATATGTCTTGACTGAAACGCTGGATGAAAAAGCATTGAAAGGTCTTCCATCAGGTCTTCCTGCTTTTTGGTGTGGTAAATGGTTCTACTGACCATTTCTTAGACTGATGTGCTGAACTTGATCAAGGGATTGAATGCTTCAAGTTTTATTTTCTCTACTACCCTAGAAAGTGTTCTACCACTACTAAATACAGTAAATAAATACAAGTAAACATTTATGCTGTAAAAAGTAACAGAACTTTCTTGTTCTAGCACGCCTAATTTAACACCTGAAGTATGAAACAGGTGACAAATCATTGTCAGTGATGCCTAAATATACTCCTATACAGAGTGATTCATCTTTGATCCATGATTGGATTTAGGGGGCAACCATAGAAGAGAGACCCACCCTAGTGACTGTGTCGGACTTCGTGTGCTTTTACTTGTTTACTTCCTCCCCATATAGTTTATGGTAAGCTTACAGAAATAGGTTACAGAAATAGGCTTTTACACAGAGAGCCTATTTACACCTTGCATCAACATGTGTTTCTTATCTGGACCCTATCTGAAAGTACTTGGCTGGATTCACTTTAAACGTTTCATTAAAAAAAAAAACCCAGTGTGACTGGGTAAGATCTGATTGCATTTTTACCTCGGAAAAAGCACATTTACACACGTCATTTCACTTTTTAGGGTCTATGCACTGTAGGTGCATGAAACCCTATTGGAATTGCTCTAATTTCTACGGATCCAAGTACCTTTAGGTGCATGGAACACTGTTGCTTTTGCTAGGATTTTTCTTCTTATTCTTTTTCTTCCCTAAAACTGATTGAGGAGAAGACAACTTAAGTCATCTTGACTTTGTAGTAAAGAATGGCCGTGAGAAATCAATGAATCCGTTTGGCCTAGCTTTTTCTGACTGAAGGGGCTATAAATTATTTAGTTTTTATCTGATTGTGACAAAACATGGAAAAAATGCACATTAACATTTTATGAGGAAGCATGCAAAGTTTCATGTATACTGATCTCTATACACCCCTTCAATACTTAATCTAGTGCATATATTATTGTATGAGTGAAATAAAGAAAAGATTAAGATTTCAAATTACACATCACATTAACATCTATAACATTTAATTATATGTATGTTCCAAAATTGCAGAGGAAATATAAAAATTTGACTTAGGCCGAATTCCATTTCACCCCTTGCCCCTACCACTTAGCCCTTAGCCCTCTGTTTTGCGTGTTCGCGTCTATGGTTAGGGTGTGCCAATTTTTGTTGAGATGGAGGGGTATGGCAAAGTGTTAGGGCTACATAGCCCTCCAAACAAAGGTTTTTCAGAGGCACACTCCAAACGGAGTGTTATGAGAAAAAAAGTAAAACCGGCAAGATGGCTGCGTGAGTGACCAAAGAAACCCACAAATGTAAGTATTTTCTCCGTTACAAAATTACGATAACCATTGTATTATCTTAGTTTGATGTCATTTCAATGTCTTATGGTCTTTTTCTTCATAACAAGTATAAAAAAATTGCTAATAGTGTGCTAATGTCTCAGTAGTTAGCTAGCGAACTTTCCCGTTCCACCTTAAATATTCCAGCAGTACTGACGCCTGAACACCAGAATGTAACTGGTGCACCATTTAAGGTGGAACGGGAAAATTTGAGCAAGAAGCTGGTGAATAGCTGACTTCAGCTTCATATCACCAAAGAATTAGCGGTGGGCGATAATAAATAATTGTCTTATACCCACTTTTGAAAGCATATGATGCCCTAAATTGTAACCAAAGCCCAGCAGCGAGGTTGCTGAACTTTTCCCTTCTCTGCCATCACTGAAGATGGGCTGGGTCGTCTACAGAGCACTGCTAGTAGCCTGTTAATGAAACAATGTTTTTTTTTTTCTTTTTTTAATTTGTGGGTTGTCCCATTTTGTAGGGCAAGATTTCAACCACTGCCCCTTGTAACTCAGTTCCAAGGGGTTAGGGTGACACTCGAAAATAAGGGGTTAAGGGTAAAAAGATAAAAATGGGTTTGGGCCTTAATCTCATCTTGGCCATAGAATCAGGACTAATAATATCTTCTCTGGCCACCAGAGGGAGTATCAGCATTAAATGCAAATAATGACTCCAAACATACATATGGTCATATGGTTTGCAATATCTATCTATCTGTCTAATTTTGTGTATTCCACCGAGCCTGGCAATTTTGCAAAACACAAGTCTTTTAAAACTATTGTTTTTCTGTAAATCATCTGATGTTTTCATACTCCTTCCTGAAATGTTTTTGCATCGTCTCAAACTTTGTCTCAAAACAACCGTGGAAGTCTCGAGGTCAATAATAGTTTTAAAAATCTTGCCTTTTAAGCACAGTGTTATTGCAAGTTATGGATTAATTGGCGGTTCGGTTTGGCCTATTCTGAAACAAGGGGACCACAAATCTGTCAGTTATGCTCTGATTGTGACCAAAATTAATACGTACATTGATGATAATCAGCTGAGAAAAAGTATGACATTTGGCTTGAATTGGCTGAAGTTGGCTCTTACAGTGATCAATCAGTTTGGCCTGGCCTGTTTTGACACAATGGGCCATAAATCTGTTAGTGGTCCTCTGATTGTGACCAATTGCTTTTTACGTACATTGACAATAATCAGCTAAGGAAACGTGACATTTGGCTTTAATCGGCTTAAATTTGTTCTTACAATGCTCCATATACTGCCAACAATCTAAAATGTAATTATTCCTGTTTAAGATTATAATAAAGACATGACAATTGTTTCAAATCATTAATTAATAATTAATTCAAATTATCTTGATGAGAATTAACACTTTGCAAATATGTGTAGGTTGCTTAACTTTACAGGAAATCCTATAATTTGGTTTAAGCAAATTTTGATCAGAGCAACAAGTGTTGTATTTTTCTATGGCCACCAGAAGGAACCAAACCAGGAACTGCAAATGTCAATGTTGAACGGATTAATGAAATATACAATTATTGGAAAGCTTTACTGTATGTCTTTAGGTGAAGAGCATTTCTGAATGTTATGCTTTCCACCAAGCCTGACAATTTTGCAAAGACAAGCCTTTTAAAAAAACTCTATTGGTTTTCTGTGAATCTGTAAATTTTCTGTTTGAAAAGTGATTTTCATCAGTTTGGCCTGGCCTGTTATGACACGCTGGGCCATAAATCTGTCAATGGTGCTCTGATTGTGATCAAATGCTTTATGTACTTTAACAAAAATAATCAGCGAGGGAAACATGATATTTGGCTTGATTTGGCTTAAACTGGTTCTTACAATGCTCAATATATTGCCACAATCTAAAATGTAATTATTCCTTTTTAAGATTATAATAAAGACATGACATTGTTTCAAATTATACATCTTAATGAGCCTTAACACTTTGCAAATATATGTGTGTACAGGAAATCCTGTAATTTGGTTTAAGCAAATCTGAATCAAAATTTCACCACCAGAGGGAGCCAAATCGTTAACTGCAAAGGTCAATGAGTACATTTACATGCACTCAATAATCCATGCACTCATAATTATTCATAAAAATTCAAATTGTCATGTGAACACCATACTCCGAACTAAAAATCCAGTTAATAAATCTGATAAAGAGAGCTGGATTTTAGCTTAGTAATCAGATTGATCAGTGCATGTGTACTCATACTCCGATGTCTTTTGGATTTCTCAGTCCATAAGTGTTTTGTTGCCGCTCCAAAAGTGTTTTGTTGCCATCTCGCAGCAACAGTTGCTGCAAGATGGCAACAAAACACTTTTGGAGTGGTGCTGAAACCAACGAAATAAAGGATTTAAATATTCTTTATCTTCTAGATGATTAATGTTCATATTTTCAGGTAAAGTTGCGCAATGTTTAAAAAAAAAAGCTGCAGCATGACGTTTTACCTTACGTTTACATCACGTCCTCTTCTGTGAGTTTATTGGCTCGTTGCAAAGCAGAAATCCGATTACTGCCTGACTCGTGTAGACCTGCAGTTTCCTTATCTGATTACTCAAGTGCATGTAAACATGTTGATCAGATTACTGACAAAATTTGATTTTCTGCGGTTATCAGATTATTAAGTGCATGTAACCGCACTCAGTGTTGAGTGAATGAATTTAATATACAATCAGAGGAAAGCTTTACTGTATTTGTCCTTTGGCAAAGAGCATTTCTAAATATTATGCATTCCACCAGGTCAGCCAATTGTTGAAGTACAAGTCTTAAAAAAAACCCTACAGTATTTGCACAGTTGAAAAAAGATGGTAAATGGACATTTTCTTACTGCTTCTTGAGATTTAATCAAATTAAATTGTTCTTAAAACAGTCTACGAATTTGAAGAGAAATAATTATTGAAACATCATGACTTTTAAGCACAATGAATAAATTAAATACATTTGAATAAATTGGTGTGACCTGGCTTATTCTGCCTTAAAAAGTTAAAATACATCAATAACTGTCTGATTCTAACCAAATTTGAAAGAAATCTACAAAATGACAAACTGAGGGTGTGTTATGATTGAATTTGCAATTATAGTACTCAATAATCACAATAATTGCAAAGGTGGAAACTAGTCCCCAAAATGGTGCTCTGCCGTGGGTCTCTTGTAGCTCACCAATGAAAACATCTGCCTTTGAAGACTAAGGTTGTGGGTTTGATTCCTCATCATAGATGTTGGATGGTGCTGTAAAAATTGTCATGGACATGCATTTAATTAACTAACTTAATTAATACTAAAATGGTGCATGGTTCCTTGTTACTTCCTTCCAATAATTTGTTTCAGAAATTGCAGCTGTGCCACTGGCCTCTTGTGGCTCACCATAAGAACATCTGCTGTTGAAGTCTAAGGTCGTGGGTTCAAACCCCAGTCATAGACGTTGAATGTCGCAGTATAAATTGTAGTGGACGTATAACTTAGTGTTCTTAATCATAAGAAAAGGAGATCTTTCTTAAAAATCAAATTAAAAAGACCACTACATTAAAAAGGCCACTACATAAACCCTCATTGTCCTCTTGGGCCCAGATGATTGCCGTTTCCAGCTACATTTCTTCTACTTCTTCCTCTGATTATAATTCTATTTTTCCCTAAAAAGGTTTGTAGGGTAGACACCACGAGTCATCCAAACACCAAACTCTGAGGGTAGGTGTAGTTTTGTACCCACTACTAAGACAAACAAATTGAGCCCAGTTGGCCTGAACATTTTATATTTTGGCCCATATCTCCTGAACTGTGAGCCCTAGATTTAAAATTCTTTCAGGATCTAAATCTTTCCAAAAGTCCATAAAAACACCCCACTGTCACTATATAGCTCCACCCCAAACCCCTGCATTAAAATTGGCACAATATGTGGAACATGAATTTTTCTACTAGTCTGAAATTTTTAACATGTCCAAGTTATATTGGTCTCAAAATGTTCACGAGAGTCTCCTGCTCAAGATTTATTAAAAGAATTAGGATATAAGTAAAAAAAATTTGGCCACCACATGTCAATTAAGCACTTCTGACCTGTTTTCATGAAACTTAACAGGCCTACACCCCACATGATTCTCTGGAAGCCCACAAAGTTTGATACCGATATTTCAATAGCAGGTGCTAAAACAACAAAAAAAAATCAGTTTCTCAGCAACCGCTTGGTCAGTTGAACTGAAACTTTGTATGCTGTATCATTTTACATTTTACATTTACAGCATTTAGCAGACGCTCTTATCCAGAGCGACTTAAAAAAAGTGCTTTGTCTATCTTGAGAAAGTATCTTTGCTAGTTACCAATAGGTTAGAGAGAAAGCTAGTCCTGAGCTCAGATACTGCTAGAAACAAAAGTGCATGTTGACACCTAGAGAGTAGAAACACAGAGTTAAACACAGTGCAGTGCAATACATTTCAGTAAGTGCAGTACAGTACATTACAATGAATACTTAACTCAGTGCTCATTTAAGTGCTGAGGTGTGTCTTCAGTCTGCGTTGAAGCCTGCAAGAGACTCTGCTGTTTGGACAGCCAGTGGGAGTTCATTCCACCACCTGGGTGCCAGTACAGAGAAGAGTCTTGATGCTTTTCTTCCACGCATCTTGAAGGATCGCGGGTCAAGCCGAGCTGTACTCGAAGCTCGAAGGGCTCGTGGTACAGTTCGAGTTTTGGCCATTGCATGCATGCAGCTACAGGAAGCCAGTGAAGGGAGGGCGGCAGTGGAGTGATGTGACTGAACTTATGAAGATTGAAGACAAGCCATGCTGCTGCATTCTAGATGAGTTGCAGAGGCTTGATGGCCTGCATAGGAAGACCAGCCAAGAGCGAGTTGCAGTAGTCAAGCCTTGAGATGACAAGAGACTGAACTAGCACCAGGGTGGCCTCTCGAGTGAGAAAGGGTCGGATCCTCCGGATGTTGTACAGGAGAAACCTGCATGACTGAGTTAGGTTCGTGATATGAGCCGAGAATGGTAACTGGCCATCCAGAATCGCACCAAGACTTCTTGCCTCTTCAGATGGAACAGTCAGAGAGTTCTCAAATGAGATGGCAAAATCATGACAAGGACCTGTAGTTGCAGGGATGAGTAGCAGCTCAGTCTTGCTAGGATTGAGCTTCAAGTGGTGAGCTGCCATCCATGAAGAGATGCGACTGGAAACCTATGTGTCAGAAGGTGAGAAAGAAAGCATTAGTTGAGTGTCATCAGCATAGCAGTGATAAGAGAAGCCATGAGAGGATATCACATCATCAAGAGAACTAGTGTAAAGAGAAAAGAAAAGAGGACCCAGCACCGAGCCTTGCGGGACACCAGAGTGGAGAGCCTGCGTGGAGAGGATGTGGACCCTCTCCATGTTACCTGATAAGAGCAACCAACCAGATAGGACTTGAACCACTTCCACGCAGAGCCAGTGATTCCAAGTTTGGTGAGGGCGTCCAGAAGTATTGTATGGTTGACCGTGTCAAAAGCTGCTGAGAGGTCAAGAACAATCAGGACAGATGACAGTTTGGCTGATCTTGCTGACTGGAGCTTCTCGGTCACTGCTATAAGGGCATTTTCTGTTGAGTGCGCTGGTTTGAAGCCAGACTGTTTGGGGTCCTGGAGCTGGTTCTGCATGAGAAAGAGAGAGACAGTTGATTGTAGACTGCACATTCAAGAATTTTTGAAAGGAAAGAAAGGAGTGATACCGGTTGGTAGTTGTTGACATCAGAGCTGTCAAGCATGGGCTTCTTCAGGATGGGAAGTACTCATGCAGTCTTGAAAGTTGATGGAACTTCACCTGATGATAAGGGCCACAGCATTGGGCCACAACATAAGTAAGGTCTTAAGGACACCTAAATCATTGGACAGATATACCCGCCACTGGCCAAATAAATTTCAACACTCATTTGGAGACCTTAGGATTGGCCAGTCATCACAGAAATTGAATGTGTCCACATAGGCATTCTCTATTAGCCTATAAAGTTTGACCTCAATTGGCCATTAGGGGGCACTATACAACATGAACAAGAATAAGTCTTATTGATTTTTTGGGGGGTAAACATAAATCACTTCATGCAAAGCACAGAAACAGACAATGAGTCTTTCGGTAAATAATTGTCAAAAATCTTGACTTTGTTGCAAAGAATGGCCGTGAGACATCAATTACTCTGTTTGGCTTTGCTTTTTTCTGACAATGTACTACAAAGTCATCATTCTTTCTCTGATTATAGCCAAATTTTGAAATTTTGCTCAAAACAATCACCTGAGGAGGCATGCAAAGTGTCGATTAAATTGGTCTCCATGGGTCTCTAAAATGCTAAATCTAACACAAATTTACTTAAATGTCATTTTTTCTTTCTATGATTGAAATAAAGATAATCTTATTAACATCTAAAACTTTGCAATAATTTCCAAAATTGTGTGGGAAATATGGAAATTTGACTCACATCTTGGCCACAGAATCAGTAATGGCAATGTATTCTCTGGCCACCAGAGAGAGCTTCAGCGTTAAATGCAAAATACAACTTCAAACAGACATACTGTCGTGGGCTTTACAGTATTTATCTTGTGGCACAGAAAGTTGCTAAATTTTATGTATTCCATCAAACCTGACAATTTTGCAGATGCAAGTCTTTAAAAAAGACGCAGAAGCTTGGCTTAGAAAACTTCATCGGCCCAGGGTGCAAGGAGGCTCTTGGTTTGGTGAACTCCTGTCTTGCATATCTTATGTCTTTCATTTCATTGTTTGTCCCCTGACCTACACTCGGCAGATGTATTTTCACGTATGTACTTGTTGCGGATAACAAAAACGCAATCTGTTGACAATTGTGTTAAATGTATATTTTCTAAAGCTGTCAAACAATTAAACTAATTTTTAATCACCTTATTTTGTGTAGTTAGTCGTGATTAATCTCATTTGTCTTTTTTTCTGAAGTTGGACTCAAATTTAGTGAAAAGGATATATATTATATATATATATATATATATATATATATATATAATATATATATATATATATATATATAATGTGTGTGTGTGTGTGTGTGTGTGTGTGTGTATATATATATATATTTATGGAGATTTCTTTTTTTGCTCCTATTGTTCTCCTATTGTTTTTTGTCTCTTGACACAGTTTGAATTCAACTGCCAAAGCTGATGATGCCATAACACAGCTTTTTTTTTTTATCATTGCTATAGTTAATACTGCTCAAACTGCTTAATGTATAGCTCAACTGTGTTCATTTCAGCAAGAGGTGTACTGTGTATTTTCATTTTCAATATTTTCATATTGTAGGTCAAATTTTAAAAGCTGATATTATAAACGTTTTGGACCTAGTTGGCTGTGGTAGTGTAAAGTGACTTTTGCTGCACGCTACTTTTGATATTTCAACCTCATTACTTACAACCCTGTTTCCAAAAAAATATTTCATTGAAACTAGTGCAAAGGCAGCATATGTTGAAACTAATATATGTTATGGTTTTTCGAACAATATAAGCCAAATTTTTAATTTGATGGCAGCAACCTGTTTCAAAAAAGTTGGAGCAGGGGCAACAAAAGACTGGTAAAGTTTTGTTATGCTAAAAAAACACAACTCTCACAACTTATTATGCTAATTGACAACAGTTCAGTAATTGGGTGTACAAAGAACATCCCACAGACGCTGAGTCTTTCAGAAGTCAAGATGGGGAGGGGTTCACCACTCTGGAAAAGACTGCTGGGCAAATAGAGCAACAATTTAGTAATAAAAAATGTAAAACAGCAAAGAACTTGAGGATTTCATCATCTGCGGTACTTACAATCATTAAAAGACTCTGAAAGAATCTGGAGAAATCTTTATGCAATGGACAAGGCCAAAAACCAGTATTGGATCTTCAGGCCTCACTGCATTAAAACAGACATGATTCTGTGCTGGAAACCATCACCACCACCTTCTCTGGTCCCAAGCTCATTTAAGACAGCCTGAAGTGAAGTAGAAAAGTGTCCTGTGGTCTAGCAAATCAAAATTTGAAATTTCTTTTGGAAATCGTGGCACCATGTCATCCAGGCTAAAGAGAAGATAGTCTGTTCAGTTTGTTATAAGCTCAGAAAAGCCAGCTGTGATGGCATGGATGACTAGTACATCTGTGTAGAAACCATTAATGCTGAATGATATATACAGGTTTTGCAGCAACATATACTGCCGACCAGACAATGTCTTTTTCCGGTAAGGCAGTGCTTATTTTAGCAAGACAGTGTCAAACCACATATTACAACCGCATTTCTCTGTAGTAATAGCATAGTTATAACAGAGTTAGACCAAGTCTGCAACCATGCAACTGCTAACTATTAGGAAGATCTGGTTTGACATAAATTACCATTGATAGAAACTAGTAGCTTCAGTGTTTCTGCACTACACCCACACACAAACACACACCGACATATTCACATATACTAATTGTAGAAATTTATAAATGAATCATAGCCAGGTATTTTAGTGCTTATATATAATATGGTAAGGTTATGGTAAAAGTGTGAAATGCAGCCATTATTAATGAGACTTATCAACATATGTCTAGATGTTTCAGGTAGATTTTTCAGGTATGTTGATTTGTTGTTAATGTTTCGCATATGATTGTTTTTTGTTTTAGCTCCATGTTGCGGCAGCTAATGGTTATATGCAGGCAACAGAGCTATTACTGGAGGGAGGAGCCAAGATGGACCTGAGAGATTCTGACGGGTGGCAACCATTACATGCTGCAGCCTGCTGGGGACAGGTACCATCAAACAAGCACACTTACAAGTCATACAGATATAGACGTCTACACATTTTCTAAAAAAAAAAAAAAATGACTTGATATTTACCTCTCTCTAAGTCACACACACATTCTCTCTCTGTCTCTCTCTCTCTCTCTCTCTCTCTCGCTCTGTAGATGTTTGTAGCTGAGCTGTTGGTGTCTCATGGGGCCAGTCTAAATGCCAAGACCTACATGGAGGAGACACCCATAGGTATCAAAACATCTAAAATTCCCCCTTTACTCCAGTTAACAGCCATATGCTTTCAAATTCTAGTAGGGGGAGTGTTCAGGTAAGTATTATTAAAATATGTTACATAGATTATTCCAATCTATTTTTAATAGCACACTTATAAATTATACAAACAAACATAAAAATCAGACACAGTTTTTATGCTTATTGCATTATTAGACCTTTGTGAAGATGAGGACTTCAGGAATTATCTTCTGGACTTAAAGCACAAGCATGACATCATCTTAAAGTCACAGCTGAAGCACAAGACCTCACTGTGTCGCCGCACAAGCAGTGCAGGAAGCCGTGGGTATGCACTGACATCAAGTGAACGTTCACACAAATACACACACACACTACTCGTGCTGCAGTAAGAGAGGGGAACAGCATTTCTTAAACGAAGAACTAATATATGGTTTGTTATTGGAAAATGGGATGTACAGGCATGTTAATAAACTACAGTTATTACATAACTGCACATTTTGTGTTTTTGTGCATCTGTTTGTGTGTGTGTGTGTGTGTGTGTTTGCAAATGTTTAGAAAAGTGGTGAGGAGGGCTAGCCTGTCAGACAGACATAAAATGTGCCAGAAAGAATATGAGACAGAGGCTATTGTGTGGCGAGGAGGAAAAGAGGAAGAGGAGGAGAGAGAGAAGGAGTCTGATCAGGAAAACAGCGATCCAGTGAGTGTTTGTCTGTTTATATTTTACTCTTTTTGTTGTAATTAGAAACAATCCATATAGACATAAAACATAGTAAATAATGCACAACAATCGGTCAAAGTCAGTCTTATGGATGTTGTGATAACAGAAAGAGCATCAGATGGTTTGATAATGGTTGCACATCTAAGGACTCAAAAATGACTAGAAAAGCTACACATAAATGAGGAATGACAGTCAACCATTCGCTTGAAACTTTTTTTGCCAATTACTTATGTTTTGTATCTCTTGCATGCGCAGCTTCACACCAAGAAAATGTATACCAAGTGAGCCCTGTATACAAATGTAATGAGGTAGATATAAATGTATACACCCTGTGACCCCTGCACGTGATGTCACTAAGGCTCTATCATCCTGTGACTCACTGCAAATGGGATTTTTCACTTCTTGCCATCAGGCCAACCATGCAGCCCAGCTTCATAGTTTTAGAGCTTCGATTTTTGTCCTCCGTGGGTCATTGATAATTGCAGCTGTTGCTTCACCTTGAGTGGGCTCAGTGTTGGGGAAAGAGCTTTGCCACGGGGCTAGCGGAGCCTTCAGGTAAGTATCTCAGGTTCCAAAAGCCCCGGCTCCTTCATCCTCTACAGGCTCTTGTCATCAACTCCTTGTCCAACCACACCTTGAACATCTTGTTGTAGGTATGGACCTCTGAGGAGTACAGTTCTCCCATGACCTTGAGCAAGCTCGGTGTTGGGGAGCTCGCTCAAGCTTAGTCACTGCACTAGCGGAGGCTTCAAGCTCTCGCATCGGAATTGAAGGTGCTTTGCAATACAGCGAGTTAGCATGCTATGGCTAGCATGATGCTGGGAGTTTGTACCGGTTGAACAGCATGTATTACCTGGGTGGCTCCACAGAGTCCCTCAGAATAATGGCTACGACTTATGCCCTTTGTGCCTCGGGGTAGATGCTAGTGAAATCATACATAAACTGGTCTTAACCTGCAGCCAAGAGAGGCAAGCAGGCCTGGAAGCCAGGAGTGGAGCTGCGCTGCAAGCCATGCCATGCTTTGCTAGGGAAACAGCCAAGTGGTTCCTAGATGGAGTGGGGCAGACACTGCATAGGAAAAAATGGTCCACTGTACTAACTAAATGGAGGGACCTTTTTCAAAGAATTTAGTAACAAGGGGATTTTACAGTGGATGGAGCTGCGGATGTGCTTTCTACTCTGGTGTGGGACATGGAATATCTGAAAGGCTTTTCTCAGCCAGGGGGCGCAGCACTCATTTTACCATTAGCAAACGTAGATGAGTAGTAATACCACTGATACCGATGGCTGAACCTGAAGGACTTGCACTCCTGTTCTAAAACTTTGTAGTACATATTGAGTGAGCATGTCCATATCATTATTTAAAGTCCATTGTACAGTCTGTTGTATTGTCCAGTTTAATATTACTATTTATCCCTCTGAGACGGTGATTTAGGCTATCAAAATATTCTGATTATTCTTTTAATGCTGGTAAAATTTTCTGATAAGGAGATTTAGACAGACTCAAGTCAGCTTCTCATTTGCCAGCTTTTTGTTTGAAATTTCCAGTTCTACCTTAAATGGTACCTTAGATTACATTCTCTCACACCAGACACACCGTGTCGCATAGCAGCGTGCTCCTATAGAATGATAGCATGGAGATCCCAAAAATACCAGGTTCAGGTGTTTTTATTAAGTTCATTTTTATTCAGATAAATTGAATGAACAAGTTTTCAGCATCACTTAAAGATAAGTACACCCCCTACTTTCAGCTAACTTCACTCCTAGCTCATATTTGAAAAATGCTCAAAAATGGGAGGGACACTTTGGGTGGGGCACTGCAGCGATCTATGGGTTTGGATGTGGGGCTGGGAGGGAAACTGGGTGAGCTGGGCTGCTGTGTTTTAGCTACCAGAAAGTATGGAAAGTGACAAAATCAAATAGCACTTTAGGACTAAGAGGTCGTACAAGGTTGATGATTTCTTCGATGGGGGAAGGCGTTTCTGATCAAGCAGGATGTCTTTAGCCTTACCGCTTTGAACCACTGACTCAAGCCACCAAAGAGTTAACCTCAGAAAATCATTAGCAGCGAGAGAGGCATCTGAATGGTAGGAAATTCACTAAAACCGTGATAAGTAGCTTCTAATGATCTGTTCAGCAAGATACACATTCAGCAAAACCCAAGTCCTGATTTCTTAGATGTCCTGAATTTCAAACAAATAGTGTATTTCTTTAAACATATAACAATGAGCAGTGAGGGCTCCAGGACTGGAGCTGGAACACAGTGGTACACAATGGCTTGCAGAACTCTAGGATGATTGCGGGTGCTGTGAACTTCATAAATGTTTTCCAGTCCAGCGACTGTATCTTGCACTGAAAGGCTCATTGTCTTGGCCGGCATGGTGTGGTGCAAATGCAGATTATAGCTAAGGTAGGCTATCGCTAGTTCATTTTCTTCTTCATTTTTAGACTGTTTAGTTTAAATTCCCGACCACAAAATTACTTGAAATGTAAATCACACGGCATCATCCACATATTGCGTTATATTATAATTAAAGCACTTCCTTCAGTTTTAAACAGACATTTGACAACGTGCTTAACTTAGGTGAAATGCTCTGTAGTAAAACATAGCATTTAACTTACCCTAGCCAAAAATGTTAGGTGCTCTGCAGATGAAGGAACGACAGCAGGCTTCAGGTGAAGACGTTGTTCAGGCAGATAACACAGTTTCACCTCCATAAAGCTGGCGAAGCTCCCCTCATTCAACTAAACTTGAATGACTGACTAAATTTGAAAGACTAGACAGTAAATATAGCTAGCTAACTGCCTAGCTAAAGTAACCTAGCTAAGACTAAAAGGCTAAAACTGTAATATCTACAAACACAATAACTCAGAACTAACAATAATAACTAGAACACTGGATAAAAAGCTACATGCGAAGAGACAGTACCCTCTCTAGTCATCAGGTGGTAACTTTGGTTGACTGATTTGCATACTGTGGTGCGATGACATCATCCGCGCCTATAGCAGAGTTGAACCATAGGGGCGCTGCAGAGGCGGAACTGACCACGATAAAAATATATTTTTACAGTTTGGAGAGATGTGTTCTAATTTTAGAGCAAGGCTGGCATATTTTATTCTTACAGAGCAATGCATTTCAGCTGTTAAAGAAAAAAAAAGGTCTTAGGGTGTAGTTACTCTTTTACATGCTTGGCATCTGTGACAACCTCTCCAGAGACTGGCTGTTTTTGAGCTGAAAAAGGCTCCGACAGTAGCTGAGTTACCTGAGGTAACTTAAACTTACCATTAGCATCTGTTTGTTTACATTAAACACTGGTTGCCTTCCTCTGTGTAAATTTCAAGCCACAAGTGATCTACTGTGGCCTCCTCTGGTGTCAGTATGGCTTTAATTTAATGTAGTAATGGCAAAATTTTGCATTGTGCGCTGTGACACGCTAAAAAAATTGAACAGTGCTTGGAGTCATGGAGCACCGGCACGCTACAGGATGTTGTGTCGGTGTCAGCGTGCATACCTGTGTTAAAAACAATGGTTTCAAATTTTGGACGCTGTGCAGCGCCATTGTAATAATAACTGCTGCACTATTTACGGTGGAATTTGAACTGAAGCTGGTGATTGAAGAAATTGCAATTAAATGCATTGCTTACAGTATCACAATATATTGCAATATATTGAATCGTAACCTCTGTATTGTGGTATGTATCATATCGCCAGGTTCTAAGTACCAGGATGGCCACCTGCCTGTGCTTCCAAATTCACAGCATGCCACCCCTGTGACTGTAGCACAAACTCTATTGGCCATCACTGACGGTCCTTAGCCAGTTATGGTGCTGCTGTCAGCCCAACATTTGGCCTATTGGAAAAGGACAGTTACAGACCAATGGGTCTTATACATCATGTTGGCAAGCTACAGGCTGCAGTTCTCTCAGTTCCTTTCAAGGTTACTGTTGTCCACAACAGTTAATGCATTACCACTCTCCCAGGAAGTCAGTTCCCTCTTGGCCAGCTGCGTAGCCAGGTAAGGCGTCCACAAACGGAGTTTCTCCAGCTGGGTCACCTCAGATTATGGTGATGTCTGAGAAATATAATTATGAATCATGAATGCTAGAGCTACTTTACCCATGGCTTATATGAGGACAGGTGTTAGGGTTTTGTGGGCGGGAAAAAAAAGCCTAAAGAAAGAATAATACAGTAGATCAGCTTTTGTGCAGACAGTTTCTTTCATTCCTGCAGGAGCTACCAGAGATGGGGAGATCTCCTCTGCTTCTCCTTTCGCTCATCCTGGCCACTGCCCTGGGAGCTCCCCAAGGTGCTGGACTACATGTGCACCGCTCCATTTGAACCCTTGGCGCGCAAGCCACTCTCAAGTGGCTGTCACTGAAAACGTGTTTTTGCTTGCTGTGCCCAAGCGAAGCATGCATATAAGCTATACGCATTAACTGTCAGCCCACTGTATCTCCATTTAGGTCAAGACAATGTGAATGTGACATGGAGGCCAAACCCGGCTTTCCTGCTGGAAGTGCTCTTATGATTTATTTTATTAAGTCCATCAGCAATCACATGGTCTATGACCTGCACTTCTTGATTTAATAATGTCAATGTGACAGAGTCATCAGACCTGATGCTAGCTGTTCTGTTCCACATCACAAACTTTGCACTCCTAGGGACAGCATGGGCAAAAGTAATCCACTCACTAAGTTAGGAGATAACAAAACATAACACTATGTACAAATGTAACAGTGTTTATGTAAGTAGTGGATGACCGCTAGGGTTCCTGCTCATTTGGAGTGAGCAAGAAGATCCAGGTGTTCGAGAAACTTTGCAGTAAGTCACGGGATGATATAGCCATGATGACATTATGTGCAAGGCGTACAGGGTGACTCACTGAGTAAACATCCTCTTGGTCTGAATCTGCATATGAAGGCAAATATCCACTCAGTAATTAAGGCCCCTGACGGTCACTACTCACATAACCACAGTTACTTTCATAACTAGCATTTTTATCGTTTTACCAGTCTAACATAAGTCTTCACTGCCTTGTTCCATTCATATGGGGCTAATTTACTGCCATAATTCAGCAAATGAAAAAAATAATTGTTTTGTTTGTTCTACTGTTTACCAACACAAGCAGGTTTACAGATGCAAAATATGACTATCAAACGAATACAGAGCATTGCAATACATCACATTTAATGGTTTGGTCAAAATTCTGTTCATTTGTTATGTTTATAACCATTTAAGCAAGCCGTTCCTTTTCTTATTGATTTGCTAAGTTTGTGTTTGTGGCTCCCTGTTTCTGTCCTGGGTAGGTGAATTTATATACGTTCACTACCTTTTTATCTCTGTGTCAACATAATGTGATTTATTAAGTAAGTACATTAAAAATCTTCAAGATATGAAGCCAAATTTAAATTAAAGCCAAAGTACTGAAATAAACAAGTAAGTAAAACAATAGATCTTTGACACCATGGTAGTTTTTAAGAATATAACAATGTATATATTTTATGTTTGTATATAAAATATACAAAAATACCTTACAATATTGTATACACTAGTGTCATTAGTGTCACACCAACAGATTAATGTGACATGCTTGACAAAGGATCTTCTGTGGATCTGGAGAACATTTTTTTTGTTTCCAGCCCCGGGTGCCGCTAAGTTTTTGGAACTGGGGGGGTAGGCAACAAAAATATTTTCATCAATATTTATGAAAATATGGTTTAACTAATGGTGCCATGCTCTAGTATAATGTATTGTATATTTTTAATCATGTTTTATAACCAAATAATTATCAAAAATAATTATTGGGGAGCTACATGGCTGAGTTATAATTATTGGAGGGGTTTAACCCCTGACCCACCATTGGAAATTACACCAATGCTGCTACTACTTTGATAAGAGGTGATTGGCATTTGAACATGAACTCTGACCTGACATTACCCTTGCTCCCATGCTGTGTTCCTGACATATGAGGATTAAATGGGTATTTGACTTTTTAAGAGAAAAGTGCTATGCTCTTCTGCTCTACCCCCCTCTTCAAAAAAAAAAATATTAGCACCTACATACAAGAGACCATTTGATACCTGCTGATGGTATTGTTTATGCTTCTAGGATGTTTCCACTGTGTGGTCCATTTTGATTAATCAGTGGTATGCTAGCTGTTGTTTAAACAATAACCATCTGGTTAAGATAAAGGAACTATAAGCCTTGGTCTTAGAGAGAGAGAATTTTCCTATATGAAAAAAGAGCATGGGCACACATTAGGATATGTGGCAATATCACTTCTACTTGCAAGGAAAAGAATTAAAGAGGAAAAGTGTGCCGGAACTAAAACAGACTACCTAAAATAAAAATTGGTCTCTAAATAAGTTGGTATTCTACACTTTACTATTTTTGTTCCCTCTGTTTGTGCTGCAGATTCGTGTTTATCACATTCTCCTTGGAGATTTGCTAACAATGTTTTTTTTTTATTTGGCACTACATAAGCATAGGGTCCTGATGCATGTTACTTACATGCATGAGCATCGCTCCTGAAATTCTGCAGGGTCTCTGGGCCCACCAGGATCTTTAATATCCCTGCAATAGTGAACTGTGGCAGCAAAAATCATCACATCTCACAGATCTCTGTGTGCAAGCAGCAAAATATGTGAAACAGTCCCCAAATATATGTGTGTGAGAAAACAGGCCATGATGTCATGTTTCACAAACTCTATAGCTGGATTATAACTGGACTCTCTTTTGTCTCAAGATTGTTTACTGCTCCAGGATTTCGCATCACCTTTTAAATTCTGTGCCTCAGGAGTGCGCAGTTAGTGGCCAGGCTGTGCTCAGTTTGTGTGACGAGCTGCAGTCATCATATCAACAATATTTAACACCACTAATTGCCTGTTTCTTTCAGGGACATTTAGAGCTAATACATACTGTCTTATGGAATAATCCAATAAATCTCATTCCTTTTATTTCCAGCATCATTCACAGGCTCTTTGGTGTACTTGATACTCTACTTGACTTGGCAACATAAGCATTGCACTCCACAGTGTGTGTGTGTGTGTGTGTGCGTTACCAGCTTCTTGGATAATGTTCATGTCAGAGAGATTATAGGATTGTGGTTGGTGAGTCTGTCACAGGTGGTTCTGGTTTTTCCTGAACAGTCTCTCCTTAGTTTTCACCAAGTAAGACATGGAGCTCCTGCTTCTTGTGTAAGTGTACCTTGTTTGTTCTTGTGTACCTTTAGTTTCTCACTGGGTAGCTGTTTAAACTCCGGTTTCCAGATTCTGGTTCTCATCAGTTTTCACAAAGTAGGACCACTGGGGCTATGGGCCACTGTGCCTTGTGTTTTCTCATTGGGCAGTTGTACACTTTGGCTGTTAAATGCCGCACAGCTCTTGAAAGCAGCACAGCTGTACTGTGGGTCACTGTCCGACATTCCTGTCTCTGTGGTGCCATGATTACTAAAGACAGTGACTTTGTTCAACTATCACTCGCTGCAGAGCCAGAAGTCCAAAGGGATGGAGCCGGACCTGATCCAACTCCGCCCACGTCTTCTTTTCATTGGTCTAAAATCATCGCATTTCTTTTGGTCTTTAAACTAGTATGTGTCACTTACGTTTTCCTCCTACGACTTCTTTCATTGGTCTACCCTGTCGCGTTTTTATCTGTGGGAAGCCCGCAGGTGTTGCTGGTGTCTTTGTGTTTTTCTCGATGTTACTCTGTCCTGAACGCCACAACACAGCCTTTATAATCGCTCATGATTCACGATGTTCACACTCATTTGTCAAAACTCGAAAAGCTTTTTTCACACTCTGGTACAAGGTCCGTTCTGTAGGCCTACATCTCAAGAGTACTTATGATAGACGGGTTCTAGCTGAAAACGATGAACGTTTTTAAACACTAGAATGCACTTATGACAGGTCAAAATAACCCACATAATGGTGTTTTATCAACTAAATCCTGGAATTTCATAATTAAAATCTTTATAACGATACTTTTAAAAGGATTTGGAATCACTGCCACACATTTCCATAAGTCTAATAAAAATGATTGTCAATATGCCTAAAAAATCATATTAAATGTTATATACCCTGATAAGCCACTTTATTAGCTCATTCTACCTTGTTTCTACACTCACTGTCCGTTTTATCAGCTCCACTCTAGCTAGACCAATTAAAACACGACGTGGGAGGAGTTGGATCAGATCCAGCCGTACCCTCTGGACTTTTGGTTCTGCGGCGAGGACAATCTCACTTTGTTGGCAAAGGGAACATTAACATGTAACAGATTGATATAGCACGAGAAGTAGTCAGCCACAATGAAGTATTTTCTTCTTCCAGGTAAACAGGTCAGTACCTGCAAATTGCCATGGCATCACTGGTATAGATGTGGTCAACAAGGGTTTACTCTGAATCGCTGTCTGTTTTGCACATCTGACAGTATTATACCTTCCAGTACTCAGTGCTTGGGACAATGTGCCTGCTGTAATCAGCTGCTCACCACATATATATTCAACTTGAGTAATCTCATTCTAAATTTAAAGATGTTCTTTCAGTGCTTTGTGCTCATCACATGGCCACAAAGGTTAATGGTCTGTCTTCAGCCTAATTTTCAGCCAGAGGAGGTAGGAAGACAGGGGTTCACATGCTCAGGTCTTTACTAATGCCTGTTTTTCATTTTGAGCATAGTGTTTCTCTGCCTCTCTCATTCCTCCCAGAGTGAAGATCCTTCGGTGGGCAAGTAAAAAGTGGGTAAGAACTTGAGGTAGTTTGACATGCCCATGCCATTTCCCCTCTGATGTTTGCAATACAGGAATACTTTGGCATCTCTATAATGGCTCTAACTTTGTCTGGGTCCAATGCGACCCCTTCAGAAGTGATTCTATGCCCACAAACATTTTTTATGGCATTTTGTGCTCTGGTAAATCCCTGCCATAGACCACAATATCATCTGCTTGGCACATCACTCCCTCACATCCCTCCAACATCTGTGTTATACTTTACTGGAAATGTTCTGAGGCTGAGTAGACTCCAAATGGCAGACATTTAAAAGCACAGCGGACAAATGGGTTGATGAACATGGTCCAGATGGCAAGATAATATAAGATAATCCTTTATTAGTCCCACAATGCAGAAATTCTCAGTGTTACAGCAGCAAAGGGATAGCAAGGCACTCAAGAAAAAGAAAAGAAGAAACAAGAAGAGAAATTAACAAGCAAGAAATAACTTTGTTAATTACTTAACAAGTGTTTTGGAGTTTGTTACTTGTTACTATATAGACAATATATCTAATACTAAAAGTAAAAAATAAGACAAAAATATAAACTCTATATATAACCTTCACAAAAAATTAACAATATAAAGAATTATAAATAAATACAAGCTAAGATATATACACTGTAAGGATATTTTGCCCAAAATTTACATGAAGTATTGCACATGAGGTGTTGATTTATATTACACATGGGATGGTGAGGAGTTAACAATATAAACATTATAATAGAAAAGCAAAAATCTTTACACTGTAGAGGTATTTTGCACATTTTGCAATTCACTGTTTATGTTCTGTATGTGTGTGAGGTCTAATGGGGGGTGGAGGAGGGTTCTACTGGGAGCAGTGCTGGTTGTACAATCTAACAGCAGCGGGAAGGAAGGACCTGTAATAGTGTTCCTTTACACACTTGGGGTGAAGCAGCCTATCACTGAAGGAGCTGCCCAGTGCTGCCAGGGTCTCATGCATGGGGTGGGAGCTGTTCTTCAGCATGGATGCTAGTCTGGCTAACATCCTCCTGTCTCCCACCGTCTGCACTGGGTCTAGGGTGCTTCCCAGGACAGAGCTGGCCCTCTTAATGAGTCTGTCAAGTCTCTTCCTGTTCGCAGTTGAGATGCTGCTGCCCCAGCAGACAACTCCATAAAAGATGGCTGATGCCAACGGTGTCAACGAAGGTCCCTGCACTCCAAATGACCTCAGTCTCCTAAGTAGGTAGAGTCTGGCCTTTTCTATAAAGTGCACTAGTGTTTTCTGACCAGTCCAGTCTATTGTTAAGGTAAAATCCCAGGTACTTATAAGAGTCCAATCTCTCACTGGTGGAGGGAGGTGACTGCGTCTGCGAAAATCCACCACCATCTCTTTGGTTTTCCCTACATTGATCAGGAGGTGGTTCCTCAGACACTAGTCCACAAAGACCTGAATCAGTTCTCTGTACTCTCTGTCATCCTCATCTGTAATGAGTACAATGATTGCTGAGCCATCAGAGAACATCTGTAGATGGCAGTTTGGTGAGCTGTACATGAAGTCTGCAGTGTACAGGGTGAAGAGGAATGGTGTCAGGACCGTTCCCTGTGAGGCCCCTGTGCTGCTGACCACCATGTCAGACACACTGTCCCGTGCCCTCACATACTGTGGTCGGTTGGTGAGATAGTCCAGAATCCAATTTGATAGGTGGTGATCCACCCCTGTGTTCTCCAGTTTGTCCCTCAGGAGCCTAGGCTGTATGGTGTTAAAAGCACTGGAGAAATCAAAGAACATGATTCTCACAGTGTTCCCAGGCTTCTCCAGGTGAGAAAGAGCTCTGTGTAGCAGGTAGATGACTGTGTCATCCACTCGCATGCCAGGTTGATAGGCAAATTAGAGTGGATCCATAGATGAGCTCACCAGAGGACGGAGATGCACAAGGACTAGCCTCTCTAGCGTCTTCATCAGGTGTGACGTCAGTGCCACCGGCCTGTAGCTGCCGACGTCCTTCAGTTGCTGCATCTTTGGGACTGGTACCACACAAGATGTTTTCCACGGTTGTGGTACCCTCCCGAGCTTCAGGCTCATGTTAAACATGTGTTCAACTATCCCACACAGCTGGTCTGCGCAGGACTTAAGGAGCCTGGCACTGATGCCATCCAGACCCGCAGCTTTCCTCACTTTGATCCTTCTGACCTCTTTTCTCACCTGGGCTGTTGTAAGGCACAGATTGGAGCAGGGGGGCTGGGTGCTGGAGTATGCGGATAGGGGGGTTGAACTGACAGCAGAGAGACCAGTGGTGGGTGGCTGTGAGGTGAGAGTTGTGAAGAGGGGGGTAATTGTGGGCAAGAGGGCAGGGCAGTGCCCTGAGAGTCCAGAAGAGGGGGGTCGCAGCAGGGCTAGGTGCGTAGGGGGGGTGAGTGATCAAATCTATTGAAAAACTGGTTGAGATTGTTAACCTATTTCTGATCCCCTACAGCCTGGGGGTTGGATTTCTTGTGCCCAGAGATGATTTTAGGCTGTTTTAGGCTTTTCCAGACCCCACTGATGTTGTTATTGTGCAGCTGTTCCTCCATCTTCTTTCTGCAGCTGGCTTTTCTCTCCCTGACTTTTCCCTTCCCTTCCTTCTCAGTTTCCTCTGCACAGCTCTCAGTTTCTCTTTGTCACCTGATCTAAAGGCCCTCTTTTTCTCCTTCAGGAGAGCCTTTATATCAGGGTTAATCCATGGTTTGTTGTTGGGGAAACACCGAACAGTCTTGGTGGGTACACTGTTTTCCACACATCTCTGTTGGAAACAAAGTTTCAGTCAAATAATTTTTTAATATGAACTGCTACTACAAAAATTTATGTAGTCGATTATGCAGTGTGTGAGACTGTCGATGTCCTCCCCATAAGGATCACACAGTTCCTCCCACACAGTTGTTTCAAAACAGTCTTTATAACCTCTTCAGTTTCCCCAGACCATTTCTTCACTGTGCGGGTGACTGCTGGCTCCCTATGCACAAATGGTTTGTACACAGGCAGAGGAAAAAACAGGTCCGGTCAAGTCAAGAGGCTTTTATTGTCATTCCGTCTATGTACGAATACACAGTGGAGTGAAATTACGTTTCCCCAGGAACAAGGTACAGCATGGAACAAAAATAGACAGTACAAAGTGCAAACATGCAGACATAAGGGTGCAAAACATTAAACTAGAAACAATACAATAAATACGATAATTAAAAGAGCATTAGACACAGTAAACAAACAGGACAGTGCAGCGCTGACACCGCACTCATTTCTGAGCATGAGGTAGTGAGAATAAGGTGCAAAGATATTTAACATCCTGTGATATGTGAGTATTTGCAGTCAGATAACATACGTGAGCACAGCAGTTACTGAGGTAGTATATACACAGTACTTGAGTAAACACAGTGTTGGCAGCAATGTTCCAGTGCAAGTAGAGCATCAAAAGAGGTGTGTGTGTGTGAGTGTAGAGTATGTGTTGGCACGGCAGTGATGGCACGGATGCTCCAGTACTTTCTGCCAGATGGCAGCGGTGAAAAAAGTCTGTGTGAGGGATGGATGGGGTCATCCACAATGCTGGTGGCTTTGCAGATGCAGCATGTGATGTAAATGTCCATGATGGAGGGGAGAGAGACATCCTGGTGATCTTCTCAGCTGTGCTCACTATTCACTGGAGGGCCTTGCAGTCAGAGGCAGTGCAATTCCCCAACCAGGCGATGATGCAGCTGCTCAAGATGATCTCCACAGTCCCCCTGTAGAACATGGTGAGGATGGGTTGGGGGAGAGCTTTCTTCAGTCTCCGCAGAATATAGAGGCACTGCTGGGCTTTCTTGGCTATAGAGTTGGTGTGAAAGGACAAGGTGAGGTTCTCTGTGATGTGGACAGTGAGGAACTTGGTGCTCCTGACGATTTCCTCAGCATAGCCAGTGATGTTCAGTGGGTTGTGGTCACCTCGCACTCTTCGGAAGTCAACAACCATCTCTTTAGTTTTGTCCACATTCAGAGACAGGTTGTTGGTTCTGCACCGGTCCGTTAGCCACTGCACCTCCTCTCTGTATGCTGACTCATCATTCTTGCTGATCAGACCCACCACAGTTGTGTCATCAGCGAACTCAGCGATGATGTGGTTTGAGCTGTGAGTGGGTCAGCAGAGTGAACAGCAGTGGACTAAGCACACAGCCCTGAGGGACACCGGTATTTAGTATGGTGGTGCTGGAGGTCCAGTGAAGGGGGGAGCTGGTCTTTAATGTGCCTCATGACAAGCCTCTCGAAGCATTTCATGATGATGGGAGTGAGTGCAACCGGAGGCAGGACACTGGAGACTTCATTGGCACAAGGATGATGGTGGTGGACTTGAAGCACGTTGGAACGACTGCAGTGCTCAGAGAGATGTTGAATATGTCAATGAGAACATCAAGCCAGCTGTTCAGATCATTGTCTGAGCACTCTGGGTTGGGTTGACTCTGTGTAGAGTTCTCTGCACATGATCTGATCTTCGAAGGGGAGGGAGGGGTGATGAGTTATATGCCTCCTTGGTGCTGGCATAAAACAGATCCAGTATTTTATTGTCTCTGGTGTGACATGTTACATACTGTGTGAAGTTTGTCAGAGTGGAGGATGAAGAAACATGGTTAAAGTCTCCAGAGATGAGTATAAGTGCCTGTGGGTGCAAAGTCTGCAGACTGCTCACAACTGTGTGCAGTGCGTCACAGGCTGCCTCAGTGTTAGCAGAGGGGGGAACATACGTAGCTATCGTGATAACATGCAAGAATTCCCTAGGGATGTAGAACGGCCTCATGCTAACAGCTAACAGTTCAATGTCCTTACAGCAGATTTGCTCCTTAATAGTGATGTGCCCAGAGTCACACCATCTATCTTCACAAATACTGCCAGCCCCCCTCCTTTCGTCTTACAGCTCTACAATGTCCTGTCTGCCCTTATGAGCTGGAAGCCGTCCAAAGTGACTACTGTGTCCAGAGTCCATAAACAGCATGACGCTACACTCGCGGTACTCCCTCTGATGTCGGATTGTCGCCGTCAGCTCATCCATCATATTGGAAAGAGATCTTACATTTCCCATGACGACTGAGGGAAGAACAGGTCTATAACGTCTCCTTCTGGCACAATGCATAGCTTCGGCACGACTCCCACGTCTCTTCCTCTTCAGCTTGCGGGGGATATCGGGTCTCTCATCAAAAGTATACCTTTCGGTGTTCATGCACATACATCAAAAGTATGTGCATGAACACCGAAAGTGAGTTTTTCATAATATGTACCCTGTAACTTGTTCATAGTGGATTTTGAGATATGCTTTTGACTATTGTTCTATTGTAGCTAGATTCTTTTCAGCTTCACTTTCTTGACTGTGTAACATTTTCCTCCAGAATTTGTTGATATTTAGTGGAATCCATTCCTTCATCAATGTTTCCTGTGCCTGTAGCTCTCTCACAGTCTATCCCCTACTTAACAGTTTGCAGGGTGTTCTTTTTTTTTATCAAATGTTACTCCTTTAATTCTCCAAACAAACCTTCGGTGATTGTGGCTAAATAGTTCAATTTTTATTTCATTAGTCCACAGCACTTGTTTCCAAAATGGCTTTGGATTATCTTTTTGTTTTTCATACAGTGAATTTTGTGATGAGGTTGCCAGTAAGGTTTCGTTCTAGTAGCTCTTCAATGAAGAATAAAAAACACTTCTGCTGTCTCAGCTATACCTTGCTGCAGGTCCTGTGCTGTCAGATGAGGGTTTTGCTTTGCCTTTATGGCCAGCATACAATGTTCCGCTTGCACCGATGATTTACTATCAGTTTCTGTCTAGAAACACCACAAAGTCAAACATTCCAGCTATTTTGTAGTCTATAGGTGCTTAATCAAAACAGACCTATTTCAGCAGCGATAAAAGGATCACATAGTATAGGCTAGTGACAAATTGTACAGTTAATAGGGCAGTGCCTAAATGTTATTATTATTATTATTATTATTATTATTATTATTATTATTATTATTATCATAGACTGGCAAATACTATCTGCTCGTGAGTCACATTCAAATGAGTTAACAAGTATTGTGGGGCAGTTCTGGCTTGCCGTTCACACTACGTCACTCCTGCTTTAGCTATATTTGTGCATTGCATGTTTAAAGAAGTGTTGACATCCATATGATAAACACTGAATAAAGCTGTGGATTTTTAAAAATATTTTAAATTTTAGTAATTTTAATTTAATTAATAATTTTATACTTCTAGTAAACATATTTTGTGTTGTATTTAAAAGTTCAGAAAATTTACCCAACATTTCCACCCTAATTTTTTAATAAATAAATGTGCTGTATTATTTTTGACTTGATTCTTTTTGTACAATAATTTGAGCTGTAACTTTTATGAAAAGGTAGTCCAGCTATCTCTTGTTTATGTATGTATGTACCATGTTGATCTTTATTCATCTTAATCTGCCATCTTCTCCTTTTCTCTCTCTTCTGTTGTTCCCCCAGGAGTCTGTGAAGAAGCACAGAGAACATCATGTTTTGAAGGATAGAGAGCAACAGAATAACATTTTCTTGACCCTGACCACACCTATGCCTCCATCCATGTCTAATGGTGATTCTTTGACTAATGAGGCCTGTTTCAACACTTTTTCCATTTCCCCTGATGACTCCTGGCCCAAGGAGCGCCCTCAGACACTTTCTGAACTCAAAAAGCAGCGTGCTGCAGCAAAACTCCTTAACCATCCCATTCTCAATGGTCATGTCAGCAATGGTTCCATGGCGACAACAGAGATTAAGAACAGTTTTGAAGACTCCTGCATGCCATGTGTGTCATCTAATGGCACCACAGTATTTTTCACTCTTGCTAGTGGAGACCCCCCTCTCCTCAAACTGAAGCAGCCAGTTGAGGAGGCGGGCACCAAAAGTCATGGGTGCTGCTGCATTTCATAAGTCAATAGTAGGCCATGTTATTAGCAACGTTTAGCAGCTGACTGTTTGGGTACAGTGAGGACCGCAAAAAAGGATATCAATAATCCTACCCTCAGATTATTCTGCTTCAACAGGGTTCAAAATGTGTGTCTGTTTCACCTACTGGTGCTCTGTGATCAGGACTCAACAGCGTTGCTAGTTTAGGTACACCTACTTTGCATCTACACTAGTTGGCCATTTTTATCAAGAACACCTAATGTATAGATGCACTTTGCAGGTATGCAGTTATTGGTGTATACTATCTGTTCCTGTACACAAATTTCAGCCACACCTCAACTCTTAGGGTGCTTTCACACCTACTGCATTTGAATCGAACCAAAATAGTAAGTGTGAAAGGTGCCACGGACCATCGTCCGGCCATAGGACCAAAATTTGGTCCGACAAAAAGAGGCGCACTTGGTCCAGATCAAACTGAACCATGATTCGGTTCATTTGCATTGTTCGGACTTCTGGACTAATTACAGGAAGCTGTCATCACCCATTAAACAATAGATAAAGAAAAAGAACCGCTACAGAAAGCGAAATATTTAATTGTAATATGGTCCAAAAAAAAGTTAAAAGTCAACTTAAAAAAACACATAAATGCCAAATTGTATACCTTATTTCCGTAGAGGACGACAGGATATTCATTTTTCTCTGTTCAAAAAGTTAAAGGCTACCCACAGAAGAGAGCACAATTGGCCTTGTTTTCTCTGGGTGGATAGGATGACCCCTGTCTTCCCCCATCACCTAGTACACTGCTAGCCAGCGCGGACATCTTTTGGCTGACGCAAAAGAATTGGTGTTTGGTGCTTTCCTCTGAGTGCATTCAGTTGTCCGATGACGTTGTGTTAGTGGCAGATCAAAAAGATGCGGTGGCTCGCCTCACAAGTCTCGGAGAAAGCCTGTGCAAGCTTTTGCCCTTCTAGCACTGGTGATATTGTTTGACTAATTAGTGGATGGAATTAGATGTGTCTAAACTGGGGAGAAAATTGGGGAAAAAATGAATTGACAACCTGCCTAATTGACAGCACACAGACGTCGGTTGCACACTCCTCTACAAACCAATCAGTGTTTAACTATAGGGAGACACAGCCCATGTAGGTGATGACAGCAGGATGTAGGTATGTAATGCTATGTTCTTTAGTGCACTCGCTAAATTGCAATGTGAAACCAAAACTAATTGAATCAAATGTATACAAGGTAAGAAAAACATAAACTATGGTTCGGTCCTTGGTTAGGACTTTCAAGGTTTTTAAACGTCCTTCGAAAATTTAACGTTGTTGGTACACCTGTCAGGTGTACAGGTCTTCTTCAGTGGTCAGTTTTCATCACAGGATCACTGTTGGCTGTATATCTGTGGCTGTCAAACTATTCTCATATCAACAGTAACACTAAGGGGCTTAGAAATCCTACCAATGCTGCTGTGCCTGCAATACCCATTAACATGTAACCACAATTGTGGTATCACTGCCATACTGATAATATTTCTTCACTTGAAATATCTGGTCAGCAGTGGTCCTATGATAGTGCCTTTTCATCGAAGGAAAGATGAAAAATTTGTAGGTTTTGTTAACTTTGCACCAAGCCAAGTCTTACACCAATGACATGAATAGGCTATGTACACCAATTACGAAATCTTTTACCCCAGTGATATCACATTTTTATTATAAGCTACAGTAGAATGGCTGTGATGTGAAGGCGCATGTGCACACATAGTTGTAGCAAAAATCTTTGGCAATGTGTAGCAGCTAACTTTGCTAGCTTTTATGTTCCTCAAATAGCATAAAAAATAAGTTTATTTGCTAACTATGCTACAACACTTGCAACAAACTTTGTTCAGAAAGAGTTGCAAAAGAGCTCTCAGGTGTTTGCAAATATCCCCTTGCATTCTAACGGTCAAAATAGACAGTTGTTTAATTTATTTTATAGTCAACAATTCCATGTTCTTCTGTGCATTTACTAGCACATTTGTGATAATGTCACTTATTCCAGCCTGGAACATATTAGGAGTAGCAGCAGAGGTTTACGACAGTCTTTCACTGCTATTATCTACATCTACAGAACAAGATTGCTGTAATATGTTACAGAGTCCAGCATAAATGGTAATATATGCTCAGCCTATTACAAATTGCACATATATAGTGGTTCCTAGGTGTACCTGATAAAATGGCCATGTGCAAAGTAGGCCTACCTAATAAGTTCACAACTTATTTACAGCACCTTTCAAAATACTGTCACCCATGATAAAGATAAGCAATAAAGGCTGTGGCTTTTTGTTGTTGTGTACCACTTTGGTGTCAAAATGAAAAGGATATCAACCTAACAATTCCACAGGGTAAATTTATTCAAGTAGATTGATTGAAACAGCTGAAACTGTGATTAACCTGCCTGGAAAAGGTCACAAGTGTATTTTGCCCTCAGCACAGGGAAGGGGATGGTTTGAGAAGCAAAACTTTGGCTAAGGAAAACAATTGAATGACTGTGATAATTTTCAGCTGTCGATTGCATCTTAAGTCAACAATTTACAATTTGTCAATTTCATGTTAACAATTTGTAAGGTTTTCAAAAGAAGCCTCACAAACAGCAAAGTTGTGTTTAGCAAAATCAGTGTCTAGCAGAAAATAACCTAATTCCCACTGTGGTGGATCTGTGACATTGTGCGACTTTTTTCTTCCAAAGGTCCTGAAAATCTTATGATACATGCCATATATTATGATATTTTAGATCAAAATGTGGGTACCTCGGCCATGTGGCTAAGACAGGGATTGACCTCGAAGTCCAAACAAAAAATTGTTTCCTGGCCACGGAATCGAGCATTCCCTTGTCTTCAAACTATTGAAAATGTGAACTGAAGATGAGAGCCAATAAGCAAGGACCAAAGACTAGAATAATCTGAGATCTGTTTAAATATGTACTCCCACTTCATCCAGTATTATAAAACTAGGTGCTAATATTTTGCCAAAAGGAGTGTACTAAGGCATGCATGGGTACTGATAATTGTGACATATTTTTTGAGAAAATTATTCTCAAGTTCTTAAATGGACCAGTAATTCTGGAAAGCTCCCATGATCAAACAAGAAGGGAATGAGAGATATAGAGAATACTCTGTAAGATCTAGTTTGAGACTAGCTATTCTTTAAACTCTCCAGCTGCATAGTTCAGGTTCCACAACTTTTACAAATTCAGGTGCTTTGCATGCTGATTAACATTCATTACCTTCAACCTTGGGGGAAAAAAAAAAACAGAAAGAATAAAACACTGCTGTGGAAGATTCTGGTCAACGTAGCTGTAGTTAAAACCTTTTCACAATAAGTGTTACACACCGTAATCAGTGTTTTCATTGCATTTATTTTGTGTTTGTGTTAATTTTAATCTACACATGACAACAAAGAGCTTGTGGTCTGTACAGTATTTATGTATAAATATATCTGTTGTGACTATAACTAGGTGTTCTGAAGATAATTTATTAAAAATGTATTATGTTTGTTGGAAATGAACTGACACTGGATTCACTTGCAACTGATCAATGACTGAATTTCTTTATTTACTTTAGGTAGAAATTTTATATGACTGTGTTAGTTACCAGTATGTCACCAATGTAAATATAGTTTCATGGCTAAGTGTGCATATAGCAAATGACTTCAGGTAAAGAGTTAATAATCTTTAGACTAGAATATCCTGCTGAACAGAGACAAGATACTGTATGTTATTTTTGTGGATGCTAGATTTATGGCAGTACTGTTTTGTCACGAACATGAAAGAGAGAAATTTACAGTGATTTCAATATAATTACACATATAATTAAATTTAACTTACAACTTTATACTATGGTCAACAACAGATAATTTAGTCACTGATGGTCTAGCAGATGCAGACTTTGTTGACTAAAGAAACTGAAGTTGACTGACCTCTCCACCCATTTTAACATTATACTCTTTTAATGGCTACCAAATAGTCTTCTATAAAATAAGTACATAAAGCATAGCTGCCTATCACAGTGATCATTCTGTCCTTTTGACCCTTATTTAATAACAGAAATATAAAGACTGTAAATGTATTTCCATGATGTGTTCTATTGAGTCTAATAATAACATGCAATAAATGTCTATGAATGTTGCAAATACTGTGAGACAAATACTTCATAAAGTTCTGAAGCCAGAGACCAAATCAAACATTTGGCACATGAGCATGTAAATTAATAAATGAAAATTAAAACTCACTTTGCTATATGCCAAGGTTTATGAAATTGATCCTTGTATCTCCATGTGAATGTACTAGACTCATTGCTTAATGACTTGGACTATCAACTCAGTAATAAAGCTAAATTATCTCATGAACAATGTTTGATACGGTGACCTAGAGCTGAATATCTATAAGCCTTGGTAATTAAATGAAAAGGTCATAACTACTGGTTTTTAAAAAAATGTAAGATATTGATTGCTGCACTAATATATATTTTTAATAAAATGTCTATTTTCTTTAGCTGATAACCATCATTGAGTTCGTTTCATATTTGTACCTCGTTTTGTTTTGTTTTTTTTTATGTTCTAACATGCTTGTTTAAAATGTTTCTGTATTTGTTTATGGAGAAGTTTCAGTAACAGTGCTAAAATGTGAAACACTATGCATTCTTAAATTAATTACTGTTTTGCTGGCATGGTATGGGTTCAGTTGTCCCCTTGGACGGAAGGGTCACTGCAGTGCACTGTTAGGTATTATCAGTTATTATAATGACTAATTACTTTTATGCGATGATGAAAAATGTCTTCTCTGATGGGAGTGGGTTCTTCCAGGTTAATAATGTCACTATCCACAGGACATGAGGGATCACTGAATGTGGCAAGGAAAAACTCCTTGTATGAGACCTATAAAGAAGAAACCTTGAGAAGAATCAAGACTCAAAGGGGAACCCGTAATGTTCTAAGGGGTTTACTACTAAGCAGGCTTAGCGTGTGCAGAATCTCTCCACAAAAGCTCCAGAAAACACATTCCTAGTCAGGTTTAAATGGTATGAGGAAGGTGGAAATCACTTTCCAAGAAAGCTAACTCAAATCAGGAAATATGCAATGTTACCTATATTTATCATTTATTTAACTGATTATAACATTTGTTTCTATTATTTTCCCTGTTAAAAAGAAATTACATTTAGTTTTACACACATTGCAAAAAATCCACTTGCTGTCTATTTTAGCTGTGTGTCAAATCCAAGGCAGAAAGTTAGTATGTCATGGAAACTGAGGAAAATTTCAAATCAGAAGTTGTGGTTGTGTATCAAATATGTACCTGTCTGGAATAGTTTAGTAAGGGCTAATATACTTTGACTATGATACAACTTTCACAAAGGTTGATGTTGAGGAAATAAGCAATTTAATTAGCTTGTTACAACTTTAATCTCAAATTAGAGTCAAGGGTACCTTGCACTCAGTGATCTTGCAATCAATGCAATTAGTCAATGCAATTAAACGCACATTCACAATTGACAACGTCAATCAAATGGCTTATTTATTGATTAAATATAAAATGACAAGGTTGATACATTAAATGATAGAATCAATTAAAGAAGAGGCATATAGAACTACAGGTATTAACCAAGGACTAGGCGTTTGAAGATATTCATGACTACAGAGGTCAGGGCTACTGGCCTGTAGTCATTTAGCCCAGTTTGTTTTTTGGGGACTGGAATAATGGTAGATGTTTTGAAGCATGTGGGTACAAAACAAAGTTCTGGTGATTTGTTGAAGATGTTTGTGAAAAGAGGTGCAAGTTGGTCATAGCAGTGTTTTAGGGTGGATGAAGAGTCTAAGTCAGGTCCTGGGGCTTTTCTCATCTTCTGTCTGCTGAAAATCCTGTTATCGTCCTGTTTGTTAATGGTGAGATGAGCAGGGGGCAGAAGCGAGAGAGGTGGGGGAAGATGGCAGGTGACTGGCAGAGAAAGTCCTGCAGTAGAACTCATTCAGGTTGTTGATAAGCTGGAGAAGAGAAGTCTTTCTCACCTTGTAGCTGGTGATCTCTTCGAGGCCTTTCGAGACGGATATTGGGTCGTTCTTAGCAATGTGGCTTCTCAGCTTATCTGAGTATTTCTTCTTCGCTGCTTTAATCCTTTTGTCCAGCTTGTGTTTGGCCTCCTTATAGAGAATTCTGTTCCCTCTCCTGAATGCTGCCTCCTTTTCTCTCTGAAGCTGTCTGAGTTCAGCTGAAAACCATTTTTTTATTGCTGTTCAGCTCTCCTTGCAGAAACTGATTTATGACATTATGGTGTCTGTGTATTCATCTAGGCTCTCTGTCACCTCCTTAAAAAAACAGTTTGTGAATTCAAAGCCGACCTGTAGGTTTTCAATATATTCACTGGTTCACCTCTTCACTGTTGTGACAACAGGCTTGTTGGTTTTGAGTTTCTGTCTGTATATCGAGAACAAGAGTGTGGCTTCACTCAATGATAAAACATACAAAGCACAAAGTAAAAAGACATTCATCTATTAAACCACTTTTTCCACTTCTGTTCCTTAGTTCAAGTTGACCCTTTTAAGCGCTTAAATTAAATGTGGTCCTATTTGTGTTCTAGTTTAATGGTTTTAAGGTCTAGTTATCTTTGATTTCATTAAGGCTTAAGACTTTGGGTTTAGTGCAAAATTATCTTTTTAGTTTAGTTGGATTATTATAATTTAGGATTTATTGTTATTTCTTATTTTAGTTTGATATAGTTTTGACTAATTTCAACCCTTTGTTTTCACCCTAATAACTGGAATAATGCTGTCAACAGCAAAAAAATAAACAACCCAAATAAGTAACAAAACAAGTAAAAGAAATACTAGTGCTTGTTCACCAAAGGAAAGAGAATAAAGTCTTTTAGTCTTGTGTTTTGTTAATTCACCAGTCCGTAGTGAAGATGAATCTCAAAGAACCGCTCAACTCGTAGGTGGCTACGTCGCTTCTCATTTCACTGTTACTCACAAGCACTTTCTTCACTTGCAACAAATGAATATACATTAACTTTCACAATAACTAATATTTTTTTTCCTTTCAGGCTCAGAACATCAACAGGTAAGTTTTAACATGTTTATACACGTTTATATTCTTTTTTTTTCAGTTCACGTACACATTCAAATGTAATTCCTACAAAACAAAGGAAAATATACCTCTGGAATGTACAAGATTCTCTGCTGGATAGCCTCAAACCAGCTCTAACCAATAAGAAAAGAAGAAAACATTTTGCTCACGGCACCCCATTTTGGCTTAAAAAATGGCTTGGATTTGGACAACATCATGTATATTGTCACTGATGGCGCTCCACCCATGGTTGGACAACACAAAGGCCTGGTAAGCAGGTTAGCTTTTCTGATTTCTGAATTTTCTGAATGACAGCAAAACAGTGGGATATGTGCATTTTTTGTGACATCATGTCTCACCTAAATCTGCTAAATTTGCAACTGTAAGCCAAGAACTATATCATTGCAGACATATATAAGGCAGTTGAAGCTTTCCAGTTAAAGTTCGCATTGTTTAAACTAGATCTACAGATAAGAAAACCGCACTTTCTAAAACTGTGGCAACACTGTGAGAAAAACAAAATGCAAGAAGACTTTGTGATGTGTGCGTTCATGACGAGACTGCTAGTGAATTTCAAGAAGCGTTTTGAGAGCTTCCAGCTCTCAAGTAAAATCCTCTTTTGTTTTTTGCAAAAGATGTTCAGTTTCTGCAGATGGCCAGTGGACTGCTGAGGCCAAAAGGTTGCTTCCATCTCTGGACAAAACATCTCTTCAATTCGAGATCTTGGAAATTTCAAAATCAGATTTGCTCAAAGACCAGCACAAGCATGGTAGCGTGAGTGAGTTCTGGATTATCATTGTTCCCCAATTCAGAGAAGCAGGAATGATTGCAATGCAGCTTCTTATAATATTTCCCTCCACCTATATTAGTAAATCATAATTTTCCTCAATGAACATTATCAAAAGCTAGCATAGGAACAGACGATCCAGTGCACACCTCGATTAGCATCTTTGCATCACTACAACAGAGCACCTTTCTCTATTTCAGGTCTCTTGTTTCAACCCGCTGCTGTCACTTCTCTCACTGAATTGTGACCAAAATCAAATACCTGTCGTTAGGCCTACCTAATTATATAGACGTAATAACAATAATAATAACAATAATAATAGGACAACTACAATAAAAACTATGTACCGTACTGTATAAAACATTATGTGAATAACACACTGGCCTATACCTTTGCGATGTTGGTTGAATGTGGCCCTTGATGAAAAGTAATTGGGATGTACATGATTTTGAGGAAGTTCACCAAGGTTGACACCAATTATTCATTAGGGGCACTATAATATCCAAAAATCTCAACACGCAATTGGTCGATTGAGCTGAAATTTTGAATGATGTTTTGTTGAGCTACTTTATGACAGAGGTATTAAGAACAGCTCAATAATTGGACAAATATATGGCTGCCATATAAGTTTTCAATAGGCATTTGAAGGGCTTAGCACTGGCCAATCTTCACAAAAATTGAATGACCTTTCCACATAGGCAATCTCTAATAGCCTTTAAAGTTTTACCTCTATTTGCCATGAGGTGGCACTATTTAGTCCTATAAATTTTATTTTGGTTCAATAATAATTGCATCTAACTAAGCCTTATATTGCATCTGACATTTAATCAGTTATAAGTCATTTAAATTTTTTTAATGTTTTTCTGCATTTGTTCAAAGTTTGAAAAATGAGCTTTTTGAACTAGTCTGTGGATATTAATCTAATTGTCTCAAATTTGGTCTTAAAATAATCTATAGGCTCTGTAGGTAAATAATTATTTTAAAAATATTGACTTTCTTGCAGAGAATGGCCACAAGACATCAATCTGGGCTCGCAAAGTTTGCAAATACAATTCTTTTAACAAATTCTGATGTAATTCTTTCATGTTCCTCCCTGGATTTTTAATGCATTCTCTCAAACATGGTCTTAAAAACCTGTGATGTCTCAAGGTCAATAATTATTTTTAAACATCTTGCATATTAAGCATGACATAACTGCAAGATATGAATTAATCAGTTTGGTCTGGTTTATTCTGACTCAAGAGGCCATAAATCCATCAGTGATGCTCTGACTGTGACCAAATTTGACACATACATTCACAATAATCAGCTGAGGAAACATATGAAAATTGACTTTAATGGGCTTAAGTTGGCTCTTACACTGCTTAATGTGCTGCCAACAAACTAAAATATAATTTTTGTCTAGGTTTAAAATAAACACATGACAATAATTTCAAGTTACACATCTTAATGAGCCTTAGCATCTTGTAAATATAGGTTTGTTGCTTAACTTCACAGAAAATTTGATTTTAACAAATCTTGATTACAGAATCAAGAGTCATATTTTTTTTCTTCAGCAGTAACTGCAAATGGCAATGTTGAAATATACCATGAGTCAGACCTGGCTTTTTTTCACTTAAAGGGCTAGAAATAAATCATTAATTGTCTGAATATAACTGAATTTGAAACATATATACAGAATGACAAATTAAGGGTGTATTCTGAATAATCACAATAGTTCAAAGTTGGGAACTAGTTCCAATTACACTTTATTTGGATGGTCCACTGTGAATGCTTTGTATATGCTCAGTCTATCTTTAACTAAATATCTAAATATTTATTAAATGCAACAGAACTTAAATTTGCGTGTGAAAGATTTTATTAATTCTGTCTATAACCCTAAACCTAACCCTATCCCTAATCTCAAGGCAAAGCCTACACCTACTCCTAAACCTAATCCTATCTTAATGTTGTTGATAATCAACTGGGCATCACCAGAAAGTTTGTTAATAATTTAAATAAGTGTCTGATTACTCTCTACCAATACATTTTCTCAAAAATGCACTGTTGCCATGGGCCTCTTGTGGCTCGCTATTAAAGCATCTGCCTTTGAACACAAAGGTCCTGTGTTCTATTCCCCATCAGGGATAATAAATCGATCTGTATAAGCTTTTCTGGACATATAATTTAGGGATCTTCATCATAAGAAATGGTGGTCTTTCCTAAAAATTCAAGAGTCTGTTTTATGTCTTCTATGACCAAAGGCTGACACCTAAGGCCTCATTAACCTAATGGTGCTTGGACCCTGCAAATTGCTGCTTGCAGCCACATTTGGGGTCTACGTCCCATAGGTGCATGGAACATTTTTGCTTTTGCTTGGATGTTGAGGGGTACAAGCACTGCAGGTGCATGAAACCCTATTGGAATTGCTCTGATTTTTTTTATTAGAGGTCTAAGCATCTTCAGGTGCATGGAACCCATTGCTTTTGCTAGAATTATTATTATTATTATTATTATTATTATCATTATTGTTGTTGTTGTTGTTGTTGTTCAAGCATGCAGTGCGTAGAACCCTATTGGAACCATCATAATTCATAATATCATAATTTTATTAGGCTTTGAAATCCTGACATTTCCAATATGGTTTGATGCACTACATGCATCAAAAAAAAACCTATTGGAAATGTCAGGATTTTTAAGGTTCAACCACACAGTGTGTACAGCCCTACTGGAACTTCGTATTCTTATTTGATTTTTCTTATTATTATTTGGGGGTCCAAGCACCTTTAGGTGAATGGAACCTGTCAGGTGCAATACCCGCCTTTGTCACCAGAGGTCAGCTTCACCTGAGTACTGACTTGCTTCATAGTTACACCTTGACCTCTCTCACCTGCAGCTCATTAACCTCCCTTTATAAGGACCTTCACTCACACTGGATCTCTGTGAAGTATTGCCAGTTCATCTGCATACCAAGCCTTGTTTGTTCACATCTGTTGGATTTTTTGGATTGCCTGGACCTTTTTCTGAACTCTTTGACTCTCTTTGGTACTTTTGCTCTGTTATGATTACTTTTTGGACTGTGTTTTGAGTAAACAGGAATCATGGATTCAAACCCACCTGGAGAGTCTTCATTACAGAATACTTCGCCCACCCAGAATCAAGAAGACCCATTTTTAATCTCAGTGCTGCTGTTTTGGTTCAAGGCCAACTATTGGGCTCTCACACACAACAGCTAGTGCACCTCACAAATACCCTTGACGAATTGCTCCATGTGGTTCGTAACCTTTAGATTCCAGCTCCTCTGTCTGCTCAAGTCTCCCTGCAGCCCCCAGTACAGCTTTCCCCATCTCCCTCTGACACTTCACTCCCTTCTGTCAAGCTAGCCCTTCCTGATAAATACGACGGGTCCCCTGGTCTGTGTAAGGGATTTTTAATGCAGTGCTCGATTTATTTTTCTCATGCCCCTGCTGCTTTTCCCACTGATTCATCCAAGATAGCATTTGTCATGTCCCTGCTCACTGGTAAAGCTCTTCATGGCTATAAGCCAAGCACTTCATGGCCATAAACCAATTGGAAAGGGCTAAACCCTGTGGAGTCTCTAATAGCAAAAAGCAAGAATGGCAAGGCACTGTCCCAGTCCCCTGGATTCTGTACACAATGAGTTCTAATCATGGTTTTAAGTGTCTGATAATACCTCTCAATTGCACCTTGAGACTGGGGGTGGTATGTTGATGACATACTCTGCTTGATTCCCAGCTCATACATTATCTCTTGAAATAACCCTGAAGTGAAATTTGAACACGATCATGCTGAATTTCTTTGAGTAACCCAACTCGAGAAAAAAAATGAATTAAGGCTTCAAATATAGCCCTAGCCTTGATGTTTCGCAGTGGTATTGCCTCGGGGAACCTGGTGGCTACATCCATTACTGTCAAAAGATATTCACTTCCTCTTTTAGATTTAGGCAGAGGACCAACACAATCAGGACTCCGGAAAAAGGTTCTTCCAAAACTGGCACAGGCTGCAATGGTGCCTTAGGAATCAACTGATTTGGTTTACTTGCCACTTGGCAAGCATGACAAGAGTGAAAATAGGCCACCACATCCTTATGCATTTTAGGCCAGTAAAAATGCCTCATTATCTTCTCCTGAGTTTTACAAATCCCCAAGTGACCAGCCATAGATGTTTCATGGGCTAAACACAACACTTCCTGCCTAAAGCTTTTAGGTAACACAACCTGGGTCACCATAGTCCAACTTTCAGTAGCGGGCCACTGCAAAGGCCTCCATTTTCTCATCAAAACCTCTTCTTCTATATAAAATCCTTCAGCCACTATCTGACTCACCAAAACTACTTGCAGTAGCCCTTAATGGTGCAACAGAAGGGTTCTGACTCTGCTCTGCTATTAGTGCCTCCCTTGAAAAAGTTAGGGAATCCCCCATTCCTGCCAGAGTCTCCACTCTTTTATAGGCACTGTCCTGGATAGCTGAGGACCCACTCTCAGCAGCCCAAGATTTTCAACGTGTCACCACACACACCGAAAATACCTCTGGGTATTCTGTTTCTAAAGCTACTGTCTCTGGTATCTCACAAGGCACCTGTTTTACAATGGGAGTCACCCCCTCTACAGGCAGAGACGGCACCACTCCAACAGTGACCAGGCCATTAACCATGTTAGACTTCAAATAAATGTTGCATAATGGAACAGTTTCAAACTGACGACCCAAACCCTTCACTAAAGTGGAGGCCCCAGCTGACATACATTCGGGCAACTCCAAAACTCTGTCCAATAATAAAGACAAAGCAGCACCAGTATCTCTTAATATGGTCACTTGCACCACTTCCCCTTCTAGTGAGACAGCCACAGTACCACCAGAAACAGATTCTTTATATACATCTGTCATTGGACCAAGAGCAAACTCCGACCTCACCACTGTCTCAATTGCAACAAGAACTACAGGCTTGCTTCCTTCCTTTTTAGCAATAACTGGACAACCTGATTTTATATGGCCAGGCCTCTTACAGTAATGACACAAAACCTCAGTACAAGACTGATACAACTTGTCAGCCCTCCTCAAGGTAGAGGACTTAAAAGGTGGCAGCCCTGATTTGGGCTCAGCCCCACTAGACTTGGGCCCATCATATGTGGGTCTACGGTACTCTCTACCTACTAAACTTCCTTTTCCAGATATATCTTTATGAGTCAGCTCATAAGAATCAGCCATCATGGCTGCCTTCTTCACCTAGTGCACCACTTGGTCATTAAGGTGAATTTCTAGATGTTTGGGTATACTGGCCTTAAACTGCTCCATCAACATGAGCTGTTCACCTATCGAATGCCACTTCCTGCTGCCGAGCCATATCCATGTATGCATCACCCTGCTTACAGCGAAGAGATCTAAACATCTGACGATAAGCTTCTGGCCACATTTCATATGCTGCCAAAACTGCTTTTCTCACTGATTTATACTCCCTTGACTGGTTAACATCTAATGCAGCATACGCCTCCTGAGCCTTTCTCACCAAGACACTTTGAACCAGCCAAGGCCATTTTTCTTCTGGACATTCTAGTTCTTTAGCAGTCTTCTCAAAAGAGTCAAAAAAACAAACCCACATCACCCTCACTGAACTTAGGCATTAACCTTAAACTGCTATTAAAATCAAAACACACATCATGTTTCCGCTGCTCCTGACTATTTGTAGCTTTAAGTTTCTCCTGCTCCAAAGCTATTCGAGCTAACTCCAGCTGAACTGACATACACTATTGTTCTATCTGTACCTGATGAGCATCCCTTTCCTTTTGCTGTTCTTTCTCTCATTCCCTCTCTTTACACTCCCTAACAGGGTCAGGTAGACCAAGCCATTCTGTAAGCCCCTCAACTAACGCTGTCTTTATAATTGTCACCTCTGTGTCTACTTCCAAATACTGTGCCACCGCAACTAGCTGTTCCTTTTTCAGTTTCCGTACATCACTATGATCAAAATCACCACCGCAAAACTCTTGCACATCAAACGCCGCCATAATGACTTTTAAAGTACACACAACAAACAAACAAGTACCGCTCTAAATGCAACAAGGATAACCAATGTGCTAGTAATCCAGCCAAGCCCTGCGACACAAAAGGACAAACTTACTCTTTAAGCTAACGAGCTAGGACAAAACACAGCCAATGGACTAAACCACCTCTTATAAGCAATAAACCTCGACCACCGACCACACTCTGCTCGGCTACATGCTAATCCTAATATAAAAGTCCCAATTAACTCTACCAAATCACACATTCACCAAATCTATCACCGCACACACTACACCCTGGATAATCACTATAAATTAACGTCACTCTAAACTTACTGTTATTAACACGCCGGGATGAGCCCCCAACTGTTAAGGGTTTAAACGACTAACTCTTGTTCTAGTCTAGGGATCTTAAAAAATATATACTCAATCGAAACCCCTAACCTAAGTGCATGCAGGTGACTGATAAGTATGTACAAAGCTAAAGTGAATGTTAATGGGGTGGGGGGGGACCACCTTACCTCCACCACTCCAGCCTAAGCACAATCCCTCCAGGACGCAGAGCACAAGCCCATCAGTTCTGTTCAGAGGTTTAAAAGTGGGATGCTGGGACAAATTCCCCACACCAAACAACGACTCAGAAGAGGAGGATAGCAGTCAGCTTTTCACTTTCAAGTTCTGCGCCACCACATGTTCCGTCACGCCGACTCTCGCCCTTGAAACTCTACTTCTGGGGCTTTTATGCTCCCCAGAGTACCTGGAGGCAAGCTAGCACCCCCCAGTGGATGAAGTGTGTAAAGGACAGTGTACTGTCTAACTAAGCGCACCCTACCTATCCTAACAACACCCTGTTCATGAATATCACGAACAGGAGTGGAGACAAGGCACAACCTTGTCCAACGCTAACACTGAAAGAGCCTGACTTAATGCCGAGTATACGAACACAGCGCTCACTCCAGGAGTACAGGGATTGAATGGCCTGGAGTAGTAGCCCTGGCACCTCATACTCCTGGAGAACCTCCCACAAGATATCTCGGGGAACAGGGTCATAAGCCTTCTCCAAGTCCACAAAACGCATGTAGACTGGTTTGGCAAACTCCCGTGCCACCTCAACAATCCATGAAAAGATGAAAAGCTGGTCCATTGTTCCATGGCCGGGACAGAATCTGCATTCTTCCTCCTCAATGTGAAGTTCAACTATTGATCGGCGTCTCCTTTCCAGCATCTTGGAATAAGCTTTCAAACTCCAGAATGTTCAGTCTGATTGGGGATGGTGTGCTTGTCTATAGCTATTTGGTCTCATGTAAGGTTTCGTACAATCTTCGTTAAATTACAATTTTTATCCAAAATGGAAATGAATAGGGTGCAATAGTGGCATGTCCATCTACTGTACTTCTGCTTGACCGAAAGACCACTGAAAGTTTCTCATATACTGTCTCAGAGTAGGCCCACAAGCACAAATTTAATGTTGTTCTGACCCACACTCATCTGCTTGTCATATTTTTTCCTCCTTCTTTCCTCCCATAGATTCCCACTCATTTTTGCCCCCACACAAGCCCTATTATTCCATTGAAAGACAGATACCAAACTGCATGTACTCACTCAGACCAGGTCCTCAAGCTCTAATCCTTAGCTATAGAGACACTCTCTGTGTCATTTTTTTCATCTTTCGTTCCTCCCATAGAGTCACATTAATTTTTGCACCACACAACATAATTTATGTGTTTTTCCTTGCCCAACAGCCACCAAATTGCAGGTACTCTCTCAGGGCAGATCCCCAAGCTCTAACCCACAGCCATCCTGGCCCACCCTCATCTATTTGTCATTTTTTTACTTTCTTGATCCTCTCGTACAGTCCCATTTATACAGTTCCAACACCAACCTGCAACTACTTGGCCCCCTAACAAACACTAAATAAACAACCGATACACCTTGGCAACCACCTAGCGATGTCTTAGTAACCACCTGGGATACCATAGCAACTGCCTGGTAACACGTTAGCAACCACCTGGGATTCCATCGCAACCACTTAGGAACACCCAAGCAACCACCTGGGATGCCAGAGCAACTGCCTAGCAACACCCTAGCAACCACCTGGATTACCATAGCAACTACCTATCAACACACTTGCAACCAGTCAAGTCAATTCAAGTCAAAGTTTATTTATATAGCGCTTTTTACAACAGGTGTTGTCACAAAGCAGCTTTACAGAAAAATCTGGGTCCAAGCCCCCATGAGCAAGCCAATGGCAACAGTGGCAAGGAAAAACTCCTGAAGAACAAGAGGAAACCTTGAGAGGAACTAAGTCTCAAAAGGTGAACCCATCCTCCTCTGGTCGACAACGGATAGCAAACAGCATTAGTATACAATATTATACTACAAAATGGGGAAAACAGGCAGAGCAGTGGTTAATTAGATTAGTTTTAGTTTATGCAGCAGCAGCATCACCATCATCAGGAGGGTCAGTTCATGAGGGTGAGGTTTGCACAGAGTTGTACAGCATGAAGCTCAATGGTGGTCAAACCGGTTCAGAAGACTGGCGAGCAGTGGGCACCCGATCAAGGCAGAAGATGCAACAGCATCAGACTGCCCAGGATGGGCAGCTGTTCAACTCGGCAAAGAAAAGGAAAACACACAGAGATTTAGTTCTGTAAAGACTGACTGATCACAGATTACAGTATTAACAGTATTAACAGACTGCAGCACAGGCTCCGGCAGGTCTAGTTATTACAGCCTAACTAAAAGGGAGAAACCAGAAAGGTAACAGAGACATGAGGGCTCCCTGAGATGTCAGCGACCCTCCGGTCCACCGTCAGCAAACCTGAGTGAGCGTGTGAGAGCAGCGGGATGACAGCACCAGCACTCCCAGTTTACCATAATACTCTATATCCATGAACCCCCAGATCTACACCTTTTATCTAACAGGGAAAACTAATTACCATAGGCTTGACTAAACAAGTAAGTTTTTAAGCCTAGACTTAAAGACTGAGGCTGTGTCTGAGTCCCGAACACTGACTGGAAGATTATTCCAAAGTTGGGGGGCTTTGTATGAGAAGGCTCTACCCCCTGATGTAACTTTATTAATTCTAGGTACTAATAGTAAGCCAGCACCTTGTGATCTAAGTAGGCGCGATGGTTCATAGTATGAGAGAAGTTCACTCAGGTACTGAGGGGCGAGTCCGTTTAGAGCTTTATATGTCGGTAAAAGAATTTTGTAATAGATGCAAAATTTAACTGGCAACCAGTGTAGGTTTGATAAAACTGGGCTGATATGGTCAAACTTTCTGGTTCTTGTGAGGACTCTGGCTGCAGCGTTCTGGACTAGCTGAAGCTTGTTAAGGCTTTTGCTGGAACATCCAGACAGCAGGGCATTACAGTAATCTAGCCTTGAGGTAATAAATGCATGAACTAGTTTTTCTGCATGCTGTAGACACAATGCATTTCTTAATTTATAAATATTGCGGAGATGCAGGAAGGCTATTCTAGTAATATTCATTATATGTGCGTCAAAGGACAGATCAGGATCTATCGTGACACCAAAATTTTTTACAGATGAACCTGACGCAACTGAGAAACTAGTAAGTTTAAGTGTTAAATTAGACAGTTTGTTTCTAGCAGCTTTTGGACCAAGAAGCAGAACCTCTGTTTTATCTGAGTTAAGTAGGAGAAAGTTACTCAACATCCAGTCTATGATGTTTTTATACAGTTCTCGATCGTGCTGAGTTGAATTTTATTGTCTGGTTTGCTTGATATATATAATTGTGTGTCATCGGCATAGCAGTGGAAATTGATGCCATGTTTACTGATAATGGTGCCCAGTGGTAGCATATAAAATGTGAATAATATAGGCCCTAAAACAGAGCCTTGTGAAACACCATACTTTACTTTTGCAAGGACAGATGATTCACCGTTTACATTAACAACCTGATAGCGATCAGTGAGGTAAGATCTGAACCAGGAAAGAGCTATTCCTGCTACCCCTACAAGGTTTTCTAGTCTATCTAGTAATATAGAGTGGTCTATTGTGTCAAATGCCACACTAAGATCAAGTAGGACTAGCAAAGACACATTTCCTTGGTCAGAGAATAATAAAAGATCGTTTACAATTTTCACTTCAACCACTTTGGTTATCATAGCACTCACTTAGCTACACCCTAGCAACCATCTTGAATTACCTAGCAACCACATTGCAACACCTTAGCTACTACCTGGGAAACCATAGCAACCTCCTAGCAACACCTGGGCTGAAACATTTTACGATAATGCACTGTACTTCTGCTTAACCGAAAGATACAGTTTTGCATAGACTGCCTCAGGGCAGGCTTCCAAACACAGATTCAATGTTGTTCTGACCTGCACTTATCTGTTTGTCTTTTTTTCATCCCACATTTCTCCCATAGAATCACATTCATTTTTGCTCACATCTAAGCCTTATGCTTTTCTTTGCCCGATAGCCCTCAGACTGCATTTACTTACTCAGGATAGGTCCCCAGCTTTAATCCACAGCGATACTCTGTCACAACGAGCGACAGAGCGAGCACATCACAGCGAGCATGTCACAGCGAGCACAGCACAGCGAGCAACAGAGCTTGCTAAGCTAATCTGTTTTATTTTTATTTTTATACTGGTTGTTTTTCATCATGCCCACACTCACCTCTCTGCATGGTTGCGAAAGCTGTACCTATCTATCTCAGAAGATAGCAAAGTTGGAGGGCAGAATCATGCTTCTGCACCAAATCAAGGAGGATGAGAACCTAATAGACTCAATGCTAGGCCCTGACTTCAGTAACCGGGGTGGACGTAGCCTCGTCACAACTCGAATATCCCTGGCCTCAACTTGGTGCAGGATCCAAGGTGATGAGCTGCTCCACGCCTAACTAGATGAAGCTGTGGAGTGTGGCCTGTGGGAACTCGTGCAGCGATAGGTGCTCGGCTCAGCACTCTCTGGCTCAAAATATCCTCCTGAGCAACAGATTCTCCACCTTGGTAGAGCTTGTGGACGCTCAGGCGGGGGGCTCACCTGGTTGCCTCTCGCCCCCCTGTGCTTTTGTCAGCCACACCCGGAGGGTCGCCGGGGTCGCACCGGCTGGAGCTGAGGTGCCCTTCTCCAGCAGTTCTCGGTGGACACCCGCAATCATCACCGCAGGCTTCCTGGACGCAGTGTTCCTGCCGGTCTGCGCTGCTGGATGCCAGTGTAAGGCCTCCTTGTTGGACGCTGTCGCGCGAACTTCTCGCTGGATACCATCTTTGAACACCGACAGGCAGCCTTCTCACTGGTCCTCGCCGCTCATGCGGCAGTCTCCACCATCTACCTTGATTGTTGGGGACACCTAAACACCTACTCCTTCTCAGGTGCCAAGGAAAATGACATTACACAGCAACTTCCCAGCCTCCTCGTTAAACATGCAAATGTTCGCAATGTGATTATACACATTGGCTGTAACAACATCAAAGAAACTGTGGCAAAGGATTTTTATCTCTGGTCCAATCCCTTCCCTCTGGGAAGAGGGATCCACCACATTTCTGAAATTCCAGATATTGATTTAGCGCTAGACCATTTTTGCAAAACTTTCCAGTCAGTGTGCCCCCTGTAAAAACACGAGAATCAGAGATACATCAAACCCCTGGTTCAATTCAGAAATATCTTCCTTGCTCAATGCAAGAAATAAAGCATGGGCCATAGCTACAAGAAATAGTGACAGAGACCATTGGCTTACCTTTAGGCAGCTAAGAAATAAATGTACTTCTTACATCAGAAAAGCTAAAGCAGAATTCTACTTCCAGATATTTACAAACTCAGCTACAAATTCCTCAAAATTCTGGAAGACAATTAATATGCTCAATAGCAAATCAATGCCCATTTCAAATCATATTATAATTAACAATAAACTTTTTGTGAGAGATTTGCCATGCATTTAATACTCACTTTGCAGCTGCTGGACATTTATTCAATAATATTAACATGGAAGCACCTCTCAATGAAATAGATACACCCTCTTCTGTAAGACATGGTCTCTTTACAATTCACCCTTTTTCTCCTCACTTAGTGGCCAAAGCACTTAACACCATCAATACTAAAAAAAAAATACAGGAGAGGACAGTTTGGACCCCTTTTTTCTGAGGCTTGCAACCCTGATTATTACATATATTTTAATCTATCTATTTTATCAAGCAGAATTCCCAGTATCTGGAAAACAGCACATATAATGCTGCTGATCTTAATAACTATAGACTCATTTCAAAATTGTCATGCTTAGCCAAGATCTTACAAATCTTAATAAATGATCAACTCATGGCATTTCTGCATAGAAATTCAGTCTTATCAGAGTACCAACGTGGTTTTAGAGAAAAACACAACACAAATTATAGGCCCATCTAATTTGACACAACTATCAAATTATAGGCCCATCTCGAATCTCCCCTTTATATCTAAGATCTTGGAAAAAGTTGTTGTAAAACAATTAAGTTCCTATTTGCATAGGAATCAAATCCATGATCTATTATTATTCTCTGACCAAAAAAATGTGTCCTTGTTAGTCCTCCTCGATCTTAGTGCGGCATTTGACACGATAGACCACTCTATCTTATTAGACAGACTAGAAAACCTTGTAGGAGTAACAGAAACAGCTCTTTCCTGGTTCAGGTCCTACCTCAATGATCGCTATCAGTTTATTAATATAAACGGTGAATCATCTGCCCTCACAAAAGTAAAGTATGGTGTTCCACAAGGCTCTGTTTTAGGACCTATATTATTCACATTATATATGCTACCACTGGGCACCATTATCAGTAAACACGGCATCAATTTTCCACTGCTATACCGATGACACTCAGTTATACTCAATTATGCAAACCAGATGATAAAATTAAACTTAGCAAGATTGAAGACTGTATAAAAGACGTAAAAGATTGGATGTCGAGTAACTTTCTCCTTCTTAACTCCAAAAAAAAACAGAAGTTCTACTTCTTGGTCCAAAAGCGGCTAGAAACAGACTGTCTAATTTAACACTTAAACTTAACAATTTCTCAGTTGCATCAAGCTCATCTGTAAAAAGCCTTGGTGTCATTATAGACACTGATCCGTCCTTCGACGCACACATAACTAATATTACTAAAACAGCCTTCCTGCATCTCCGCAATATTGCTAAATTGAGAAATGCATTATCTCTGCAGGATGCAGAAAAGTTAGTTCATGCATTTATTACTTCAAGGCTAGATTACTGTAATGCCCTGCTGTCTGGATGTTCCAGCAAAAGCCTAAACAAGCTTCAGCTAGTCCAGAACGCTGCAGCTAGAGTTCTTACTAGAACCCGAAAGTTTGACCATATCAGCCCAGTTTTATCAACCTTACACTGGTTGCCAGTTAAATTTCGCATTGATTATAAAATTCTCTTACTGACTTATAAAGCTCTAAACGGACTCGCCCCTCAGTACCTGCGTGAACTTCTCTCTCACTATGAACCATCACGCCTACTTAGATCACAAGGTACTGGCTTACTATTAGTACCTAGAATTAATAAAGTTACATCAGAGGGGAGAGCTTTCTCATACAAAGGCCCCCAGCTTTGGGATAATCTTCCTGTTAATGTTCGGGACTCAGACACAGCCTCAGTCTTTAAGTCTAGGCTAAAAACTTACTTGTATAGTCACATACCCAGCTGTCACTGTGTCTTAAGATGTCTTGACAGTATTTATAAGATGTCTTGAGACATTTTCTTACGCCAAGACATCTCAAGAACGTCTTAAGACGTATGAGTGACACTGTCTTTGTCTTGCGACATGAAGGTTAACGTCTTAAGACAAAGAAGTAATTATTTTGTGTGTCTTGAAGATGAGGCATGACTTAAGACATCACTTTGTCTTAAGACACAGAGATGTTGTGTCTTAAGACAGTTCAGTTGAGACCAAAGAGTAGTCCATTACAAAAAGTCCTGTGGTATGAGTGTGGTATTCCTGTGGTACTGCCAAACTGAAGATTACAACTGAGGATTACCACGGCACTCCCTAATGTAGAATATAATGAGAATATAACAAGTATGTCCTCAAGAAACAGCCTGCTGTAATGTTATGGTTTTTGTGTGATATTACTAAAAGAACATTCACTAAGGTTTTACTTGCTGTACTTTTGTGATTCTTGGATGTTTTGTTTTTTGATTGTTGCAGAAATGTGTTTACAGTAGCAAAAGAGCAAAAGAAAAAATCAATTCTTAAACCATTTACCTTACCTTAAAATGTTTAAACTCGTTTCCTTATATCATTGAAGCTCATGGCAGAATAACTTTTATCTCCATTGGTAAATGTTACAATCACAGTCAGTCACAGCCTTTTGCTCATTTGCAGAAAACATGCTATGATTAAAACAACATTGATCTATTTTCAAATGTACAATTGTAACCAGAGACAACAAGCTAGGAACCAAGATAAAACAACTTTGAACTAATAGGAAGTAAATGTACTTAACAGCTAACCTGCGTACTTTAGAGATCACATACCACCAAAACTTAATTCAAAAAAAGCACTTGGTTCACTCTCTTCAACATCTACACTTCTGTTTATTTTCTTAAGCAGATCAGGGCTGCCCACAGTTAGACCATTAGGACTTTTAATTTGGCCCAACAGAAAGAGAGAACAAACTTTTTATATACCATGTATAACTTTCAAAATTATTATCTCCAGGTATTTGGAAAACACAAACAATAATAAACAAATGTACTTGAGTAGTAATATAAAGACCTATATTGTTTCACCACGTAAAATTACATAATAAACAGATTTTTGTTTAAATGTCCTTCATACTTCATACTTCATACTTTGACTTTAATATATTAAGACATGGCCTCCAGTGACGCTTTGTAAAATGCTGTACAGCTGTCTTATGTATTTCAAGAGTTTGCAGTTTTCTATTCTGTGTCTAGATTAAAAAAACAAACAAACAAAAACAAAACAGCACAGTTAATTCAGTACAGCAGAGCCGTGCGAACCAGAAAAAAAAGATCTATGGGAGGACAAACAAAAGACTGGCGGGAGTTTCAGACCAATTAGAGCGCGAGACTCCGCCTCTTGGACGTTCGGTTTTGAAGCGCGAGCGCTCTCCGCCGTTCTTCCGTTTAAAGCCAAACGCGACCGTTACGAGCCGTTTACAGTGAGCGAGTCTCTCAGGTCGCTAACGCGGGCAATTTTATCGAGTTTGTTTAGCGAGTGTTAAACCTCGATAAGACTCTCTTACATTCCTTACTAAGACAGCGCCACCTGCCGGGTGACGTTTTCAGCTCCCAGAAACGAGGATTTTCAGCTGCGTAGCTGACTAAGGTTAACTGACTGGATCGAGTGGAGTGGCGACTGGAGTTACGACTGCAACGGTCAGAATCTGCTTTCAAAAGGTGAGTAGTGACAAAATGCAAAATGAGTAAGCAGCCTCACTAACAGTCAGCTGGAGTAAACTTTTTTTTCTGTATTTCTGGGTCGATCTGCCGAGTGAAGACACCAGCGTTAGGTTAGCGTATGTAATTAGCTAGCTACCTAGCGGCTAAGCGGCGTGTCTGTTTATGCCTCGCGGCTGCGTCAGATGTCGCTTAGCACCCGCTCCCAGCAGCGCCCTGTGAACATTCACAGCTCTGTACAGCTGTCTCATCCCAGCAGCGCACTGTAAACATACCGCCCAGCTTCAGCTCTGTACAGCTGTCTCACCCAGCAGCGCACTGTAAACATACCGCCCAGCTTCAGCTCTGTACAGCTGTCTCACCCAGCAGCGCACTGTAAACATACCGCCCAGCTTCAGCTCTGTACAGCTGTCTCATCCCAGCAGCGCACTGTGAACATACCGCCCATCTTCAGCTCTGTACAGCTGTCTCATCCAAGCAGCGCACTGTAAACACACCAGCCACCTTCAGCTCTGTACAGCTCTCTCATCCCAGCAGTGCACTGTAAAAACACCGCCCAGCTTCAGCTCTGTACAGCTGTCTCAGCCAGCAGCGCACTGTAAACACACCGCCCAGCTTCAGCTCTGTACAGCTGTCTCATCCTAGCAGCGCACTGTAAACATACCGCCCAGCTTCAGCTCTGTACAGCTGTCTCATCCAGCTGCGCACTGTAAACATACCGCCCAGCTTCAGCTCTGTACAGCTGTCTCATCCAGCAGTGCAGCCATGGAAGCTCGTAAGGTTTGGCGGATGGACAGGTGAGATGTTACGCTAGTGTGCAGCAGAATCAGTCAGTTGAAGCATTGAGGTAGCTGGAACAAATGAAAGGCTGCCTCAGAATGAAAGATTGATCACAGTGCAGCAAGGTTAGCACACTGAACAATACAACAATGAAACTGAACATATTCTGTCAGTTTGTGTAGTTCAGAGAGGGTAGTAATAATCTTAATTTGCTCAGTTACATTTACTCTAGTAACGTCTTGGTGGATTTGTACTTTCCAGAATATTTTTAAAAGATATTATTTGTGCTTTATATTAATAATCTATCTTTTACTCAGCTACATTTTAGTCAGTAATATATAATGACCAGTTTGTTTTGTATTTACGTTCATTGTTTTGCTGCATTTACCTCATGTGTCTGTTTTGTTTTAGATGTTTCTCATCAGAAATCATCTGAAGCTGAGTGAGACTTAAGTTTTATTTTTTTTAAATAAACCTATATGAATGTCAGACAGATGTTTTGAATTGGTGGGTATTTCAAACAAATATATTTCATGAAGTATTTATTGTAATAGAGAAGAGCAGAATGTTTAGGTAAAACTGGGTTAGAGTACTCAAATATCTGCGCTTTGTTCATTCAATTTATTAGTATGTTATTTGCCATTACAACTGTGTTCAAAATATCGATATGGCAATATCACTGTATCAATATTTAACCGCGACCCAGAAGGATAAGCGGTTTAGATGATGTATGTATGTATGTATGTATGTATGTATCAATATTTATGAATTTACTTCTTCATGGTGCTTTAATGTGTAATACTGCAAGTCTCAGAGCGCTACAGTTTATAGCATACAGCATGTGGTAAACATGCTGTAATACAGTTTAGCACTTACTAATAATCATTTCATGTAATAATTCTCTGTGAGAGAGATTAGAGGCATTGAACTCTTCAGACGTCTGGTTCTTGTCACTCCCACTGTGAACAACTCTGACTCTGTAAGTTTTTCCACAGTGGAACATTTCATATCAGGCTACTTTTTTGCATCTTAATGATGAAGTTGTGCAGAAAAAATGGTGGAATTATCCTTTAACACAGCTTTTAACAGATACAGATATCAGTACTAAGCTCACACCTGCTTCAACAGCAAATGATCATTTCTGTCATGTGTTGACTTTGGCATGTTAGAGGATGAAAACAATAGAATTGTGCATTATCTAATCAGTTATGTTGTTTTCAATCCTTCCAAAGGAACATCCTCTCTTTAGGCCTCATCCAGTATGGTGGCAGTCCATATCATTCTCAATACTCAGCTGTGCTCCTACCCAAGTGGCCTCATCTTGATGCTTCTTTCATCACACTGAACATCCTTGCCTGAGCATCAGCTGTGCTTGTGAGCTGGGTGCCACACTGGAGTTCATACATAGGTATTATTTAAAGCCTTGTCACATTTCTTTGTGTACTGAATGCCTGAGTCAATTTTAGATGAGTAAAAGTATGTATACTGTACATTATGTTCTACATATAAAGGGAATATATAATATAAAGGGCTTTCCCTTTCATTTAGTGTGTTATGTAGATTTTGTGCATGTAAATGCAAAGACACAAAGCTGAAAGTTCAAGCCAGAGGGAGAAACTCTCTCCCACAGAAACCACTTTTCTCAGCTGCCTGAGGGCTGGAGTTAGTTGGAACTCCAGCTATTTTCCTTTGTTACAAGATGATGTAATCCCATAACACTATCCTTATTGCCCACCTACCAGCGAGCTCGGCACGCCCTCACACAACGCAACGCATCGCATCTACCGGAGGCCGTGTATTGGCAGACTGCTCTGCCGCTTGACCAGTCAGAACCAAGTGGGCGAGTTGACCGATCAGAGCGTACTGGGTTCATCAGGAAGGAGGAGTTTAAAGACACAGGAGCTCTAACAGAGCGTTTCAGACAGAGGGTGAGTAGAGATTCACAGTATGAGAAAAATTTATTTGTTTTTGGAACACTGAAGCTTGTAAATATATTATAGTAGACCCCAAAAATAAAATTATGAACATTGGAAATTAGCATAATAGGTCCCCTTTAAATCCAGCCTGCTTGTGTATGCAGATCCAAAAGTAATTTCAAATTTATTGTCTTAAAATTGATTTTTCAACAGATGCATTCCCTCATATCTCTGACAAAGAAGACTAACACTGAGAAAAAACAGAGGAAGAAGCGATGGGCTGTGATTCTGACAGCTCTCTCACTCATCATGGATTTAACTCTAAAAGGAGAGATCAGTAACATTAGCAGTGTGATATCAGTAATGTTAGTGTTCAGGCATTATGGCATGGACATATGCACATCGAGTTATCTGTGTCCTGTTTCCTGTGTCCACATATGTCCACATAAAATGTCCACAGCTTGGCTCTATTCCAGCTACCAGCACATCTGAGTCTGGTATTAATTGTTTGACAGCTGATCATTATCTGGCTCAGATATGTTAGGAGTGCTGCTGGGGTTCAGACCTCTGTATTACTCTGTTGGTCAGTTTTTCTTTTCAGTCCATATGAATTTGTCTTAAAATTGTTTCCCATCATTTATAATTGTTCATAGTACTACGTTGCTAATAACTTTAGCATAACTTATATACGGAATAACAGCAGACCTTAAAATCAGATTTATTTGTTTGTGGAACTGTGTATTTAGTGCAGTATATTCCAAATTTCTATTCAAAGTCAGTTAACATGTTTTTCCTTGTCTGTAGCACATATGAAGTGTGACGATGCTATTGTACTATGCATATACACAGTTGTAAATGGTGGGGGATCTATTGATTGAAAAAAGCAAGTTTATCCTTTTCAGAAGGCAGCAACCATTTCAGAATGGCCATTGTTTGTATTTGTTTTCCTGTAATATTGAAAAAAAAAGTTCTTTTCAGTAGTCTTATTTCCCTAGGTTTAAATTATATATTTATTTTCTGAGGCATAGTTGAAATCTATCATTATTATCATTATTATTATTATTATTATTATTATTATTTATAAGAATTATTATTTAATTTTGTGCCTTTAGATGTATGGGTGTAGAATTTTCAAAAAAAAGTTTACCAGTGGATAAACAATAAACAACAATAAACAATAACTGTAATCTATATTTTTTAGGCTATGTGTACTGTTTATGGGCTATGGATGGGCTTTGGATTGCTGAATAAATTATTTGAATGTAGAAGTATTCAAGATTTTTAACAGATTGACAAGGAAATACAAAACTAAAATTTTAATATATGTGCATTATTATTATTATTGTTATTATTGTTATTATAAAAGTTGATAAAATGACACTTGCATTAAGAAATGAAACGTCTGTAAAATAGTAATTGTAAAAATGTTTTCATTAAGGGTTAATTACTATAAAAATAGTATTTAAAAGCACTGAATTAGATTTTTAAATTTTGCAGCGGCACTGTATTAAAAAATAGTTGCATTAGAGTCTTCCCTCACACTACCACCATGTTGAAGACATGGTCTGAACTCACAAACAAATTTTCATCCTATCACTGATTCCCTAAGCTTTTCTAACGCAACAGAAACATTTAAAGGGCAATTCCACATTATTCTAAATTTTGCATAATCCTGTCATTGCAATGTAAACAAAGTTATTTAGTGGTTTGATATAAAATGGCTCACTGTAGAGAAAGTTACAGACTGGGAAACGTGCCTATTATCATCATTATTATTATTATTACTTTTATTGTTAAATTTGTTCTGAGATTTGTCACTGTAGTATGTCCTAAGGTATGTAATGTTTGTATGTTTATAAAATAATATATATGAAAGTCAATAATACTATTATGCATCCTACATAAATAAAAAAATAAATAATTTAAAAAATTCAATTTTTTAGCTTTTGCTATATATAACGTAAAATGTTTACATTTTAATATTCCTTTAAAAAACAAAAGTAAAATATTTATTTAAAAAAATGTTTAGGTAAAATTTAAAAATGAATATTATGCATCTTACATCTTGAGACATCTTGGGATGTTATTATAGCCAAGACATCTTAAGATCCATGTCTATAGACGTCTTAAAGACATGTCTTCATTTTTTTAAGACATGCCTTAAGATGTCCTAAGATGTCTTCATAATGTGTCTTTAGACATGTCTTAAAACATCCCAAGACATGGTAATGGCTGGGTATGCAAGCCTTTGGTAATTAGTTTTCCCTGTCAGTTCTATACCTGCCAGAGTCTCTGCTGCTCTGCTTACACTTTAATCTGTAATCAGTCGCCCATTACAGTACTGACACCCATTACAGAACAGACTCTCAGTTCTGTCAGTCACTCATTACAGAACTGACTCTCTGTGTGTTTTTCCTTTCTTTCTTTCCCGAGTTGAACAGCTGCCCATCCTGTTAATTCTGATGCTGCTGCCTCTCTGCCTTGATCGGGTGCCACTGCTCACCAGCCCTCTGGACCGGCTTGACCACCATTGAGCTTCTTGCTGTACAACGCCGTGCAAACCTCACCCTCACAATCCCGACCCCACTGATGCTGCTGTTGCATAAGCTAAACTTATCAAATTAATCATTTGAACTAATCAATCATTTAAACTAATCAAATTAATCAATCACCCATTACAGAACTGACTCTGTGTTTTTCCTTTCTTTCTTTCCTTTGCCGAGTTGAACAGCTGCCCATCCTGTGCGTCTGATGCAGCTGCCTCTTCTGCCTTGATCGGGTGCCACTGCTCGCCAGCCCTCTGGACCGGCTTGACCACCATCAAGCTCCATGCTGTACTACGCCGTGCAAACCTCACCCTCACAACCTGACCCCACTGATGCTGATGCTGCCGCCGCTGCTGCTGCATGAACTAAACTAATGAAAATTAATCATTGCTCCACCTGTTTTCCCTGTTTTTGTACTAACAGTGTTTACTATCCGGTGTCGACGAGAGGAGGATGCGTTCCCCTTCTGAGTCTTGGTTCCTCTCAAGGTTTCTTCCTGTTCCTAGGGAGTTTTTCCTGCCACTGTCGCCACTGGCTTGCTCATGGGGGCTTGGACCTGGATTTCTTTCTGTAATGCTGATTTCCTTGTAAAGCTGCTTTGTGACAACACCTGTTGTAAAAAGCGCTATATAAATAAACTTTACTTACTTACTTACTAAATTCTGCGGCTACTCTCATCTTAGATTATCTTTTCAGTGCCATTGATAAAAAGAAACATTGTGCAGCCATTTTCATTGACCTTTCTAAAGCCTTTGATACAATTTATCATTCCCTACTCTTAAAAAATCTACAAAGCATTGGTTTCAATCTCAAGGCTACTAACTAGATTAGAAACTATCTCTCCAGTGGACAGCAACGTGTGGCCCTAGGACAGAATAAATCAGAGCTACTTCCAATAACAAAAGGGGCTCCCTCAAGGTTCGATCCTTGGACCAGTATTATTTAATATTTGTATTAATGACATTGCCACCTCAATTGCTGACTGAAAGTGGACTCATATGCTGATGACAATCTTGTACTGTTCGACTGACTATATTGGTACTGCAGTAGATAAACTACAGCGTTCTTTTAATGTCCTACGGTTGGCTTTTAGCAACCATAAACTAGTTTTAAATGTTGAGAAAACTAAATTTATGCTGTTTTCCAGAGCCTCTAACATTGATTTTAGCACTTTTAAAATCACAACCCTGAAGGGATCTGACATTGAAAGAGTCAATGAGTACAAATACCTTGGCATATGGCTAGATGACAAATGCACTTTTAAACAACATGTTAACAAACTTACATGTAAACTAAGTATGTTTCCCAAAGCACACAAGGAAAAAGATCACTGAAACAACACTATTGCCTGTTCTGGTTTATGGTGACGTGTTATACAGATATGCACCTGTAACTACTTTGAAATCTCTAGACTCTGTATATCACGCTGCCTTAAGATTCATTACTGGTGACCCCTACAACACCAATAATTGTATATATGAAAAGGTTGGCTGGTCATCTCTGTCTGTGTGTCAGGAGACACATTGGCTTCTGTTTATTTATGAAGCACTTACTGGCCATAAGCCATCGTACATCATAGAAATGCTCAGTGTAAATAATGCAGTTTATCGGACTTGTTCCAGTGATTGGATTACCCTTCCGGTGCTGAGAGCTTTTACAGAGCTGGAAAAATTAGTATTGTAGCAGAGTGTTTATATTATCAGAAAGTGAACTTTTTGTGGCATTTTTATGACATTTATTTTTATTAATTTATTTTTATGACATTTATTTCTAGCTTTAGGGCAAATCATCTTTTGCTTATTTAAAAAAGCATTGCTGTTCACGTACAAAGATCAGTGCTAAATATTTTGTCCAATCCAGGTCATTTTTAGGTTTCCTTTATTCAGAGTCCAGCTACTGTAATAAATGGTTCCAGCAGGCCAGTCTAAAGACAGTGTGAGGTTTTATTTTATATCAGAAATGTGACTCCAATGGGCAAAAATGTCTTATTTTGGGAGAAAGAAGGAAAAGAAAGATGGATCGATGAATGAAATTTGTTTATGTTGTAATTAAGACCGTATCAATTCAAATGTTCATTATTTAATTACCTTTAGGGTTAATATTTATCAAATTTAACACAATACGAGTTTTTAAAGAACTGCAAGGAGACAAGCAGAGTTTCATTTTCACAGTTTTATAAACTTGGACATACAAATATACAATGCTATTATTAATAATTAATTATTAATTTTAATTAATTATCATTAAAACAATTGTCAAGTCATTGCAAAGAATTTCAAACAATGCAACAACTCAGTTTCCCAACAATTAAAAATTATTGTTTCATCACAATTTCATAAAATACCTCTAAATCATCAAGGTGGAAGATTCTGAGCCCTGTAGCTTTGGCTTATTTTTTCAACAAAGCTCTATAATACTGTCCATCTGCAAGCCGCTGGCTCCACAGGTTTGGCCCTTGTTATGTCTGGTAAAGACCCCACGGCTCCACTTCCCCTCTTTCTGCTACCTGTACTTCACTAGCCTGGAGAAAAAGAAAACATTTACCATGTCAGGGATCAGGGCCATCACAAAAATAAAAAGAGACAAAAAAGTTATTAGCATGGAGCCATTGCCTAGCTAAAGGCTACATTAAAATCTAATGTTACAATCATTCTGCAATCATTATTATTATTTATTATTTTAATGCACAGGTAACTGTTAGAATGATCTTGCTTCAAAAACCGAAACGTTCCTTTGCCTCCTTATGTTAGCCTTAACTGGCAAACTAACATTAGCAAGTTAGCATTACCTGGCTAGCATGGTAGCTAACAATGAATATAAAACCCATCAGCAAGGTCCAAAATGATACACTTAACTTGCCTGTAATTTGTACTGTTGTCCTTCATGACATCATCAGTGAAATCCTCCATCTTCAAGTTAAACTTAGTGTTGCGTGACATTTTCTTATATTTAATCCTGTGCTCCTTTTCCCACAGTCACTGAGCTCTGCGGGGACATGACAAAGTAGCTGAGTCTGATTGGTCCACTTGTGTGTATTCGAAGTCGCAGGTAGAACCTTACAGAACTAAGTTAGAGTTTGGCTTTGCAAATAGAACCTTTTTGTTTTCTAGATAAAAAGTCCAAAAATGCATACAACTCAAAAAAACACCTTACATAATGTTAAGAAGTTGTCACAGAATAAGAATATGTGAATAACTCGATTTTGACAAAACACCTTATAATTCCAAGGGGACGATATATATATATATATATATATATATATATATATATATATATATATATATATGCAAGATGTTGAACATCACCACAACCAAGCAGATGGGGGGAAGACATGGAGGGAATGCTTTATACATGAATATATCTTCAATTTGTGCATGAAGTGATTACTACGTTTTTATATAGCTGATAAGCTGAGCTGCTTGTTGTTCACTGAGAGGTAGGTAATCAGTCACACAAGTCATGTGTCAGATGACAAATTTGGGTGCATAGCCCCTTACTTACGTTCTGTGGGAGTGACGTGTATGTATTCGGTAGGTCACTATTGTAGATGGAATGAGCTGTGCCGCTTCATAGTCTAATTTCACTTACCTATGCCTATCAACATTCCTTATTCATTCCTGTGTGATCCAGCTTGCGATATTCCAAGTATTAAGTCAATGACAGAAAACTGATGGCAGTACTGAATATCAAGCTGCATCAGTAAATACAGCTGGAACACAATACAGTTAAAGAAGAAATTACATCTCCTCATCTTCATTCCTGTGTCCTGACTGATACACCATCCTGCTTACTGTTAAACCTAAATGAGCTAGCCCTACCTAATTCCCTCACAAACATTGGTCCTTCAAGCTGGATACAGTATTCAAGATGGAGTTTGATGAGGTAAGATATCCTGATGTGAGGCCTAAACGGCAAACCCAATGACCTGCTGGACTTCAGGATTATGAAGTGGACTATGTGGGATGTCATCAAAGAGACCTGTTACAGTGGAGCCTACCTTCTCCCATTACAGGGGGAATGGTGTTTCCACCAGGGGAGGGTCCAGTCCAGATTAACCTTCCCCAGACTCACTCTGGTAGCTTCCATGGGAATGCTGCTCACCGTGAGACTCCTCAGCTAGCACCACGTTGCAACCAGAGGAGAGATTTGGATAGTGGAGCCCCGCCTGATCACACACCCTCATATCAACAGGGCCTGTACCTGAATCCTCATTTTCATGAGGAAATCAGAGCTATTCAAGAGGAGAACGTTAGGCTGCTACAAACTCAACAGGCGTTTCAGTTAGGCATTAAAGAACTCAATGAGGCATGGAGTGAGATTAAAGAGCTAATTGAGGTAGCTCGCTCACTGAGAGCGTACGTGGGTCAATCAAATAGCCCAGTCACAAACTCTAGCACCTACCAGCCTCAACAAGCTAGTGCATTAGCTCAGAAGAGTTACCCAGTTAAAGTAGATCCTAAGGAAAGGGAGGAGGAGGAAGACTGGCCTGATCCTCTTCCATGGCCTGGACCTTATGAGGACCTGCATAGAGGTATGCACAGCCTTAAGCTTGAAAGGCAATTGAGCTTCTTGCTGTACAATGCTGTGCAAACCTCACCATCATGAACTGACCCTCCTGTTGATGCTGCTGCTGCTGCTACTGCATAAACTAAAACTAATCTAATTAACCATTGCTCCGCCTGTTTTCCCTGTTTTGTATTCTAATATTTTATACTAACGCTGTTTGCTATCCGGTGTCGACCAGATGAGGATGAGTTCCCCTTTTGAGTCCCCTTTTGAGTCTTGGTTCCTCTGAAGCTTTCTTCCTCTTGCTCTTCTCACTGTCACCAATGGCTTGATCATGGGGGCTTGGACCTGGATTTTTCTGTAAAGCTGCTTTGTGACAACACCTGTTGTAAAAAGCACTATATAATTAAACTTTGACTTGACTTGCCTCACCCCCACGCAAGATCCTCTCTGCTACCCTCACATACTACTTCAGCTTATGCAGGGTTGAGGCACTCAGCGCCCTTACAGGCGTACTCTTCCCTGGCAGCCACTGGGGCAGCACCTGGCCTACTACCACCTAACCACTCTATGCAGCCTTCTGTATCAGAACATGTGTATAGGGGCCCCATGCCCACACTTCCCAAACTCATTCACTCAGACCCTAGTGAGTTTGTGAGACTCTGCATAGCTTTAGAAAACCTGCTCCCATCTAATGCTACAGAACTCTTCAAGTACCAAATACTTTTGAACGATCTAAAGCTGGAAGAAGCTAAGCTTATAGCCAATGCCTACCTAAACTCACTAACCCCTTATACTGACACTATGGTGGCCCTCAATGGTTAAATTTGGTCAGCCCCATCAGCTTGCTCCAAAAAAAATCCTAGAGGCCCTGGAGGTCAAGCGTGGAGATATCGGGGCACTCCAGAAGTTCTCTTTCCAGATACAATCACTAGTTGGCCTGTTGCAGACCATGGGTCCTGACGGGGAAGTCAAGCTGAACTGCAGCTCACACATAGCTTGACTGTTGACTAAGCTCCCCGCAGAACAGCGGGCCGACTTCCGCTGGCATTAGTTCAAGCAGCCTGGGGCTACCCCCACTCTATATGATTTGGTAAAATGGCTTCACTATGAGTCATGGTGTCATGGGTTTGATAGCCAAGCTGCTGGTAGAAGCAGTATGGAAAGGCAGGACCCTAGACACCTTTGCAATCCTGACGATGGATCTGAGAGGACTATGTTGTTACCAGCAGCAGTTAAGTCTCTTGGCATTAAGGGCACTTCTGAAGACCTTCCCCTGCATCTGGTCCGCCAAGACATCCAGGTACTCCATGGACACACTGTGTCCTTTCATGTTTCCCCCACTGCCAACCCTTGGGCTTGTTATAAGATCAATGGAGCCTTTACAGCTGGCTGCCTCAGCTTAGCTCATCTTAGCTCAACATCCTACCGACCACTTTCAAAGGAAATTCAAACACCTTCATGGTATTCCCATACCTCCTGTAAGAGGAGCCAAGCCATTGCTTCTTATAGGCTCTGACAAGCCTCATCTAATAACACCATTGAGCCAATTAAAATCACGGTCCAGCAGCAGTTCACACCAGGCTTGGGTAGACCCTTCAAGGGCCGATTTGATTCATGGAGCAACCAGCTCACTCTGTGCAGTGTCTGTTCTCTTCATCCCCACCACTGATGGATGAGTTGTACAAGTATATCGAAATGCTCTGGCAAGTATACACCGTACCCTACTGGCATGAGAGAAAGGTGACCAGGTTAAAGCATGATCAGCAGGCTGTAGCGCTGCTTTAAGCTAAAACGGCCAGTATAGAGGTAGATGGGATCCTCAGGTACGCTACACCACTTCTGCGCCATGCAAACATGCCACTGTTACATGCATCAAAGGAGTCAGTCATGCCAATGCTGCAGAGCACTGAGAGGCGCCTCTTGAAGGATCCTAGGCAAGCGGATGCCTACAAGAGGGAGATGCAGAAGCTCATTGCAGGTCAGGAGACCTCCTCCTTTAAAGAAAGGTGGTACATCCCCCATCACCTTGTCAGCCACAATGGAAAAAATTGCCTCGTCTTTAACTGCTCTCACCAATACCTTGGGCAGACTCTGAACCAGTACCTTCTACCTGGTCCTACCCTTGGCGCCTCTTTGCTGAGAGTCCTGGTAAGATTTCGTGAACGTCCTGTTTCAGTTGGAGCTGGAGACACCAAACTCCTCCCTGATGATCATCTGCTGCTAAGGTTCCTGTGGTGGGACCTGAGTGTGAATGAGCCTCCAAAAATCTTTGAGTGGCAGGTTGATGCCAGATCTACGAGCCTGGACCTGTGGCTGGCACAAGATAAGACCGACCCTCTGGAATCAACCCTCAGTTGGAATTGGGAAACTGACTCCTTGGTCTATAAACACAGGCCCGTCATCTGTGAGGTGCCAACCCTGAGGAACATTTATTGAGTCTTAGCTACTCAGTATGACCCTTTGGGCTACCTATTACCTTTCTGCACCCGAGCAATGCTTATCATATGGCAGCTGTGGGATAAGCAGCGCAGTTGGGAGATAAGCAGCACAGTTGGGATGACTCCAACCTACCCTCCGAACTCCTACAAGCCTGGTCCAACTGGGAGGCTGAGCTTGGGTCCTTACCTCACTTTACCTTCCCACGTGCATATGTGCCTGTGAGGCCATCTGACTGCTACTGACTGAACTTGCAGCGCTTCCAAATGCTCTCTCTCAGTTGCCCGGGCCTAGCTGCCTACTAGCTGTATAGCCCTGTTTTGTAAGCAAGTCTCTCTGAGAGCTTTACCCAATCATCTTGAAGTGTTTTGTTAATCCTGACAAATGTGTAAACTAGATATATCTGAACATCAGAGATAATATGTGTTGTTCCCCTGCACAGTTGATTAACGTTTAGGCAAACTGTGACCTGTGATTTATGACAGTAACAGAGAGGGGGGGGGACCCTGGATCAATGAACACCCTGGCTATCCTATACACAAAGGCCACTGGAAACAAGGCACGTACCATGTGGTGGTTCAAGGTCCATTCTAACATTCTTTTCATAATACATTGTATAAAGTAGTCACACACTATTCTAACATGATCAACCCTTAAGTATAAGCTGATCACAGCAAATCAATGGATACGTATAACCAAGCATGGATAGATGAATAGTATAATGAATGTACTAAAAGGTAGACAAGACACAACTTTCTTTCAATCCTATGTTTGTGACTGAAAAACACATCACACTACCCAGGTTTAATCAGTGTGTCCTATATAAAAGCAGCTGCTTGGATGTAGTGTTAACCTGGAGCCCAAATATGTAGCTCTTATGTTGTTTTAGGGTCCTTCTCCATAGCCTCCGCTGGTTCTTGGGAGGTTCCATGCTTGTTGCAACACAAGCTGGCCCACTATTTCAATTTTGGGTTGATGTGTCCCATAGAGTAATCCATTTGACCCTGCCCTAGTCGCTCATTTTGCTGTCCCATCCGTTCGTCCTGATATTGCAAAATTGAGTTGTGGCCCTGGTTCAGCAGGGCAAGTGCTTAAATTGAATTTGTTCACCCAATCACAAAGTTCATGCTATGACATCACCACATGCGTCCGGGTCTTTCTCTTTTTTTCCCATTTTTAACTGCAAAGGAGTGAAGCTCCTGTTAATCTGCATCTCAGGGTAAAGGTAAGAGATTTTCTTGCTTTACATCATTCATGCTTAATAATATAATACTGGTTTTACTTACACAATTAAACATTTATTGTAGGTAGCTTTAGTTTGGTTAGTTAATGTCTGATAGCTATTGCAGTGCATGGTAGATAAGCTATCTGGCTAGCCTAATGGTAAGCCTGAGTGCTCATTTAATGCCCTTTTTTCACTGTTAAAATTTAGCTTGGAGCAATTTTTTCCAATATTTCTCATACATTTAAAGTACAGTTATGGAACTGGAGCTTTTAGCTTGTTTGCAGCTACCTAGCCAGCTAGCACACTTAGACCTTTACAGCTCAAAATCATGCCTAATGTTTCTTTGGGGGTATCATATAAGATAGCTCTGTTAACCCAGAAACAGTACATTTTAACAGCAGTAGTGAAGTTCTGATACAGATCTTTGTTTTCTCACCACAATAAGCTAGTTAGCATGTTATGTAGTCCCAGGAACATTCTCCAATTTTAATCTCGGAGTGTCATACAGTTGTGTTAACCCAGGGATTTTATTATTTTATGTTAGACCAGGAGCAGTACACTTAATAATAACAGCAGCAGTAAAGTTAAATAACTGTCTCACCTCAGTAAGCTAACTAGCATATTAAGCAGTCCCAGGAACACTGTCCAGTCTTGATCTGGGGACATCGCACAGTTATGTTGACCCAGAGATTTTATTATTCTGTTACTCCAGGAGAAGTACATTTAATAATTACAGCAGCAATAAAATGTTATGGAATTAAAAGCTGTCTCACCACAGTAAGCTAGCTAACATATTAAGCAGTCCCAGGAACAACATCCAGTCTTGATCTGGGGACATCACACAATTATGTTGACCCAGGGATTTTGTCTTGTTACACCAGGAGAAGTACATTTAATAATAACAGCAGTAGAAAAGTTTTGGAACAGATAGCTTTCTCACTACAATGAGCTAGCTAACATATTAAGCTGTCCCAGGAAAGTTGTTTTGACCAGGGAGTTCACTATTTTTTCCTAGCCCGGGAGCAGTACATTTAATAATAACAGTAGTAGGAGCGTTTAGCTTTTCCACCAGAGTAAGCTACCTAGTATATTATGCAGTCCCAGGAACATCATCCAATCTTCACCTGGGGACATCATACAGTTGTATTGACCTGTGATCTCATTATTATATGTTACCAAGGCACAGTACATTTAATAATAACAGCAGTAGCAAAGTTTTCTAAGGATGTCCCAGGAACATCATCCAATCTTGACCTGGGGACATTGTACAGTTGTGCTGACCCAGGGATTTTATTCTTTTATGTTAACCTGAGAGCAGTACATTTAATAATAACAGCTGTAGAAAAGTAGATTTATATAGCTTTAGTATTTTGACCGTACTCGTTTTCCAACAATGATTTAAATATTTTTATTCTTGGTATTAATAGACTTTGTTATTCTACGAACACTATCTTGAGACCTCCCAGGCCCCTGGATACATAGATATAGATATATGAATTAATAAATGAACAATGGATCTGACTATTCAGTAGGAGGAATGGAGGGCATTTAATCATAGCCGTAAAGTACACTTGATCCTTCATCTTGCAAATACAACTAACCTTCATTTCCATTCTGAATGATCAGTGAATAAAACCTGGGAATAACATTAAGTGCAGTAGATACAAAATGTAAACTTGTATGGGTATTGGCAAATTTCTCCTAGCCTTGTTAGCCTAATTCTGCCCTCTTTTTGTTTGCAGAGACAACATTCTTCTATGGAGAAAGGAAAAAAGGTATGTGCACATTGAAATGATTACTGTATTCTTTTTAATTAAACATGAAGGGATGCTAAAATGAGCTTTATTTAACACATTTATAAAATGTATTTTTATGCAAGGCTTTTAATGCACCCTCATTCACTGTTGCCCGTATTAGATGATGGATAGTGGTGGATGATGTCATACTAGACATTAAGTTGAGATAATTGTGTATATATGCAGTTGCAATCAAAATATTTAACCCCCATTGTAAATTAGGTTTATTAGCAAAATTTACGAACTTTCCACTGTTTGCAATAAACTGGTCAAACAAGAACAATTAAGTAGCTCAACACAACTAATATAACAAGTGGTTTCTCCAAATTCAACACAAAATGCCACTTTTAATGACTACTGCAGTTTCAGAATTATTCAACCCCTTCATGACAAGCATCTTTAGTACTTAGTAGAGCACACTTTTGCTGTTATGACCTGCTGCAGACATAATGCACAGCCAGACACCAGTTCTTGCAGTGTTCCTGAGAAATCATAGCCCATTCTTCATGAACAATGGCCTGCAGTTCATTAATATTCTTGGGTTTGCGTGCTGCAACCGCCTTCCTCAAATCCCACCAAAGAATTTTTATGAGGTTCAAGTCAGGCAACTGTGATGGCCACTCCAAAATCTTCCAGGACTTCTTCTGAAACCAAACCTTAGTGGACTTTGAGATTTGCTTTGGATCATTGTCCTGTTGGACGATCCAATGATGCCCAGGCTTCAGCTTCTTCACAGAAGGCATGACATTTTCTCATAGGGTTTCCTGTTGGAAGATCCAATGACACCCAAGCTTCAGCTTCCTCACAGAAGGCATGACATTTTCTCCTAGGATTTCCTGAAACTTTATTGAATCCATCTTGCCCTCCACACCCTACAGGTTTCCAGGAAGCAAAGCAGCTCCAGAGCATTATTGAGTCACCACTGTGCTTCACTGTAGGCAGAGTGTTCTTTTCAGCATATGTTTCATTCTTCCTTCTCCAGATATACCACTGAACCATAGGCCCGAGAAGTTCCAGTTTTGTTTCATCACTTCACAGAAAAGAATCCCAAAACCTCTATGGCTTATTTATGTTTTTTTTAGCATATTGGAGCCGACGTTTCTTATGCTTTTGGATCAGTAAATGGATTAGTTACATGATGCAAATCAGTCCACTCCACATCATATAGTTCTGCTGACCCAGGGATTTTATTCTTTTATGTTAACCTGAGAGCAGTACATTTAATAATAACAACTGAGCAAAGGTAAATTTATGTAGCTTTGGAACAGAAACACTTGAGGTGGGGAAGGGGGGTGCTATTTTAACCCCTAAATTACTATGTATGAACACTGGGATGTAACTTTTGTAGTTTGTCCTAATGTTCTTGTGCTTATATGTGTGTATTCATTATGTATTCATGTATTCATTAGCTCACAGTAACTGGCCCACTAGGCATTCTCCCCACTTCCCCAATAGTAGAGGGACAAAGGCCCCTAAAAGTTGATATAACTCTCCCCAAGTTAGAACAAATCACAATCATGCTTGTATATAACTTTGATATCTCTAATTTGTGAAAATGGATGGTTGTATAAAAATATCTTAATGCAAAAGTTGTGTAATTCATTTATATTTTGACGTTCTGCAAAATGAGAAAATATGCAAATTGAGGCCTGGCTTAAAGGAAGAGTGTCTGCATTATTCCTTATGTTTCAGAGAGTAAAAATCAGAATGTGGCCAACTTTAGCTTGAGTGTGCACAAACATATACTCTATGTCACAAAGAAAAGATAACACTAATATCTTTGTATGTTTTTTATTCAGATCCTATTCAAATAGAACATAGATATTCCATAGACAGAAATTGAATAAAGAATTCTGTATCAAACCTGTAATGCATAGTTTTGTGCCATTCATATAATAATGATGCGAGACACCAAAAAATTTTATTATTTTGTACTAGGCCTTGTTTTTTGATCATAACAACAAATTTATATTTAAAGTTTTTGGATTATACATTTCATCTTCACACGTTAACAGCCCTTAATTCCTTCTCAGAGCCAATCTGCACTGACTCAGAAAAATTCCATAGGGCTGTATTAGTTGAAATGACAGACACAAAATATAGATCAATATGAATCCTTAATTCAGATATTTAGAACAATATAAAACAATAGTTCTTTATCATTTAATTTTATTCTGTGATTAATAAATGATAAAATAAATGCGTCAAACTATTTAACATCATGATCACTCACAAATGAAGTGAATAATGTTGATTATCTTATAGCAATGGTGCATGTCAGTGTCTGGGATATATTAGTTGGTAATCGAACAGTTGATTCTCATAGTCATGATGTTGGATGTGTGAGAAATGGGCAGGCAGTGTCGGAGCAGCTCTAAAATGGCAAAGCGTGTGTGGTGCTATTGACAGTGGCCCGAGGAGGGACAAATGAACTGGCAACGGGGTGTTGGAGGCCTAAGGCCCATCAATGCCCAAGGGCAACAAAGTCTATCCCTTTTAGTCCGAACTGACACAAGTCACAGAATTTTTTTTAACGATGGTTACTCAAGGAATGTGTCACAACACATGTCACATGCATCTCACTCTGCTGCATATGAGGCTGCATAGTCATAGACCAGTCAGAGTGCCCCTGCTGACCCCTGTCTACTGTCGCAAGCTCCTACAATGGACACGCGAGCGTCAAAACTGGACCTTGGAGTAATGAAAAAGGTCACCATCTCTGAAAAGTCTCGTTTTCTTTTACGTCATGTGGACAGCTAGATAGGTGTGTAGCCTATCTATCTGATGGCACTGGGATGCACTGTGTGGAGAAGACAAGCTGGTGGAGGAAGTGTGATGCTCTGGGTATTGTTCTACTGACAAACCCTGAAGTATTGTACATGTCAGGTGCTACATATCTAAACATTTTTGTGAACCAGGTTCACCATTTAATGGTGATGGTATTTCCTGATGGCAATGGCCTTTTTCAAGAGGATAATGTGCTCTGCCACACCTCACACATTGTTCAGGAACAGTTTGAGGAGCATGATGTAGACTTCAAGGTGTTTCCCTGGCCAAAAGATTTCACAGATCTCAATCTGGAGGTATAGCAAAGTCAAAGGTACAGCAGAGACCATTGCTAAGTGTGGGTCTCCTAGACAGATGCTCTTTTTGTTGGGTGATTTTAATAAGTGCAGTGTCTTCAGTTTGCTCAATGTTCAACAATATGTTAACATTTGTCACAGAAATGAACCTTTTTTTAACTTATGTCTTTATATAATAATAATAATATATATTAAACTTCTGATCTCTTACACTTCTGGGCAGATTAGACTACATATGGACAACTATCTAACAGGCTTTAGTCTAGAACTGTTCATATATGATCCAATAAAAAACTTAATGCACTTTGCTTTGATCGCACTGATTAAGACATTTTCTTTGATTGTGATGATAGAATCTATAACTTAATTATTGAATCCTTTTACTAACAATATCTACTTCTATCTAGCCTCCATAATACCAGTAAAAACAACAGAATAGTTTCTGAATAATAAACAATAGACTATTGATATGACAAAATGTTTGATCAGGAAGAAATAAGTTGTTATTATTATTGTTACTATTATTATTATTACCAATTATCAACAGAAACTGCTCTTATAGCAGTGACAGAGAAGCTCCAGTCAGCAAGATCAGCCAGTATGTCATCTGTCCTGATTCTTCTTGACCTCTCAGCAGCTTTTGACACGGTCAACCACACAATCCTTCTGGATGTCCTCACCAACCTTGGAATCACTGGTTCTGCGTGGAAGTGGTTCAAGTCCTATCTGGAGGATCGCTCTTATCAGGTAACATGGAGAGGGTCCATATCCTCTCCATGCAGGCTCTCCACTGGTGTCCCACAAGGCTCGGTGCTAGGTCCTCTTCTCTTTTCTCTTTACACTAGCTCTCTTGGCAATGTAATATCATCTCATGGCTTCTCTTATCACTGTTATGCTGATGACACTCAACTAATGCTTTCTTTCTCACCCTCGGACACACAGGTTTCCAGTCGGATCTCGGCATGTCTGTCTGACATCTCTTCATGGATGGCAGCTCACCACCTGAAGCTCAATCCTAGCAAGACTGAGCTACTGTTCATCCCTGCAACTACAGGTCCTCATCAAGATCTTGCCATCTCATTCGAGAACTCTCTGATTGTCCCGTCAGCAGAGGCAAGAAGTCTTGGTGTGGTTTTGGATGGCCAGTTATCGTTCTCGACTCACATTGTGAACCTAACTCGGTCATGCAGATTTCTGCTGTTCAACATCCGGAGGATCCGACCCTTTCTCTCGAGAGAGGCCACTCAGGTGCTAGTGCAGTCTTTTGTCATCTCAAGGCTTGACTACTGCAACTCGCTCTTGGCTGGTCTTCCGATGCAGGCCATCAGGCCTCTGCAACTCATCCAGAATGCAGCAGCAAGACTCATCTTCAATCTCCCAAAGTTCAGCCACGTCACCCCACTGCTGCGCTCCCTTCACTGGCTTCCTGTAGCTGCACGCATCAGATTTAAAACCCTTATGCTTGCCTACAAGGCCAAAAATGGACCAGCCCCTCCCTACTTGATGGCAATGGTCAAATCTCGAACTGTACCACGAGCCCTTCGAGCTTCGAGTACAGCTCGGCTTGACCCGCCATCCTTCAAGGCGCGTGGAAGGCAAGCAACTAGACTGTTCTCTGTGCTGGCACCCAGGTGGTGGAACGAACTCCCACTGGCTGTCCGTACAGCAGAGTCTCTCGCTGTCTTCAAACGCAGACTGAAGACACACCTGTTTATTCAGCACTTAAATGAGCACTAAATTAAGTATTGATTGTAATGTATTGTACAGCACTTATGTATTTTATCGTATTGCACTGTTCTGTGTTTAACTCTGTCCCTTTTTCACTAGGTGTCAATGACCTTCTGATTCTACCAGTATCTGAGCTTAGGACTGACTTTCTCTCTAACCTATCGGTAGCTAGCGAAGATTCTTTCTCTGGATAGACAAAGCACTTTTTGTAAGTCGCTCTGGATAAGAGCGTCTGCTAAATGAGGTAAATGTAAATGTAAAAAATTACGATTTTGTTATCACAAATAAGATGACATAAGAATAAAGCGGAGAATAAATTCCTTTCTGGATATATCAGGGAGGCTTTAATGTTTCAGCATTATGATGGGTAAAATCAGCTTTTACTTAATTTTCAGTGAACTGAGTGAATCTGCTGCCTGCATCAAATTATTAACAGCAAACATAGGAATATAAATGCACATTATGATCACTCACAAATCAAAAGAAAAGTGACAAAACATAGATGAATATGATAACAAGCAGGAAACAAAGGGGATGAGAAGGGCAGACAAAGAAACTAGCAAATCCTGACCAGGGAATTTGTAATATTGGGGTACACTGAGAGATGGGTGGGAATCTCTAGGCACCTCACAATTGGATTCGATTATGATTCAGAGGGCTATGATGTGATTAACATACAATTTTTGATGCATCTTTTTTCTATACATGATTTCTTTTTTTCTCACTGTGTGACTACTTGGTAGTTTTAAAGCAAAATATTTGTAATAGTCCATACAGAATTTACTTCCAATATCTTTTAATAATAAATCAAATGGAAGCAATGTGCCAAGTCCACTGAAAGGCTCTCATTCATTGCTCTTGTTTGGAGCACATGAGTCACTAGCTGCCATTCATTTGTGATAAAATGCACTGTTACGGTGGCATAAGTTCCAATGGCAATGAATGTCCACGCAACACGTTACAGCTGTCCTACCTGTTTTCTTTAGTGATTTCATAACTTCGGTTTTGCTCTTGTTGTAGAGAGTGGGGGTCACTGTGTCAGTAAAACATCTTCGAGATGGGACGCTGTATCTCGGCTCCAAAGTGTACAACATAGCGTGAAAGCCCTGGTTCTCAACGACTGAGAATGGATGCAAATTCTTGCCAATAAAATTTGTAATAGAGTTTGTAATTCGCTTTGCACTTCCAAGTTCTGCCTTTTGCGTTCCATCAACATTACTTTATCAATTAAAATTTAGAAAATCAAATTTCCCATTTGTGAATTGATTCAGCATCATCCACGTCCACATTGCGATGCATCTAAGAATTGACTCCCCCCCCCCACCCCTACCGAAAGACCAGTTTATTATGAATACCTCCCCTACATGGTTAAAAGTATGTGGACACCTAAACATCACATCCTTAAGCGTTTGTTGAATGTTTTATTTTAAAAACAAGTGTACTTACAGAGAACGTAATCCCAGTTTGCACTTCTAGTTGACTGGGGCAGCACTAGCAAGGCAAAAATTAGACAAACTAACTTTTGAAAGGCAAGTTTTAACAGTGCTACTTTAAAAATTACTCAGCTCTCTAGTATGACCTGTTTTACTGCAAGTATTTGTCAAGGCATATGTATTTGCCCTCTGTTAGCAATGGGTGTGGCTTAAGTACCTTTGCTAGCACTCCTACCAAACTGTCCACTGCCAAAATCATCAATTAATCATAACACCCACGACTGACCAGATATTTCAGTGGTGGGCTATTCTCAGCCAAGCAGTGACAATGACATGTTTTTTTAGACTTTGTTGTTGTAAACGTTAATAAAAATGTTACATAACTTAATATTTACAAATTAAATGACAGCTATATAAGAACTACAAAAAAAACCTTAATGCCTTTTGACCTGTCACATTTTGAATTTATTTATTTTATTATTTATTATTTATCATAGAATATGTTAGAACTATTGTTTAGTTCTGTACTAAATCATTGAACTAACAAAATCATCATCATCATCATCACTTTTATTTATATAGCACCTTTCCCATGCTCAAGGACACTTTACAATCAAAGAACATCAACACATGAAACATCAAAACAGTAAACAAGAGAACAATACAGCTAAACATTGAAGTATAAATGGAATAACGATAACACAGTGAAAACAAGTAGTCTTTAACAGAGATTTAAATGAAGATAGAGAGATTGCATCCCAAATAGACTGGGGGAGAGCATTCCATTAAACCTTGGAACATGAAGAAGGCCTAAATTTTGTGATCTCAAAGTAAGGGAGGGGACATATAAATGAAGAAGCTCTTCCAAGTATTGAGGAGCCAGACCATGCAAAGCTTTATATGTTTTAAGGAGAACCTTGTACTGAACACGGAATGTAATGGGCAAGCAGTGAAGACTTTAAAGGAGAGGGGTGATGTGGTCAATCTTTTTTGAAAAGTTGACGATCCTAGCAGCGGCATTTTGAACATACTGTAACCTGGTGAGGATTTTGAAAAGGAGGCCAGAAAAAAGAACATTGCAGTAGTCTAGCCGTGATGTCACTAATGCATGCACAAGTGTTTCTAAATAAGCTTGGCTGAGAAATGGTCGGAGGCAAGAAATACTACAAAGATGGAAAAATGCTTTCTTAACAACAGAATTGATGTGGATGTCAAAAGAGAGCGTAGAGTCAAAAATAACTCCGAGATTGCGGACTTGGGGAGAAGATGTTACCAGAATCCCATCAATATTGATGCTATGGGCTAGATATCAGTGACTTTGAGCCAATTAAAAGCAACTCAGTTTTGCTAGTATTTAGTTTTAAAAAGTTCAAACTCATCCATGATTTTATGTCATGAATACAGTTGGTTAAAGCAGGGGGTGGCATAGTCTGAAAAGGGCTAACGCTGACATAGATCTGAGTGTCATCTGCGTAACAATGAAAACTTAAACCATGAAGGTGTATTATTTGCCCAAGTGGCAGCATGTAAATGATGAAGAGCAATGGACCTAAAACTGAGTCCTGTGGAACACCCTTAGTGACAGACACCATAGAGGATTTATTATTCTGAATAGCTACATATTGACGTCTGTCACTAAGATATGATTAAAGCCAGCGAAGGGGTGGATCCGGTAAAACCAATGCTGCGCATACGAGAGAATAATAGATCATGAGATATGGTATCAAACACGGAGCTAAGATCAAGAAGTATCAACATACTAAGAGCTGCTAAATCAGCTACATATAGAAGATCATTAGTAATTCTATGAAGTGCAGTCTCTGTACTATGCAAATGATGAAAACCGGATTGAAAAGGCTCGTATAAATTATTTGCTTCCAGGTGAGACTGCAACTGTATAGCAACTACTCTTTGCAACAGCTTAGCAGTGAATGGGAGATTAGAAATTGGTTGGTAATTATTTAAGTCATGAGAGTCTAGACCTGGCTTTTTAAAGACAGGTGTAACAACAGCGGTAACAATTTCTATTAATTTATTCTGTGTGTCAAATAATTCAATCAATAGAGCACTATAAAATGTTTGGTATTTTTTTGTACTAATGGCACCAAAGTATGCATTACAGGTTTGTTACAGAATTTTAAGTCAGTTTCTGCCTATGGCACACACGTTTTATGGCCTGAATTTAACAAATGGCCAAAGTATTGGTGTTACCTTTTATTTATGACATAGAGTATATGTTTGCACAGTCCGTCTGAAGTTAGCCACATTCTGATTTTTACTCTCTGAAATATAAGGCAGAATGCAGACACTCTTCTTTAAGAAAACATTTTATACAACCATACATTTCACAAACTAGAGATAACAAAGTTATATACAAACATGTTTGTGCTTTATTCTACCTTGGGGAGAGTTATATAAACTTTTAGGGGCCTTTGTCCCTCTACTATTGGGAAAGTGGGGAGAATTCCCATTGGGCCGGTTACAGTTAGCTACTGAATAAACTCACACATATAAGCACAAGAATGTTAAGACAAACTACAAAAGTTACATCATAGTGTTTATACATAGTATTTTAGGGGCTAAAATAGCAACCTCCCTTCTCCATTTCAAGTGTTTCTGTTCCAAAACTACATAAATCTTCTTTTTTACAGCTGTTATTATTAAATGTACTGCTATCAGATTAACATAAAAGAATAAAATCCCTGTGTCAGCAGAACTATATGATGTCCCAAGATTGGATGATGTTTCTCAGGTGGAACAGCTAAAATTTGCTGATTGTAACTTCAACTGTTCAGTCTTGTGCAGTAGATAGAGATCAGATGAAGCAGAAGTCTGGCTCTTATTCCCACTTACCGTTCCACCTTAAATGATGTAATGTATGTAACTGCTAAACTATTAAGGTGGAACAGAAATTCAATGAAAAATTAAATATAGCCGCAAGCAGCAATCTGCGGGGTCCATGCACCAAAAAACAGCAAGGGTTTATGTGGTGGCCTCTGGTCATAAAAGGCAGCAGATGTTTGGATTTTTAAGAAAAATCCCTTTTTCTTATGATTAAGACCACTAGGTGAAATGTCTGCCACAATCTACGCAACTCCGTTTAACATCCATGACAGGGAAATGAACCCACAACCTTAGAGTTCAAAGGTGGACATTCTCATGGTGAGCCACAAGACACCTGTGGCACAGCTATAATTTTTTAAACAATTTATTGGAAGAAGGCAACAAGGAACCACGCACCATTTTAGGACAAAGTAGCAGCGTAAACAAATTTTGTGTCTCTGGTCATGGAAGGCAGCAAATCATTGGATTTTTAAGAAAGACCTTTTCTTAAGATTAAGAGAATTAAGTAAGATTAAAATTAAATAAGAAATAAATCCTGGCTCAGTGGAATACATACAATTTTAGAAACTTCCTTTGCCACAAGATAGATATTGCAAATCCTATGATCATAAGTATGTTTGAAGTCATAATTTGCATTTGATGCTGATGCTCCCTCTGCTGGCTAGAGAAGATATTACCATTACTAATTATGTGGCCAACCTAAGTTTAAGTCAAATTTCTACATTTCCTGTGCAATTTTGGAACATACATATTATTGCAATGTTTTAGACGTTAATGAGATGTGTAATTTGAAACCATTATCTTTTCTTTATTTCAATCATAGAAGGATATAATGACTTTTTAATAAATATGCACTAGATTACCTATTGTAGGGGCCTATGACAATCAATTTAAATGAAACTTTGCTTGCTTCCTCAGAAAATAGTAATGTACATTTTTATCATAATCACATAAAAACTAAAGAATCTATAGCCCCCTAAGTCAGAAAAGGCCAGGCTGAACAGATTCATTGATGTCTCATAGCCATTCTTTGCAATTAAGTAAAGTTTTTTTTTTGATAATTATTTACCTACTGACTCCACAGAAGTCAGTAGGTAAATAAATGTTTTAAGACCAACATTGAAACAATTGTCTTAATATCCACAGACTAGTTAAAAAAGCTCATTTTTCAAACATTTATCAATCGGAGAAAAACTGTACATAATTTTAAAAGGTATTAGATAGAATGTCATAAATAGCTGTAAACAGGTAGCATCTACCATGCATCATAAATCATGCAACAGGATATCAAGTCGTTTAATTTTCAACGCCATACACCTGACAAGAATTTTTGTTAAATATTAGAAAAAGTTACATGAACACACTTACTGGCACTTCAACAGGAACCTCTGAAGGGAACACTGCCTTCCATACATAAATTAAAAGAAATGGCAAGTGCTTGGTGGTGGTGTGGACTTTCGCAACGAAAACAGTGTGGCATCCAGATAGACATCCCAGTCATTCTGTTGTTTGTTGACCAATTTTTTGAGGGCTCTAAAATGTAAACACATAATTAATTAATAATAACCATTTGTAAAATTAATTCATTGATAATAAACAATGTGCAAGAACCTGCCTAATAAAACAGGTTACCTGCAAATAACAATTAATAATACTCTAGATCAGTGGTTCCCATAGCCCCCGGGTCTGGTGATGTTGGGACTATATCAAAAACTCTGACATTAATTTTCATTTAATTTCGTACCATTAGCCAGCTGTAAAATTACACAGATATTTCCTTGATATGGATCACACAAACCAGACATCCAGCACATGACAAACCATTACTCTAATACTTAAGTATTTTACTCTTTTAGTATAAAATGCTTATGTTGGAGAACAATGTGTTGTTCCCCGGTCCTGCCTGCATGTTGCACGTTCAAGTGAAACTAATGGTTCATTAGTTTATTAATTTATCCTGTGCTGTTGTGGAAGCTGAAGAAAGTGAGTATTTTATTGACTGTAATTTAGATGAATAAGTTTCACTTTCACATATGTGGTTTAGTTTGCAAATATAGTAAGTTATTAGTTTGCAGATGCTGTGATTAGTGCTTAACCATTAGAATTTTAGTTATCTGTGTGTTGCCCTGCTTCATGTTTTATCACTATTAAAAAAATACTTTACTGTGTTGCACTTCAGAGTGAATCATACTTCTACAGACTGATTCAGAAGCATCCCCAATATTATCTATTTCTTCAGTATTATATATTTTTAGATAAACATTAACAAAAATGTCTATTATACATCTGGTACACTGTGACCATATTAAAAACATTTGATGAATTAAGTGGCATTGTAGGCTAAATGTCTTACATATGTGCAAATTGACATGATGCACATGTGTATATAAGGAGCTAGAGGGGATATTCAGCAGGCCATTTAATGTCTGAGGGGGTGTAAAAAGTGACTATAAAATGTTTGGGAACCACTGCTCAATATTAATTTCCTAAAGGAATTGTAGTGCTTGCAGGACAAAAACACAATGATGAAAGCATATGCAAAAAACTTGACAATGTGAAAAGGTGTACAGTAAAGCCTTTACATTATTAAAACATCACATTTACAATTTATCAAATTAGTCATTTGTTGCAGCCCTGTAAATATATATATAAAATATGAATATTATTTTTATATATATATATATATATATATATATATATATATGTATGTATGTATATATATATATGTGTGTGTGTGTGTGTGTATATATATATATATATATATATATATATATATATATATATATATATATATATAAGGAGTAATATATATATATTACTCCTAAATGCTCAAAAATGGGAGGGGCACGCTGTGATGTTCAGGTTTGGAGGTGGGGCTGCAAGGGAAACTGGGTGGGCAGGGCTGCTGTGTTTTTATAGATAACCTTAGCTACCAGAAAATAAGGAGAGTGAGAGAATGAAACATCACTTTTGTGACTCTGAAGTCTTATGAGGTTGACAATTTTTCTCCACTACGATCCCCATCTTCTTTCTGATCAGGCAGTGCGTCTTGAGCCTCACCAGTTTGAGCCACTGGCTCGAGTCGCTGCTTAAGAGTTAACGTAGTGCCATCTTAGTGTCTCTAGTATCCCATATAAGGGTGGCAAAGAAGAAGTTGAGCATCATGGTGACTCCAACAAACAAACCTCTGTTGTTGTTGTTGACCATTCCATTCCTACTGCTTTTCCAGTCCGCCATTCCATTTCAAGCTTGGACGGGAATCCAGTTGAAGCTGGTGTTTCTGAACCACAGCCAAGGCCTAGACAAAGAGTCAGCTTCCCTTCACCCCTACATCAGCAGGAAACGTGTACTGTTGTTCACTCCAAGCCCCCTATACGCCTTGATTTTCCCAAGTATGGGGGCAGAGACGAGGACATGGATCCAGTCACCTTTGTGGAGAAGTGTGAAGAGTTTTTAGCTGTCCACCCCCTGAGTGAGGCTGAATTGTTTGCAGTCTTAACATCTGCTATAGAGGGGACTGCTAAGGACTGGTGGTCCGCAGAGAGAAGGTATATCAGCCCCTGGCCACAGTTCAAAGCTGTATTTCTAAAATCCTTTCTAACGGATGATTATGAGGCAGAAGTAGAAAGAAGCCTTCATGAAAGGCGTCAAGGGACCACAGAGAACCTCAGAGACTTTGCCTTCCAGTACCATGCTCTTTGCCTCAGGTGGAAACAAGACATGCCAGAAAGACACATTGTCCAAGCCACTCTGAGAAACTGTAATCCTCGCCTGGCTAGCCTTTTGAGAGGTACAGTGAAGACTGTGGCAGATTTAGTGAGAGTGGGAACCCTAATTGAAAGAGAGATGTCTGAGATGAAGTCCTTTTATGCACTTGCTAACAGTGAAGCTCAGAAGAAGAGACCTCCTCCCCCCAACAAGCAAAAAAACACTCTACTGAGGGACAACCTGTCAGCAGAACTAACCCAAGGCAGCCAGTTGCTTTCCCTGTTAAGATCAAGTCCCGAATAATACATGCTTTAGTGGACACAGGGAGCACTTATTCCCTAATAAAATATTCTCTTTGGGAGAAGTTAAAGGCACCAAGGGAGGTCTGGAAGCCTTTGGGAGGGCAGACATTTTCTTTGGCCAATGGGGCAATGCAGAGTGCTTTAGGCATGATTGAATGGGACTGCAGTTTCCATGATCGTGAGCTGAATCTGAAATTGTACGTGCTGCGTACAACAGCGACCTAGCATTTCCTTTGGTTCTGGGCATGGACTTCCTACACAGTGCTGGGGTGACCATTAACTTCCAGCAGTCCTCATACCAGTTGCCTGATGTAGAGGGTGTCTCTCAGGTTTATCCATTTGGCAAAACCCCAACCTCATTGCAAGATACCCTGCAACTGTATATGGCCCAGCCGTTGCCAAGTGTCTCTCATCAAACCCTACAACATCTTGACCTGTTGAGAGACAGAGCTGATGTAGACACTTTGGACAAAGAGAGACTCCATGACTTATTACTTCAGTGGCCACAGGTGTGTACTGATGTACTGGGTTTCACTTCCAGACTCCAGCATCAAATTAATACCAGCGACCATATACCCATCAGAAAGAAAGCCTATAGGGTGTCACTGGAGAAGAACAAGTTCATTGAACAGGAAATCAACGACATGCTGGAAAAGAACATCATAAGGCCTTCCATCTCACCGTGGACCTCTCCTGTCGTTCTGGTACCAAAGAAAGATAGTGGGATTCGCTTTTGTGTTGATTATCATGGGTTAAATGCCAAGACTCATTTGGATGCCTACCCCATGCCTCAGATTCAGGAGATTGTGGAGTCCTTGCATGGTGCTCGCATTTTCAGTACACTAGACCTGAAAAGCGGGTACTCGCAAGTGGGTCTTGAAGAGTCCAGCATACCAAAGACTGCTTTCGTTACCTATCGAGGGTTATATGAGTTTACACGCCTTCCTTATGGACTTAAAAATGCTGCAGCTACCTTCCAGCGTCTGATAGAAAATGTGTTGCAAGACCTGAGAGGAAAGTGCTCCTTTGTCTACATAGATGACATTGTGATCTACTCTCCAGATGTGGAACAACATCTTTCCCATCTCAGTGCAGTCTTCTCAAGGTTACAGCAGGCCAGACTCACCCTTAACCTCAAAAAGTGCAACCTCTTGCAGCGTTCATTGACCTTAGGGCATGTGGTATCAGAGAAGGGCATCCAGACGAGTCCCAACAAAATCCAGGCCATCCAAGACTATCCTGAGCCGAAAAACATCAAAGGTTCAGCGGTTCCTCGGCATGGCAGGATGGTATCATCGTTTTATCCCTCAGTTTTCCCAGTGAGCTGCACCTCTTCATCAGCTGAAGAAGAAGGGAGCTGTTTGGAATTGGGGCAGTGCATGTCAAAATGCCTTTAGGGATATTAAGGAAGCCCTTCAATCTGCCCCTATCTTGCAAGGATTTTTCAAAACCCTTTGTGGTTCAGACCGATGCTAGTGAAAATGGAGTAGGGGCGGTTCTCACACAGGACCAAGAGCAAGTCATTGCTTATGCTTCTCGGTTGCTTAATCCTGCTGAACAGGCCTATTCGGTGTCGGAGAAGGAGTGTTTGGCAGTGGTATGGGCAATTGAGAAATGGAGGCAATACCTGGAGGGACATAAGTTCACTGTGGTCACAGATTATGCTGCCCTTACTTGGGTTTTCAATCAGCGAAGGCCATCATCATGACTAACCAGATGGGCCATTAAGTTACAAAGCTTTGACTTTAAGGTCACTGTAAGGTGTACTGTAAAGGTCAATGTAATGTGGTCCCTGATTCACTGTCACGCAGTCTCCCTCCAGCAGCACCTCTTGCCATCTGTCAACCTTCTTTACCTTTAACCCAACTCCCAGTATCGTGGGAAGAGATTGGCACTAGCCAGCTGGCAGACCCAGAGATTCAGCAATTAATTCAGGAATTCAAGCAAGACCCAAAAGAACCTAATCGAATCCCATATGTGCTCCAGAATGGCTTTCTCTTTCAGAGACTCCCAGAGAAGGTTGGTGGACACAGGGACCAACTGGTGATCCCTTCAAGTCTTCGCCCTGCTATCCTCAAGTATGCCCATGACAACCCTCTCAGTGGACATCTAGGCAGAATGAAGACCCTGATGAGGATACTCAATGTGGTTTATTGGCCAACCATCAGAAAGGATGTCTGGGAGTACTGCAAACAGTGCCAGGTTTGCCAGAAGTACAAGCCTAGAATATCCAAGCTCAGCAGGCTACTACAGTCCACTGCTTCTGTAGAGCCTGGTTACATGTGGGGTCTGGATTTCATGGGCCCTTTCCCTACAGAATTCAGGTTTGCCATCAATTCCGCATGGCATGAGAGCACAGGATTCACCCCTGCAGAACTTGCAATGGGAAGAAAGCTCAAAGGACCTTTGGAGAACCTTCTCAAACATGCTCCCGACCCTGAGCAGGGTGCTTATGACAAAACTCAGCACCTGCAGCAAATGCGGAACATGGTAAAGGAGAATGTTCAACGGAGTCAGCTCAGGCAGGCCCGATATTACAATGCCCGGAGAAAGCAGGAAGAGTTCAAAGAAGGCGAATTAGTGTGGATGAGGAAGTTAATTACAAGATAGAGTACCCTGACTCTCCAGGGGTAACAGACACAATTCACACAGAGAACATCAAAAGTTATTACGGCCCAGCAGTGCCTGTCACTGGGGGGAGGGGTATGTAACAGATTTACATCTATTCCAGTAGTTGCATTTTGTGTTTGGTCATGAGGCAATGTAAGTTAATGCATCCAGGCCTCTAGAGGGGGCTAGTTCATCTTAGTGTCTCTAGTATCCCATATAAGGGTGGCAAAGAAGAAGTTGAGCATCATGGTGACAAACCTCTGTTGTTGTGGAGAAGCTCCTGCTGTGCAACTTTCACAGTCCTTTGTTTGAGGAACTTCTATTCCCTTTTCATTCAGTAAGTGTTGGATGTTTTTTTTTCTTTATCTTTGTGCTGGATACAAACATTGTGCTGAAGCTTGTTTGGGGCTTATGCTAAAGCTAAGGTTTGTGTTAGCAGGCCACATTTTCAGTTTTTCAGTTGTAAATTCATTTGATAATACCTGTGTTTGCAGAAGGACTTTTTGGTGCCTATTTGTGAACTGCTGGTGGCAAGAGAGGCATGTGACACCTGAGAAGATTCAATATGCGTGTGATGTGATGGACGTTCTACTGTGGGATTAACTCATTATCATCCAGCTTCCACTCATCTCTGTTTCTCCAAAAAAGGACTGGTTTGACTTTTTTATAATACTTTGGGACTCTTGAGGAGGCCACAGGCCCAAATGGACTCAAATTGATTCTTTTTTTCTCTTTTTGTATTTGTGGGTGGTGGGTTGAGGATTAAATTGCTTGTGTCTGTGTAGAGGTGGGATTTGTATTCCATATTAGCCTGTTCATCTTTACAATAACACCAGAAAAGGTACACCACCTTTGTTGTATTTCTTATTTGCTTGTCCATTCATTCAGCATAGTCCAAGACGTTCTCGTTCCCTGTGTTTTGATATAAACTCAGTAGGAAAAGGGTCCTGCTGGGTGTTATAAGGTGGACAAAATAATCTATGTAAATCCAAAATATCTAATGTGTCGAACATGAGAAATTACAGTAGTAAAGAAGAGCACTGTCAAGTTATTCATAAACCTGAAATTTATGGCAAGATTGCTGTTCACAATGGCATGGACAGCCATCTTGTGGAAACCTCTGGGTCAGATTAATACACTGATCATATAATGACTAAAGAATGAGGCCATGTTATAGTACCATGTGAACATTGTGGGGTAAACACTAATGATTTCCTACCAAGACCAAGATACTGCTGCTAAACACATTTGTTAAATTTTGGATTAACATATTGTTGAGGTTATGATGTCCACCCCTTTTATTTTTCAGTTTCATTGTTGTTTGCATGAGGCCCGTTTGGCCATGTTTGTTATAGACTGTTCATTTTATGTTGCCTTGTTGGCCTTGTCTTGTTGTTCGTCAACAGAAAAACACAAACACTGATATTTACATATTTACTTTTCAGTACTGAGGCACTGGGGTTCAAAGGACCATGGTCAGGTGGAAGCAGTTGTTGGACCATGAAGTACTTCTGATGAAGTAAGAATCAGAAATTAGCAAAGGTGTGTAATTCAGTTCCAGGAAGTAAAAATCCTCCCTGGGATTTTATTCCAACTGGCTGGATACGTCTGCTGCTGCTTTGAGCTAACCAGAGAAGCCAGGTGATTGGAACAAAATCCTCACATTTTTTACTTCCTGAACCTGAACTACCCCGTCTGGAAATTACAATGTTCAAAGTTCACCAAATTGTTTATTCGTTTATTAATATTTTTTATGTATATACAGGTCATTAATGCATACATGCACCCTCTGATTGAAAAGCATAAGGCAAGCAGGATTTATAGCTATTTTGAGATTTTTCTTCTTTCTTGATTATTTTTTATATTGCTGATGCTTTTATTGCAGAAGCCTGCATATCAGCTGACTGCAGTGGTTGCTTTGTCTTTGTTTGCTGGACAGTTTCGATGTCTCAGTAAGGTAATGCACTTACCTGGACGGTACTGGTTATTACTTACACAATTTAGAACCATAACAAACATTTTCATTATTAAACCATAACTAACATTTTCTGTTTAAACCTTCATGCAGATAAAGTTTCCAGTTCAGTCGTGTCAGTACTGGAGCACAATGGATTCTTGTGTGTGTTTTCAAACTACATAGCTTCAGTAATCTTGCTTTGCTAGTTTCCAGACATTATTGGTCACTGTTTTGAATATATTGTCAGGACATATATTGTAGTGAGTGACTAATATTACAGCATATTGTAGTCAGAAAGACTTTAATTTCATAAATTCAAAACAAATTTCAAAATAAATTGTTTGTTTTGTTATGTTTTTTAGCCTTTCATTATAGTTCATAATCCTGGTTCTGGAGTCACCCTGTCTTGGAGCTTTCCTGCTCTGTTTCACCATCTAGTGTATTTTGTAATAAGTAAAACACTAAAATGTGTATGTGGGACTAATTTATGTTATGCATATGAATACCCCCCCCCCATTTTCTTAATTTTTATTTTGTTTTATGTACACTGTGCACTGTAATCCTCATTATAAATAACTGCAGTATACTTTGTTGGGGAACACACATCAGGAATGTACTGCTCACTCAGGCGTTTAGGCATCTAGTGCAGCGAGAGGGTCCTGTACAATCAAGTGCATTGTAAGTGCCATGTGTACAGCCATGTTTCAGAGCTGACGAAATGTGCATTGTTTGTGCTTTCAGGTGAGCTAAACTGTATTAACGATAGGAAATAGTGATGCTAAATGAATGTGTATGACATAAACAGCATTGTAGTAGCAAATGTGAGTCGTATGCTTGGGTGTGAGTGAATACTGACAACTGTAGAAATCAGTATGGTCTAGCGTAGCTGTGAAAGTGTTGATGACCTGTTGAGCCTCACAATGGTAGCCTGCAATATTTGAGGGAGACGGGATGGTGCTAGTGAAATAAGAAACTTGTCCCATTGAGGGAAGCCTTTTGTTAAAGTTTTGAATTATTTGAGTTGTATTTTACTTCGTTCGGATACAGAAAAAACTAGTGCAGCGAGAGGGTCCTGTACAATCAGGTGCATTGTAAGAGCCACATAGCCAGGTGTCACTGTGTCTTAAGATGTCTTGACAGTATTTATAAGATGTCTTGAGACATTTCCTTATGCCAAGACATCTTAAGACGTATGAGTGAACACACTGTCTTTGTCTTGAGACATGAAAGTTAACGTCTTAAGACAAAGAAGTAATTATTTTGTGTGTCTTGAAGATGGGGCATGACTTAAGACATCACTTTGTCTTAAGACACAGAGATGTTGTGTCTTAAGACAGTTCAGTTGAGTCCAAAGAGTAGTCCATTACAAAAAGTCCTGTGGTATGAATGTGGTATTCCTGTGGTACTGCCAAACTTACAATACAAAATTACAACTGAGGATTACCAGGATTACTACAGCACTGCCTAATGTAAAATATAATGAGAATGTAACAAGTATGTCCTCGAGAAACAGCCTGCTGTAATCTTATGGTTTTTGTGTGATATTACTAAAAGAACATTCACTAAGGTTTTTCTTGCTGTACTTTTGTGATTCTTTTGTATGTTTGGTTTTTTGATTGTTGCAGAAATGTGTTTACAGTAGCAAAACAGCAAAAGAAAAAATCAATTCTTAAACCATTTACCTTACCTTAAAATTTAAAGTGTAAACTCATTTCCTTATATCATTGAAGTTCATGGTAGAGTAACTTTTAATTTGTAACATTTACCAATGGAGATAATCACAGTCAGTCACAGCCTTTTACTCATTTGCAGAAAACGTGCTATGATTAAAACAACATTGATCTATTTTCAAATGTACAATTGTAACCAGAGACAACAAGCTAGGAACCAAGATAAAACAACTTTGAACTAATAGGAAGTAAGTGTACTTAACAGCTAACCTGGGTACTTTAGAGATCACATACCACCAAAACGTAATGCAAAAAAAGCACTCGGTTCACTCTCTTCAACATCTACACTTCTGTTTATTTTCTTAAGCAGATCAGGGCTGCCCAAAGTTAGACCATTAGGACTTTTAATTTGGCCCAACAGAAAGAGAGAACAAACTTTTTTTATATACCATGTATAACTTTCAAAATTATTATCTCCAGGTATTTGGAAAACACAGACAATAATAAACAAATGTATTTGAGTAGTAATATAAAGACCTATATTGTTTCACCACGTAAAATTACATAATAAACAGATTTTTGTTTAAATGTCCAACTTCATACTTTGACTTTAATGTTTTAAGACATGGCCTCCAGTGATGCTTTGTATGATAATCCTGTACAGCTGTCTTATGTATTTCAAGAGTTTGCAGTTTTCTATTCTGTGTCTAGATTAAAAAAACAAACAAACAAAAACAAAACAGCACAGTTAATTCAGTACAGCAGAGCCGTGCGAACCAGAAAAAAAAAGATCTATGGGAGGACAAACAAAAGACTGGCGGGAGTTTCAGACCAATCAGAGCGCGATACTCCGCCGCTTGGACGTTCGGTTTTGAAGCGCGAGCGCTCTCCGCCGTTCCTCCTTTTAAAGCCGAACGCGACCGTTACGAGCCGTTTACAGTGAGTGACTCAGTCACGTCGCTAACGCGGGCAGTTTTATCGAGTTTGTTTAGCGAGTGTTAAACCTCGATAAGACCGTCTCTTACATTCCTTACTAAGACAGCGCCGCCTGCCGGGTGACGCTTTCAGCTCCCAAAAACGAGGAGTTTTCAGCTGCGTAGTAAGCTAACTAAGTTAGCTGGCTGGATCGAGTGGAGTGGCGACTGGAGTTACGACTGCAACGGTCAGAATCTGCTTTTAAAAGGTGAGTAGTGACAAAATGAGATGAGCAGCCTCACTAACAGTCAGCTGGAGTAAACTTTTTTTTCTATATTTCTGGGTCGATCTGCAGAGTGAAGACACCAGCGTTAGGTTAGCGTATAGTTAGCTAGCTAGCGGCTAAGCGGCGTGTCTGTTTATGCCTCTCGGCTGCGTCAGATTTCGCTTAGCACCCGCTCCCAGCGGCGCCCTGTGAACATACCGCCCAGCTTCACAGCTGTCTCATCCCAGCAGTGCAGCCACAGAGGCTCATAAGGTTTGGAGTATTGACAGGTGAGGAACTGTGCTTGTGCGCAGCAGAATCAGTCAGTTGAAGCATTGAGGTAGCTGGAGCAAATGAAAGGCCTCAGAATTAAATCTAAGATTGATCACAGTGTAACGAGGTTAGCAAACTGAACAATACAACAATGAAACTGAACATAGTCCGTCAGTCTGTGTAGTTCAGAGAAGGTAGTAATAATTTTAATTTGCTCAGTTACATTTACTCTAGTAACATCTGGGTGGATTTGTACTCTAGAGTTTTTTAAAATGTATTTGTGCTTTATAATAATAATCTATGTTTTACTCGGCTACATTTATTAGTAATATATAATGACCGGTTTGTTTTGTGTTTTTCATTGTTATGCTTTGATGTTGTTGTTTTGCCGCATTTACCTCATGTGTCTGTTTTGTTTTAGATGTTTCTCATCAGAAATTATCTGAAGCTGAGCAACTGGTGAGACTCAAGTTTTAATTTTTTAAATAAAACTATATGAATGTCAGACAGATGTTTAGATTTGGTGGGTATTTCAAACAAATATATTTCATGAGGTATTTATTGTAATACAGAAGAGCAGAATGTTTAGGTAAAACTGGGTTACAGTATTCAAATATCTGCGCTGTATTCATTCAATTTATTTGTTATTTGCCACTACAGTGTTCAAAATATCGATATGGCAATATCACCAACACTGTATCAATATTTATGAATTTACTTTTTCATATACAGATATCAGTACTAAGCTCACACCTGCCTCAACTGCAAATGATCATTTCTGTTGCATGTTGACTTTGGCATGTTAGAGGATGAAAACAATAGAATTGTGAATTATCTAATCAACTTTGTTGTTTTCAATCCTTCCAAAGGAACATCCTCTTTTTGGGCCTCATCCAGTATGGTGGCAGTCCATATCATTCTCAACACTCAACTGTGCTCTTACCCAAGTGGCCTCATCTTGATGCTTCTTTCATTACACTGAACATCATTGCCTGAACATCAGCTATGCGTGTGAGCTGGGTGCCACGAGGGAGAAACTTTTCTCAGCTGCCTGAGGGCTGGAGTTCCCCAGCCCTTTTCCTTTGTTACAAGATGATGTAATCCCATAACACAATCCTTATTGCCCACCTACCAGCGAACTTGGCATGCCCTCACACAACGCAACGCATCTACCGGAGGCCGTGTATTGGCGGAACCACTCTGGCTCTTGATCAGTCAGAGCCAAGTGAGCGAGCTAACTAATCTGAGCGTACTGGGCTCATCAGGAAGGAGGGGCTTAAAGACCAGGAGCTCTAACAGAGTGTTTCAGACAGAGGGTGAATAAACAATTACAGTATGAGAAAAATAATGTGTTTCTGGAACACTGAAGCATGTAAATGTATTATAGTAGACCCCAAAAATAAATTTATGAACATTGGAAATTAGCATAATAGGTCCCCTTTAAATTCAGCCTGCTTGTGTATGCAGATCCAAAAGTAATTTCAAATTTGTCTTAAAATTGATTTTTTTTTTAACAGATGCATTTTCCTCATATCTCTGACAAAGAAGACCAACACTGAGAAAAAACAGAGGAAGAAGCGATGGGCTGTGATTCTGACAGCTCTCTCACTCATCATGGATTTAACTCTGAAAGGAAAGATCGGTAACAGCATTAGCAGTGTGATATCAGTAATGTTAGTGTTCAGGCATTATGGCATGGACATATGCACATCGAGTTATCTGTGTCCTGTTTCCTGTGTCCACATATGTCCACATAAAATGTCCACAGCTTGGCTCTATTCCAGCTACCAGCACATCTGAGTCTGGTATTAATTGTTTGACAGCTGATCATTATCTGGCTCAGGTATGTTAGGAGTGCTGCTGGGGTTCAGACCTCTGTATTACTCTGTTGGTCAGTTTTTCTTTTTAGTCCATATGAATTTGTCTTAAAATTGTTTCCCATCATTTATAATTGTTTATAGTACTGTATTGCTAATAACTTTAGCATAACTTATATACGGAATAACAGCAGACCTTAAAATCAGATTCATTGGTCGGAACTGTGTATTTATTGCAGTATATTTCAAATTTCTACACAAAGTCAGTTAACATGTTTTTCTCCGTCTGTAGAACATATCAAGTGTGATGACGCTATTGTACTATGCATATACACAGTTGTAAAAACAATAAACAATAACTGTAATCTATATTTTTTGAAAGCTATGTGGGTGCTTTTTCATGGGCTATGCTTTGGATTGCAGAGTAAATTATTTGAATGTAGAAGTATTCTGAATTTTTAACAGATTAACAAGGAAATACAAAACTGTAAAATAGTGATTTTTCCATACCCCTTTAAATTACATTACTGTAATTTATGCATGCTTATTATTGTTCTTTGTTCTCCTTCTTATTATTATTTTAAAAGTTGATAAAATGATACCTTCATTAAAAAATGAAGCAACTGTAAAATAGTATTTTTAACAAATTTTTAAAACATGAAGGGTTAATTACTATAAAAAGGTATTTAAAAGAACTGAATTAGATTTTTAAATTTTGCAGCAATGCTGTATTACAAAATAGTTGCAGAAGAGTCTTCCCTCATACTACCACCATGTTGAAGGCAAGGTCTGAACTAAATTTTTGAAATAAATTTTCACTGATTCCATAAACTTTTCTAATGCAACAGAAACATTTAAAGGCGAATTCCACATTTTTGTACACTTGATTCTGTCATTGCGATGTAAACAAAGTCATTTAGTGGTTTCATATAAAATGGCTTATTGTAGAGAAAGTTACAGACTGGGAACCATGTGCCTATTATTATTATTATTATTATTAATTACCTTTGTTGTTAAATTTGTTCTGAAATGTATACATGTAGTATGTACTAATGTATGTAATGTTTGTATGTTTATAAAATAATATACAATATATATATATATATATATATATATATATATATATATATATATTAAAATAAGTGATACCATTATGCATCCTACATAGAACAAAAAAATTAAATAATGGGGAAAAAAAATAATTACTAGAAGTTTTGCTATAATGTTACGTTTTAAAAATCCCTTAAAAATATTTAAAAGTAAAAGATTTATTTTAAAAAAAGTAGGTAAAATTTAAAAATGCGTATTATGCATCCTACATCTTCAGACATCTTGGGATGTTATTATTGCCAAGACATCTTAAGATCCATGTCTATAGACATGTCTTAAAGACATGTCTTCATTTCTTACGACATGCCTCAAGATGTCCTAAGACGTCTTTATAATGTGTCTTTAGACACGTCTTAAGACATCCCAAGACATGGTAATGGCTGGGTATGTATGCATGTGTACAGCCATGTTTCAGAGCTGACGAAATGTGCATTGTTTGTGCTTTCAGCTTGTGAAGATCGCAAGGCTCCTCATTTCCCACCGCATGTGTAACATGTATGATACTTTAGAATACGAGTTGGGTAAAGGACCTTTTTTGGTACTATTTAGAATCTTTTGCTTAAAGTGTAGTAAAGGTATTATAAATATTATTAAAGTTATTAATAATATAGCTTATATACTCAAAGTTACTTTAAAGCCTAAAGTATTTACATAATATTTTTTAGATGGTCAACATGTCAATGAAGACAATCTCTGTCACTGATCCGCTGGGAAACGAGGAATTGCATGAGAGAAAAATTCTGCGGAACTGGAGGTAATACTGCTTATGGAGAAACATGATTCATCCTTGTTACAAAGAAATTTACATGCCAGACTGTAAACTGTACCAATGTCTTGGACCAAAAATATAATTTGTTTTGAAGATGGTGGGATACAAAGACTACTGTGCTGAATGGCAAATAAAAGCAATGCAGCACAACCCACAGCAAGATTCTAGCAGCTGTGGAGTGTTAGTACTGAAGGTACACTTTTTTTAACATAAATGTTTTCATGCCAGTAAAATTACAGTTTCAAAGGTTTGTTAATAATTAATATTGTAGTTTACAGAAGATTTCCTTTTGACAGGAGAGATTGGCAACATGCAGACAACAAAAGCAGCTGTTAGCACTGCACAAATGGAGCCTGTTCACTGCTTGAATGTAAAGGTGAGTTGTACAGTTATGCCATTCTATACTGTAATAATACAGAGTCCTTCATCAGTGGTTACAGGATGCTGTTGGCTGGATATTTTTGGTTCTCAGTCCAGCAGTGACACTGAGGTATTAAAAACTCCAGCAGCACTGCTGTGTCTGATCCACTTGCACCAGCACAACACACACTAACACACCACCACCACGTCAGTGGAGCTGATTAAATGGACACTGAGTGTAGAAACAAGGAGGTGTACTTAACGAACTGGCTGAATTGTGTATATATGTACCTAATAAAGTGTCCAGGGTATATATATTACGAGTGAAGTAGTGCATCATTGCACAGTAATTTTTTTTTACTCATATATTGGGAAGTATTTATACTAAATATACTACAAATCCTACCCAGTTAAAGTACATTTTATGTGCACTTTTATTTGTGATTTCACACAAAATAATTAATTGCATGCAGTGTTGAATTATTTTAATAACACTCTAGTGTCAATATTGTTATTGAAGTTACATTTTTTTCTTATATTTAAACATCTAATGGAAATGAATCTAGGCAATACAGAGGACTACTGCATAGTTTGCTGTATGCTGGAAGTGGATGCTGACAAGAGCTTGATTGAAATGGTAAATATTTACATGTCCACAAATATATGCTACTTAATATTGTTAATAAAGGATTACAATAAATGTGCAGTGAACATGGAAAAATACAGAAAATAATATTTACCTAAATTTAAGTAGTATTGAATGAATTTTCTTTCATTAATGTTTATTTATTTATTTTTAATGCTGTGCATTGTTTCAGGTTACTAATTTACAACTTTATTTTTAGGTGCAGTGTGATGAGTGCAACCGCTGGGCACATTTTTAGTGTGCCCAGTATGATAATGAAAAAGACACCAGTTACCAGTGCTAAACAAATGAACCTCAATTTGTTTTTATTTTCTTTGTTGTGCACTTTACAGTTGGTGTCAAGGACTTGAAAGTTTACTTCATTGTATGTCATTTGCTGTGTGCATTGTTTTTAAAGAACAGATTAAAAAAACTGACTAAATAAGCAGTATTTTTTTCCTAAAAACATGGTGTCTCTCTGATTAACATTTACAATATTATGTTCAATTAAAAACAAAGTTTGAACAGGTTAGTCCAAGCTGTGTCAGGTTAGACATTCTTTTAGCATATAGTAACAGTAACCAGGTATGTAAGGGAAAAAAAGACATTTCTCCAAAATTAATAACAGCTAGTCTCCATTGCAATTAAAGCAGTAGTGAAGCACATAAAAGGCACACCGGATTCAGACTGAACTCCAATCATCTGCTGGATGTATTGTTTCATGAGGTGATTTAGGCTATCAAATTATCATACCAATGGTTTTAGTGCTGAGAGTATCATTTTCTGAGGTGATTTAGGCCATTAAATTATCCTACCTATAGTTTTAATGCAAGGCGTATCATTGTATGAGGTTATTTAGGCTATCAAATTATGCTACCAATGTGTTTAATGCTGGGAGTATCATTGTATGAGGAAATTTAGGCTATCGAATTATGCTACCAATGGTTTTAATGCTGGGAGTATTGTTTTATGAGGTCATTTAGGCTATCAAATTATCCTACCTACGGTTTTAATGCTGAGAGTGTTGTTTTATGAGGAGATTTAGGCTATCAAATTACCCTGCCAATGGTTTTAATGCTGGGAGTATTGTTTTATGAGATTTATGCTCTCAAATTATCCTACCTATGGTTTTAATGCTGGGAGTATCATTTTATGAGGTCATTTAGGCTATCATATTATCCTACCTATGGTTTTACTACTGAGAGTGTTGTTTTATGAGGAGATTTATGCTCTCAAATTATCCTACCTATGGTTTTAATGCTGGGAGTATCATTTTATGAGGAGATTTAGGCTATTGAATTATGCTACCAATGGTTTTAATGCTGGGAGTAATGTTTTATGAGGTCATTTAGGTTATCATATTATCCTACCTATGGTTTTACTGCTGGGAGTGTTGTTTTATAATGAGGTTTAGGCTATCAAATTATCCTACCTACGGTTTTAATGCTGAGAGTGTTGTTTTATGAGGAGATTTAGGCTCTCAAATTATCCTACCTATGGTTTTAATGCTGGGAGTATCATTATATGAGGAGATTTAGGCTATCGAATTATGCTACCAATGGTTTTAATGCTGGGAGTACCATTTTATGAGGTCATTTAGGCTATCAAATTATCCTGCCTATAGTAATATAACACCTGAATGCAAAGTCCCTTTCCTCCTTGATACAAACAGCAACCAGTTTGGGGAAGAAACCTACTGTGTTTTAGGCTTACATGTCTCCTCAATTTCCTGTAAAGTTAGATCCTATGTCCATCTGGCCAGACGTGTTCAAAATGCTGCTTATCCTACATTTCATCAGCATCTGCATGGGGATGTGCAGGATGATCTTGCAGAACCCAGTGACATGAGCAAAATGCAAAACTGCCTAGCGTACTGCTAACAGGTGCCAAACGCAGGCATCGTAGGCCTGCTCCACAATAGACGTGACCTGTGATGCGTATGCCAAAGGTCACAGCACTCCACTGCTGCAACTCCACTGCTGCTGTTACTTTGCAGTAACACCGCAGAAAGGGCATTATCTGAGGCTACTGTCTCCAGAATGAACGACAGATCACGGAGCTGCCTTGAGTGGCTTTGAGGGTTTCAAAAGCAGATAAGGCCTTTTGGGAGAAAACCGCCTTACATTTCCTAGCTAGATTTCCTTTCAACAAAGCATGCAGTGGTTGTGCCAGTTCACTGAAGTTTTCAATGAAGTCTCTACAAAATCATGGCCAAATTAGGCCCCAAAACGACCTCAGGACTGTCACTGATGTGGGGACAAGTTGGTTGCGAATAGCCTCTACTTTGTGTGGGTCAGGAACATGCCCCACTTCTGACGCATCCACTAAGTCCATAAATAGCAACAGCTGGAGAAGGTCTATGAACTTACATCCTGTACTCAATGATGTCTTTGGTGAGGTCATTATCTCTGAACCACAGAAACCTCAAAAAGTTCCTGTGGTCCTCCCTCACCACGAAACAGTAGAACATTTGCTGAATGTCAGCAGTAAATGCCACTTTCTCCTTCCTAAAATGGAGGAGGGGCCCCCACCAAGCTGTTATTAAAATATAGGCCTGTGTGGCACACCGTTCAAGGACATGTCGTGGTGCCACACACTTGAGTCAAAAATTACCCTAATTTGCCTAGGTTTCTAGGGGTAGCAGACCCAAAAAAATGCAGATAACTGCATTGTGGTGCTTGCTCTGCATGACCTCAAAAATCTTCAAAAGTTTACCCATGAACTGATTTTTCATTTCAGGCCTGTGATTCATGGTACAACACAAAGAGGTGCAATGTGCAACAGCCTGCTCAAGGTTTTAAGTGAGCCACTGTCTAGGCTCTTTAAAGGGAAGTGGGGCCAACCCAGCTGTTGGTCTTGTCCCTATATACTTCAGTGTCCATAGTCTTTAAAAAGACTGTCTTCAAAAGATGGAGCCAGCTTGTTATCATTCACTGTCTGGTTGATCACTATGCAACCGAATTAAGCTGTCACATGATGTGAGGAAAGACATTCGACAATTTTGCAAGACACTCACAAATCCAGCTTTTGGACACTCAGATGATATCTCTAACTAACAAGAGGAGGATTTCTGCATTGGACTCAATGTCAGGAGTGTGTGCTACAGACTTGAGTTAGGGTGATGAGGGCCACATTTGGTGTGAGTATCTCAGATCTGTTGTTGGGTATTTGGTTACACTTTATCAATGGCTGTAGGGCAAAGCTGGTCTCTCCACTGTTTGCCTCTATAACAGATACCCTTTGCTTTTTGTCAATAATGTCAGTCACCCCAGAACAGGTCTGCAACGAATAAGGGAAAGGATGGCCTTGGATATATAATAACTCAGATCTGGCAAGTGAGCGATCGTTCTGGTCATCAAGGACAGCATACCTTTTGACAGCTTTTTCTCTCTGACCTTGGGGAAACACTCTTGCTAGACATATTTTTGCACATGATCTAGGTGCTTAAGTCTTAACACAAACTACAGTGTGATGGCAGTTGATGCTGGAAGTCTGAGTTTGGGCCTTTGTCTCCCTTCACAATGTTCTCTGGTGTGGAGATGGAATTTACAGATTCTTGAGAAACTGGATTGTTACATTGTGAAGACGTGGCAATCAATGTCACATTCAATACATTTTGTTGTTACTTTACAGTCTCTAGCCAGGTGAGAGGATGATGCGCAACATCTATAAAAACTACTGCTGTTTTTAAGGAAGACTTTTCTCTCTTCCCCTGGCATACCGCTGAAAGTGCTACACTTTTTCAGGGGGTGGGGTTTATTGAGTATGGGGCATTTCTTAGCTGAGCTCTCATTCTGCTTTGAGATGGTGCCTCTGGTAAAATCATGTTCAGTGCGAGTGTCTGTTTTGTGAACTAATATGGGGAACTTTGAACTAGAGCACTGTTTGTATGGTTTTTCTTTCATAGGGGCATCACTATTGCTAGCAAAAGCAAAGCTATGGTCATTCCCGTTGAGTGCTTCAAGACATAAACACAACAAAGAAAGAGAATGGAGTTCTCAGCCTCGAACTTGGCCAGTTAGATATCCATGGGATATCCATTTCTTCTGTAGTGCATAGTGAAGCAGTGTCAATAAAAGCCAAGCCAGTCAAGTAATCTTCTTTTGCTGACTGGGGTTCCATTCAAGAACTCTGAGCTCCTGCAGTTTAACATAGTCTTTGCTGGGTACTGTGGGGAAGTTGTCTAGCTTTTTTTTCCAATTTTCTCCCCAGTTTAGTCGTCTCCAATTCCACCCGCTAGTTAGGACTCCCCCAATCACACAATACTATCAACGCTAGGAGGGTGAAGGCTAACACGCTCCCTCCGAGACCTGTGAAGCCAGCCACCGCTTCTTTTGGAACTGCCACTCACGTATGGGGCTAATTATGTTGCAAAACTTGAGAACCTGTAGGACTTGATCTGAGAACTTGTAAAATAAAATCTGTACTTGTATTTTTGATGTGAGAACTTGTAGAACTAAAATCTGAACTTGCATGTAAAAATTTTCACTCGTAGAAAATATTCTCACAACTGTGTCTACAACCACAAATTCGAGCCCACAACCTCGTAAACATGACCGCACAACTTCAAATCTGCTCGCCTCGACTTTTGCAACACTTCTTTCAACAGACTTGTTGCAAAACCGATTTGTGCACTTGTAGCTGCTTCACTGAGGGAGCAGAGCTTGGAAGTGGGTGGGGCAGTGGGGATGAGACGTTATTCATGACCAATCTAAGGAGCTTATTTTAGCGCTTATTTTAGCGCTGTGGAAAACATCCTGCGTGGTGCCAGTGCCAAAGACCCCACACCCCAAAGACCTCAACAGCTATAGGCCGGTGGCGCTGACATCTCACCTGATGAAGACCCTGGAGAGACTGCTTCTTGTCCACCTGCGCCCCCTGGTGAGCTCTTCAATGGACCCACTGCAGTTTGCCTACCAACCTGGCATTGGAGTGGAGGATGCCATCATCCACCTCCTACACAGCTCTCTCTCTCACCTGGAGAATGCTGGGAGCACTGTGAGAATCATGTTTTTTGGTTTCTCCAGTGCTTTCAATACCATCAAACCCACACTGCTGAAGGACAAGCTGGAGTGCACGGGCCTGGACCATCACCTCACCACCTGGATCCTGGACTACCTCACTAACTGACCGCAATATGTGAGGACCCAGGGCTGTCAGTCGGACACGGTGGTCTGCAGCACGGGGGCTCCACAGGGAACTGTCCTCGCTCCCTTTCTCTTCACCCTCTACACTGCGGACTTCAAGTACAGCTCTGCCAGTTGTCACCTGCAAAAGTTCTCTGACGACTCTGCTATCGTCGGCCTCATCACAGACGGAGATGACAGGGAGTACAGAGAACTGACGCAGGACTTTGTGGAATGGTGCCAGAGGAACTGCCTGCAGATCAACGCAGGAAAAACCAAGGAGCTGGTGGTGGACTTCCGCAAGTCCAAACATTCTCCTCCAGTGCCTGTGAACATCCAGGGAATGGACATTGAGATTGTGAAGTTCTATAAGTACCTGGGTGTTCACCTCAACAACAAGCTGGACTGGACTGACAACACAGCTGCCCTCTACAGGAAAGGCCAGAGCAGGCTACATCTCCTGAGGAGACTCAGGTCCTTTGGCGTGCAGGGGGCACTTCTCAGGACCTTCTTCGATGCTGTGGTGGCATCAGCCATTTTTTATGGAGTGGTGTGCTGGGGTAGCAGCATCTCCATTGCTGACAGGAAGAGACTGAATAAGATCATCAGGAAGTCCAGCTCTGTCCTGGGATGTCCTCTTGACCCAGTGGAGGTGGTGGGGGACAGGAGAATGAGGACTAAACTAACAAACATGCTGAAGAACCTGTCCCACCCCATGCACCGCTCTCTGACAGCACTGAGAAGCTCCTTCAGTGCCCGGCTGCGGCACCCGCGGTGCGTGAAGGAGAGATACCGCAGGTCCTTCCTCCCAGCCGCTGTCAGACTCTATAACAGTCACGGCACTCAGTAGACAGTAGTTTACAATTACTTTCCATGTGCAAGAACTCTCAACATCACTGCCATAGCACTTTACTGTGTGCAATATTTCAATCCACCATGCGTAGTATATTCACTGCGGATCATTGTCAACATGTTTACCACCATTATGTGCAATTATGTCAAGTGCAATATTTCTCCATTTATTACTGTTTATTTATTTGCTATTTTATTCACTGTGCAATACTCACTACAATGCATACATTTCTACGTTTCTAAATTTAAATTTAATACTTTGTATATTTTTCTTGTAATTTTTGTACATATACATATATCTTTATATTTTTATTGTTTATTCTATTTTATATATTGTTTGTATATTTCCTGCTGCTCTGTCTTCTGTGCTGCTGTAACACCGCAAATTTCCCCGTTGTGGGATTAATAAAGGATTATCTTATTTTATCTTATCTTAAAAAAGAAAAAAAAAACTCCTGGACGCCGAGGCGCAGGAAAACAACCTCTCATCTGTCTCCTTCACCGATGGCACATCAAACGACCCTTCCAACCGTTCGTTTTATCCACACTGTTTTGCTAATACTGCAAACATGACAAGCGATATTTAGTAATCAGTATTAAAATATGATCAAAATAGTCACTCAGTGTAGACTCAAACTGTAATGAAGTTATGTAGCTAGTTAAGTTACCTTAGTTAGCTAGCGTTAGCTTACTAGCGACGCTAAGCTTGCCTAAACACAGCTAACAGAGCTTGGCCTGCCGTAGAAATTGTGAAGAGTAGTTAATCTAGCTAGCTAGCAAAGACTGCTAGTTAACGTTACTCATGACCAATCAAAGGAGCTTATTTTAGCGCAAAAAAAAAAAAAAACAACAACAAAAAAAAAAACACCTGGACGCCACCAGACGAAGCAACCGAAGTTGCTAAACGCCAAATAACTAGCTAGCTAGGTTAAGAAAGCGTCCCTGTTGGATTATGGAACGACGTGCTCAGTCGGTAAGTTTATTCCTATTTTTGGTAACGTTAATACTAATGTAAACATCATTAACATTAACCTAACGCTATGTCTTAATTTTCGTAATAGTGTTGCCATGAAGGTAATGGTAGATGGTGACTGCACGCTAGCTGGCGAGTTATTTAGTTAGCTTATTAGCTAATGCGTTTGCATGGAAACATTTTGATAACATTAACTGTAAAAATCCAATATGATGGTTTTCACGTTCAGCTCTAAACAATATCCAGGATTGGTGTAGTCATGTTTCTGGAATTATCAGTGACAAGTTGGTGGCGCTAGCCCCCAACACAATTTTTACATTCGGAATTGGATATAGTTAATTTAATGTTAGCTAGAAAAGAAATGGATATGTACTTTATTTTGTATGTCCGCTATAACCTAGGAGTGATTAGGTAAACTATATTGCTATAGTATGCAAAAATCTGTATCATCTGGGCTAGTATTAATTAACCTACTTTACTTTGTTTTAGGAACTGTTCCTCGGCCATTTATTGGAAAGGCTCCATACTCGACTTCTGAGTTGGCTTGACCGTGTTCCTCTTGATATAGATTACTTAGAATTTGTGTGTTCACAGGAGCTGGTACTCCTTAGTTCAGTCTCAGCTGAAGTAGATGTTCCTCAAGATGTTTATAATGCACTTGTGCCAGCCCCAAAGTCACTGATGCACATCGATACAAATCACAAGTTGATAAGGTTTGTGTAATGAATATAAAATAAATAGTAATATAATGTTCCAATTTATCTTTGGCATCAACTGTAGTAAATTAAACATATAATTCATTGACCAAGGTACAACATGGTGATCTTTGGAGGCATAGATGGCTTCTCCAGGAAGGTACTAAATATGATTATTTTTTTTATTACATGTATGTGTTACAATATATTACATAGCACACAGTAAGTGTAATTATTTGAAGTAGTCCTATAATAGGCCTAGTTGATAGCCATACATATAGCTGTGTATTATAGTGAGGATATTGATCACCAGACAAAATTAATTCAAAGATTGAAGTCAGGAAAATGGTTCAGGTGACGAATGACATTTTAATGGTGTTCTCCTGAGCCTTTCTTTAAATTTGTTTATTTTCCTCATTTGTATTCTTCATGTAGATAATGTATCTTGGTGTGTCAAATAACAATCTGGCTTCAACAACTCTGGCTTTCTTCAATGACGCAGTTCAAAAGTTTGGACTTCCACTAAGGTTAAAAAATTAATAAATAAATATGTTAAAATGTAGATATGTTCATAAATGTTTATAAACGCTTATTCCAGTAGGCATCATCTGTCAGGCTATAAAGCCTCAGTTTGATCAAAATTGACAAATGTAACCTTTATAGCCTACTTGAATAAGCATTTGTAAACATTTACGTAGGACAGGGGTGCCAGTCTTATCCACAAAGGGCCAGTGTGGCTGCTGGTTTTCATTCAGAACAAGCTGCGAGTCTTTAAACTGCTGTTCATGTGATCTCCAGCTTTGTTGGAATAGAAAACCTGTAGCCACACAGGCTTTTTGTGGATAAGATTGGACACCCCCTGATGTAGGGTTATGTCAGTTGTCTTGACAAGCAACTCACTTGAGATGTAGGTGTCACATAGCCTTATAAACAGTATCCTCAAGTGTTACCAAAAGTTGTTGTATTTAATCTCCTGGAAACTGTCCTGCATAGAGCCTTAGTCTGTATAGGTGAAACATGTAGAGCAGGGGGTCACCAATCTTGTCAGGGCCAGTATGGCAGTAGGTGTTCATTGAAATCATGCAGAAGCACATCTGATTTTACTTGGTTTAATCAGTTAGTCTCAGTATTCAAATAAGTGATCAGTTATGCGAGGTGTGCTCCTGCTTGGTTGCAGTGAAAAGGCACATCAGCATTTGCGGCCAAGATTGGTGACCCCCGCTCCAGAAAATCACATTTAACCATATGCAGTGTTTTGTTGCCAAATTTGTGTTTTAACAGGGTGTGGGGCGATCATGGAGCAGAGAACGTTGATGTGGCTCGTGTTATCCGTTCGGGGAACAGGAAGGAGTAGCTTCATTGCAGGCAAAAGCGTCCATAATCAAAGGTAATTATGAATAAACCCTTATGAGTATCTACAATTCCTACATAACCAGTCTGTGTCTGATGGGTTTTTTTTTGTAATCAGAATTGAGCGCTTGTGGCATGATGTGTTCACAGCAGTCGCCAGCCACTTCTACAACGTCCTGCATCAGCTTGAGGATGAGGGTCATCTTGATCTGTCCAACAGCCTGCACATCTTTTGCTGCCACTATGCCTTCATTCCATGCCTGCAAGCCCACCTTGACATATTCAGAGATGGCTGGGATAATCATTCTATTTGCACAGAGGGCAACCTCTCTCCCAATCAGCTGTGGCACCATGGACAACAATATCACTCTCAAGAGTCTGATGAAGTAAGCATGACTTTAAACTTGAACGCTTTTCCCCCATTTATGTATACATTTGTTATTCCATTCACTAAAGCTGAAATTTTATTTAACAGAATCTGAACATTCCACAAATAGACTGGGAAAGCAGTGGACTTCTGCCCAGTGATTCCAACTCTGGCATCCAGGTCCCTGAAATAGAATGCCCACTGACAGCTCATGAATTTGCTGGACTAAAGTCTACTGTAGAGCCAATAAGAGAGTCAACAAGTTTTGGTGCTGATATTTATTTAGCAGCACTGCAGTACATGCAAAACATTGGTTACAATTACTAAAAAAAAACCTCAACTTGTCTAAAGAGCTATTAAAGGCTGAATAGTTTTCCTAAAACATCTACAAGGCTTAAAACATCTAAAACATTTTAAACTTGGACAATGAAAAGGTTTCAGATGACCCAACATGTTTAACATGAATTGACAAAAAAAAAGTCTTTGTAAGTAAAATAAAAGGTTGCATGTTTAAACAGTGTGTATTTCAGAACTGTAGTATTTGGGGGAAGGGCAACAGTGCAAAAATGGACAGTTTGAACTTTTTTCTATCCCAAGATAACATGCATACATGAGTAAGTGATCAAAGTGAAAAACAGAACCCCTTACCGACTGATGCTTCTTTTCCTACATAATTATATCAGTCCAAACCCACTGTCATTGCAGGCAATATAACCTTCCAAATGATCAGAGAACTCATTGTAGTTTGTGTAGTGACCAGGTAAGCGCAGGATATGAAAGCAGGTGATGACAAGTGGGCTGCCTGCACCACTTCTACTTGCATGTCTTTCATGGGCAGCTCCCAGCCCACCCAGAATTTTACCAACTGCTTCAATTTGTCTTTGGTTACTGTAATGGAGACAAAAGTTAAAGCTACATCATGCATAATTGAGAACTGGTTTGCAAGAACCATACAAACTAATGGGTAGTAACCAAAACCCTTTAAAAAGTGCTAGATGTCACTTTGAATATAAACTATAGACATAAAGATGTTACTGAATGTGTTGTGTTTTTATAACGGATTTAGGCCCAATCTCATTTCACACGTCACCCCACCTCTCCATTTTGCGCGTTCATGCTTAGGGATAGGATGTCCTGATTTTTGTTTAGAGGGGTAGGGTGAATTTTTAGGGCTACGTAGTCCTCCAAACTGAGGTTGTTCAGGAACACACTCAGTGCTCTGAGAAATTTCTCAGAATGCAGTGTGAATCACTGGCAAGATGGCTGTGCAAGTGACCAAAGAAACCCACAAATGTGAGTAATTTTTCCATTGTATTTTTTTACTTTAAGGACATTCCAATGTATTATGTATTATAACAAGCATAAAAAATGGCTAGTAGTAGCTGATGTCTTGATAGCTAGCTAGCTAAATTTTCTGTTCCACCTTAAATGGTGCACAATTCAAATGTCTTCATATCACCGAAGAGTCAGAGGTGGGTGATAATTGTTGATCACATCCCCCCTCTTTGAAAGCATTTGATTCCTTAAATGTAACTAAAGCTCAGCAGTGACATGGCTGAACTTTACTCTCCTCTACTATCATTGCAGACTGGCAGGGTCGCCTACAGAGCAGCGCTAGTAGCCTGTTAATGAAGCGGTGTTCTTTTGAGGGTTGTCCCATTACGTAGGGGAAGATTACAAACACTACCCCTTGTAACTCACTTCCAAGGGGCAAGGTGACACTCAAACAAGGAGTAGGGGTAAAAATAAGAAATGGATTTGGGCCTTTATGTTACATATGCCCATTGCTGTCTTTTGCAGGTTGAAATAGATCAATTCCCCCTTTTGGTGCACATACTATACCATCCTATACCACAGTGATAGAATATGCAACTAAAAATAGATATTTCTAGAATACTTGAAAAATCAAATCATCTAACAAATGGGATTCTTTATGTAAAGTTTGATTTAAAATACGAAAGTATAGTTTTGTGTGTGCTCATTAATGCTTGTGCAAACTCAAAAAACAAAATGTTATAATAACATACCAGTCTCCACAAACTGCCGTAAGTAGCCAGCAATTCTGCATTTGACAGCGACTGGGAAGCCATCATCATTATCTGTTTCTTCCTTGCTTGGCCAGATGATGTTGTCTAGAACTACCTAAATGTAATAGATTATACAGTGCCATTAATGGATTGATTTTTACCAATGGAAAAGTGTGTAAGGGTTAAGAGAGTGTGGAATGGCAAACCTGAGCATTGCATTCAGCTGTTGAGTGACGTGGGAAAATCACAGGTACCACATCTGGCCTGGCCTCCAACAGTGGCCACATCATTGACTCCTTCAGTCCCTGCCTGAGCTGCTTTATTTGTTGTGAGGTTCGAGTGAGCACCTAGATATGATGTGAACAGAACATACAAAAACACTAGAACATTATGCCCTGAATACATGCACACTTGGTGGTTAAGAATGTGAACAATCCCGCATTACATGACACAGTCTGAGGGACTCTGTGTTACAGAGTCATTCAATCAATAAGAAATTAATAAGGAGACAAGGTTAAAGCATTGCTTTAAGGCAGTTTTGCATTTTTCGTAGAGTCCTATGTTGTATAGCCTTGAGGAGAATCATTTTACAAATTCTGCCACAACATGACAGTTATAGCTTTTAGAGTATATACAAAACATTTTCTGTGCAAGAAAAATAAGAGATTTCATATTTCACCATTCCTTTGCTGGTAGCTACAATGACAAGTACAAGGAAGAGGTCTGGCAAGAAAAAATACAAATCTCTGTGGAGCTATGGTTTAAAGGGGATCCTGACTTAACACTGTTCAGTTTAATGATATTAAAATTATGTATAAACTAAATGTAAATGTTTTGTTCATTATTAACAAAAAATGGCAACCTACTAGTATGGGGATTTTGTCTATTTTTAAGTATATTTTTATTTTAGTACTACTGGACATATAAACCACATGTCATGTCTTGACATGTCTTCACAGTCAGGGTTCTCTTTAAGGTATCATTATGAGCCTGCATACTGATACCAAACTTCACCAGCCTCAGTTTTAACTGTCTAACTCTCAACAGAGAGTGGAACCACCTAATAGTACATGGATAATTGCTGGGCTCAGACCAGCAAGCAGGGGGCCACCATGGAGGAAGGAGTGGCCGATCATCTTCCCTGCCATCAAGAACAAATCACTCTGCACAAGAACTTGAGAGGTGGATGGGAACCAAAATCTGTGATGAATCCACTTTGCAATTTATGCATTACAAGGCTGAAGAAATGGCGTTTAACACCCTCTCCAGTGGCTACATCACCTATAAAAAAAAAAAAAAATAATAATAAAAAGAAGTAGCTCAAAACACAAATTGTCAATAATATTTTACACAAGCAGACAATGGATCATATAGTTTCAAAGTAAGGTAATTTAACGGTAATTTAAGAACAAATCATCTAAAAGTTCAATTTACCTTCCAGTTTGCAGTAGAGTGGTCTGGCCCAGTCTACTTTAGGGACCTTATAAAAGCTGATTATTCTTCCCTCCTGGTCTTCCACGTCCTCTCTTATATCCATTCTGAACTTCAATGGTGGTTCAGTTTCTTTTTCATGTAGCAAACCCATTCTATACAGCACTGCTGCTCTTTGTGGAACTTCGGCCCTCTTCCACGCTGGGAAAAAAAAGTTAGACACATTTCTACCGAAAAATAAACAAATAAATTTACCAACAACAACCTTCAGGCATTGCAGCTCTGCTGACTCACGTTCTGCTGTGCCAGAAGTGGATAGGCCAACAGTACTGCTTTCAGTTGCAGTGCTTTCAGAAACCACTGGTAGTGATGTACTTTCTTTAGTGACATTCCTGTTCATAATTGTGGAAATCATTTGAGGAAAACTACAAAGAAAACAATTTTGAAAGGAACATATATGAATACTGGATACACACACAGACACACACACATTTTTATATAAAGAATCTATATAAAATAGTATGTAGTAAACATATTTGTAGTTTCAACTCAAAATAGTGTGTTCTCTCTCATTTAATGCACTTTCTTATGGCTTGAATTAATGTTATCTATTTAAATTTCATTTGTCATGTTGATATACCACTAGCATGTTTACAATACCTTTCTCCACATGAACTTACATGGTAAGGCATTATCTCAGCAGCAAACTGCTCTCCACATACTGGACACGAATCCTGTTTAGGCCAAGGTGCAAAATGATATTAACTATTATTTGTATTAAACCAGTGGTTCCCAACCCTGAACCTGAAGGACCCCTCACCCCGCACATTCCAGTGCTTCCCTGGCTCTTAACACCTGATACAACTAATTAGCCCATTTAACAAACCCTTCCTGACTTGAAGTGGGTGTGTTGGAGCACAAACACTAAAATGTGCAGGGCAGTGGGTACACCAGGATCTAAGATAAACCCTCTAGTTAATATTATATTCTTGGGACCTGCATGGGAGTTTACTCACAATTAGCCTGATTATTACTGGATTCTGTAACAAACTGTCAGTGGTTTTATTTATTTTAATGTGAATATCTGCGTACCATACAAATAACATCTGGCTTTTGGCTTGGCTGTTCTTCTGCTACATATCCAGAATCCTTGACCAGAGATAAAAAAAAAATACAGCATAATTGGTTTAAATGATGTTGGAACACTTTTTGGCACAAATGTATGTGATATGAGCACCTTTTACAACAAGTGTAGTGCAGCAAATGAATTAAAAGGGCAAGATGATATGGCATACAGAAACCCAGTGATAACTAACTGGGTTTCTGTACACCATAGTGGCTACATTGGCTGACTACATTTTAGATGGCTGACGGTCTAAATCCTGATACAGACAGAAGAGTGTACTGCATCTGAGACACCCGTAAGTAGCTGCAATATAAGTCATGCTGACTACACCAAGGAACTAAAATGATAAAAATTCAAAGGGAGTGGCAGAGTAAAGAGGATAGAGGCAGTTTTCATTCTGAAATCCAATGCTGCACTCTGCAGTTATGTGACAAATAACCTGAAGAAAAACTTATTTCAAAGAAATATAATTTAGGATATGTCTGCTATAACTAGAGATGAATGTGAAATGGGATCTTATTATAGTAGTATGGTAATAAAAAGCAGAAGCACTACTAGCGCTTGCTTAAATCATGAACTAACTGCACCATAACACAGCATCCTTTAGCTGCATCAGATTGACTGCACACAATGATCTCAATGGCACTCAAATTTGATTGTTGCCAAGCTCATTTGGGTCTCACGATTTTGTCTATAGTAGAGTTAACATGTTCATACCTGTCCAAACAAACTGAGGAGACAAAAATACTACAGTTTAAAAAAATTACTTAGGTATGGAACTGCCCTTGATTGGAAATGGATTACATTACTTACATCATCTCGCAGACAGGATTCAATGTGAAACGGCAGCAACTGAAGAGGAACTGATGTACCACAAGTCATGCAAACATTTTTTGGCATGTTCTTGAATGCCGGGCATCATATGGCAGTGGGGTCATGTCAATTTTTTCTTGAAGGGGAACGATGTAGATGATGTTCTTGCCGTTGTTTGAGGAGAACTTCAATATTTTTGCTGTGTAGCCCTGGGAACCTTGGGGTAGAGGAGTAGTTTTTCTTTGTCCACTGCCCCCTTTTGAAAAGAAATATTTGTTATATACTGAAAGATCAGTCTTCATTCCAACATAACAGCATTCAATTTAATACCAAAATGCAAAAAACTTAAAACGTGCAGTGATTTATTCTTTTCACTATGCATCATGTAACGTCACAATCTTACCTGCCGCTTTGTGGAGAAGCCAACCGCCACACAAATCTCACAGCTTGGGATATTCCTTAAGCAGTACTCTAGTGAGCTGAAGAATAAAACAATAAAAAATATGTAGAGTTGGGCAATATGACAATATTTATAGTTATTGTGATAAAATACGCCACAAAGTGTCACAATATGCTTCTCTGAGCATACTGTGGATATCGTCAAGTACTTAACTTGCATGTTTCATTACAAAGAGAGCATAATTAGTATGGTTTAATTAGATTTAGTTCAGCACAGTGTGTGAAGTGAATAGAAATAATTTAAGTCATAGCTGATAGTATTTTTAAAATGTGGCACACAGTGCTATCTGACTGTAAGGAAAATCAGGTTAATTTGTCGATACACTAATTAAAAAGGCAACCATTATGTGAAAGGGGCAAATGTACTTTTGTAATACAAACTATATTTGGAAAAATATTGTTTACTGTTAATAACGATTTATTGCTAACCTCAGAATGATCAACATCATCAGAAATGTTTACACTTCTTCTGCCTAAACCTGCTCGCAATAGCAGTGTTTCATCTTTAGGACTTCTGTTTGTATTTTCTTCTTGCAAGCAGAACTGCAGTTCTAGGAACTTGGTCACTCTTGGAGGTTCAGATGCCTTTCTTTTAGTTCTTGTCCGATTACTGTAGATTGCTGGAAAAGACCTTTGGGAAAAAGAAAATATTTACTGTAGTAATGTAGCTACTGTTGTTGACATGATGTCAGGTTTTTTCAGCAACTTTTTTTTTTCTATTTGTTCTTGTTATTTGTTCTAACTGGCAGGCTGAGGCCAGGGGAACCACTAGCACCAAGCTGAGTTCCCATGGGCCGGCTTAATCCAGCAGAACTAGCTCTGTCTATATTTCCAGCTGGCTGCGGGCTGCTATGTCTCGTGATACGGCTAAGAAGATTCCTCACTGCATTTTCAATATCTAAATTCTGCTGCACCTGATGAACACACACAAACATATATATAGTACACATATAACTTTTTATATTATATTGTAAAAATTATATCCAAAAACTGGGCAGAACATGTTCGCATGACACTATCTTGGTAATTTAACCACAGATATGTTTGTATAAATTTGACTTTAGCTGTGCTGCTTTAGGGAATCTGATAACTAGCTTTATGTGGACTACTACTGCATTATAACAAGCATACATAAATGTATTTAGCTAGCTACTTTCTACTGTTACTGTTAAGCTACAGCAGTGTGGTCACCAGCCCTCTTCCTGGCGATCCAACTTCCTAGAGTTCCCTTCTAAACTTAATCTAGCTAGCTAGCCAACACACCTGCTTCTACTAACCAACACGACTGCAAAACTGAACATTGCTACACTTATCTGCACCACCTGTGGGTTGGTAGCTAACTTACTGAGCTCTGCAGGAAGGCTGATAGCTAGGAACAGAGTTGGTGACCACAAAGGTAACGTTAACTAGCAGTCTTTGCTAGCTAGCTAGGTTAACTACCCTTCACAATTTCTACGACAGGCCAAGCTCTGTTAGCTGTGTTTAGGCAAGCTTAGCGTCGCTAGTAAGCTAGCTAACTAAGGTAACTTAACTAGCTACATAACTTCATTACAGTTTGAGTCTACACTGAGTGACTATTTTGATCATATTTTAATACTGATTACTAAATATCGCTTGTCATGTTTGCAGTATTAGCAAAACAGTTTGGATCAAACGAACGGTTGGAAGGGTCGTTTGATGTGCCATCGTTGAAGGAGACAGGTGAGAGGTCGTTTTCCTGCGCCTCGGCGTCCAGGATTTTCTTTTTTTTGCGCTAAAATAAGCTCCTTTGATTGGTCATGAATAACGTCTCATCCCCACTGCCCCACCCCCTTCCAAGCTCCGCTCCCTCAATGAAGCAGCTACAAGTGCACAAATCGGTTTTGCAACAAGTCTGTTGAGAGAAGTGTTGCAAAAGTCGAGGCGAGCAGATTTGAAGTTGTGCGGTCATGTTTACGAGGTTGTGGGCTCGAATTTGTGGTTGTAGACCAAAAAATGAATCTGTGTACAAATAAATACACTTGTATTTATCTTAGTATTCGTTCACACAGTTGACTTTTTCTCTGTGACTTTAAATTTAAAACACAGTTGTGAGAATATTTTCTACGAGTGAAAACTTTTACATGCAAGTTCAGATTTTAGTTCTACAAGTTCTCACATCAAAAATACAAGTACAGATTTTATTTTACAAGTTCTCAAATCAAGTCCTACAGGTTCTGAAGTTTTGCAACATAATTACCTCCATATTACGGGGTTCATTTAGTTATGTTCAACTTTTAAATGTGCAAAGAATGCATGTGCTGCTTTTACCTTAGTGAAGGCTCTAGCTGCTATGCTGACTGATGAAGATGTGTGTGTGCCTGCAGGGCTAGAGAGGCCTTATCAGTACAATCCATAATTTTGGTTTGTCAACTAAATGCAAACTTGTACTGGGAATCTGGATGGATTGCCACAGTCCAGAAAGCATTCTGGAGATCACACACAGTGAGATCCTTGGTACTTGGGTTTAAAAGAGAGAACATCTGCTACATCCAAAATAGGTGGTTGGATAGCTGTAGCTCATGCTGCATCATCTGCACCAAAACCATACAACTCAGTTGAAGGGTTGGCCCTCCTTTCCTGGTCAGGTGTTCAGGTCCTCTTGCATCAATTAACCACAGGATAGTCTCCCTTCCCAATCTCACCTTAACTACTAGTCTCCCACAATTGTCCTTCCCAATTTTTGATGCTGATGACAATTTAGCTGTGCATGAGGCCATGGCTAGTCATTGCTGCTTAGCTGCAGCGTTTCTATGCAGAGGGTCAGGTGCGATCATAGCTGTAGAGTCGTTGTTGTTACCACAGATAAATGAGTCCCTGACCCTTTTGTGTCAAAAGTAATAATGCCCTTTCTGATGAGATCACCGCTAACACTGGTTACACAGGGCAGGCACAGTTTATTGCATTCATAAATCTTTAACATTGCTTAAAAATGGCATCCTGATTGCAGTGCCACTGTTTCTCATGTCCAAACATTCTCAGCATCAGTGCCAACTTCAAAACACACAGAAATGTTGGCTTAAATTTCACAGTGCCCTCTTCTTTGTTAATAAATATGTCATAATAAAACATCCGCATTATAGAAATATAGAATGATACTAATATCAAGATGACATGCTTTAAGAGTCTAGATTTATTGAAAACTGACAAAGCTTCTTGGCATTTTAAGCACCGTTGTTATATGAGGCTGAAGTTGGCTTCCTGTTCTCCAGCTTCTTATTTGAATTTTCAGTTTCAGTCCTTCATTGGTGGTCACAGGACACTGGCTGGATATGTTTGTTTGTTTTTATATATTTTTGTTTGGTCAAATGTTCTCAGTCCAGCAGCAACACTACTGTGTCTGATCTACTTGTACCAGCACAACACACAGTAACACGCCATCACCAAGTCAATGCTGTGGTGCTGATAATCGACCACCACCTAAGTAATACCTGTTCTGCAGGATAACAGGCTAAAAAAGGGCTAAAAGAGGGCTAACAAAGTCTGCAGAGTAATTCTCTAAATACACCTATATGGTAATGGACCTGGTAAAATGAACAAAGAGTGTAGACACAAGGAGATGTACTTAATGAAGTGGCTGATCGGCGAATATTTCATATAAAATATACAAATTGTCAAGTCAAAGTTTATTTAAATAGCGTTTTTTACAACAGGCATTGTCACGAAGCAGCTTTACAGAAAAATACGTGTCCAGGACCCCATAAGCAAGCCAATGATGATGGTGGCAAGGAAAAACTTCTTAAGATCAAGAGGAAGAAGGCTTGAGAAGAACCAAAACTCAAAAGGGGAACCCATCCTTAGCAATGTCTATGATTACAAAAATGCATGCAGCAGTATCATCAGGAGGGTCAGTGGCGTCCAGGTGAGGTTTGTACAACGCTGCTCATCTGGAAGCTCCATGATGGTCAGAAGGGTGGCGAGCAGTAGGCACCTGATCAAGGCAGATGAAGCAACAGCATCAGACCAAACAGGATGGGCAGTTGTTCAACTTGGCAAAGAGATACACAGGCAGTTAGTTCTGTCAATACAGACTGATTACAGTATACAGTGTTAAGAAAGTGAAGCAGAGACTCCAGCAGGTCAAGCTATTACAGCCTAACTAAAGGGAGAGCCAGAAGGTAACAGACACATGAGGGCTCTCTGAGATGTCAGTGCCCCTCTGCTCCACCTTATACCTAACGGGAAAAACTAATTACCAAAGGCTTGACTAAACAAGTAGGTTTTTAGCCTAGACTTAAAGACTGAGGCTGTGTCTAGGTCCCAAAAAATGACTGGAAGATTATTCTAAAGCTGGGGGGCTTTGCATGAAAAGGCTTTACCCCCTGATGTAACTTTATTAATTCTAGGTACTAATAGTAAACCAGAACCGTTTAGGACTTTATATGTCAGTTTAAGAATTCTGTATTCAATGCAGAATTTAACTGGCAACCATTGTAGGTTTGATAAAACTGGGCTGATATGGTCAGACTTTCTGGTTCTTGTGAGGACACTGGCTGTAGCATTCTGGACTAACTGAAGCTTGCTGAGGCTTATGCTGGAAGATCCAGACAGCAGGGCATTGCTGTAAACCAGCCAGGTAATAAATCCATGAACTAGCTTTTCTGCATCCTGTAGAGACTGTGCATTTCTTAATTTGGCAATATTGCGTAGATGCAGAAAAGCTATTCTAGTAATATTGGTTATATGTGCATCAACAGACAGATCATGACACCAAGGTTTTTACACAATCCAATAAAAATCAAACTAAATTTACTTAATTTATTAGGTTAAATATCATCATTCTTAATTTAAGCTTGGTTATACATTTAGTTGATGTGTTACAAGAGGAAAGCAACAAAATTTTAACAGATTGAGAAAGAGTAGACTTGTGCAGCAATAAAAAAACGGAATAATACACAATTTTGAAAAATTACAATATAACAACTAGACATTAAAATACTAAAAGAGGATTTGAAATAAAAAAATAATTTAGTTAATAAAACAACCAAAAAAGAAAACAATCAAATCAGATAATTACAAACAATGACCAACTAAACCAATTACAAACAGAGAAAAAATAATCAGAAAGAAAAAGTTTAAAAACCCTAATAGGAATGAGCAAGTCAGGTTTTATTGTCTTGTTTTGATGTGAAATGGATCGTTGAGGAGAAACACAGGCTCTTTATAATGGTGGCAATAAAAACAAGGGGGCTTGATGCCTACAACATAACCATTTTATTTATATCCAAACCAACAAGTAAACTTACACGTTTTATATATGTAATGTTCATAATGGTAAAATAGTAGTAAATCTGAAAAGATACTATGGTGGTTGCCACAGGGCACACCACTTTGCATAAGCATAGAAGCTCTTCTATGCGGCTTTCCAGTCGAAGAGGCTGTTTTGCCTTACAGCTCCCTGTTTCTCTCCACAAAGAATGGATTTTTAAAAATACATTAGATAAAATGCTTATCTCAAAACTATCCCCACCTCAGACATCAGGCATGTATGCATAACCATTTCATGAAGTAGCTTTCTGTTAGGGATGTTTTAGAGGCATTGCTCAGCCAACATGTCCATGTGGGTTTTACCTGAGCAGGGGCTTGTAGTGGGCTTTTTGATGGGCTGTATGTGGGCCCCAACTGGATTATAGCCATAGGTCCCTGTTAGGCTACAGTCATGGGCCCTAGTTAGACTACAGATGTGGGACTCAGTTGGGTTACATTTGTGTGCCCCAGTTGGGCTAAGATGTGGGCCCTAGTTGGGCCCGAGTCAAGTTGCCCTTTCATATGTGAGTCCTGCTGGTTGTTTTATAATTATTTCTTGCATTTATTTTCATTAATATACAAATATAGAATATAAAATTCTTTGAAAATATATAAATGACATTTGAATGTTTCTAATATAATATTGTAAATACAATAAAGCAGTACATAATTTTCTGTCTAAGCTCACTTAAACATTAGTACAAAACAGTCTGTAAATGTCTGTGTTTTTCCACATTGCTTCATTTTTAACTAAAGAATAAGCACTATTTCCTATAACTGATTGAAACTAGTTAGAATTGGTTCAAAATGTTAAAGATTGTCAAAATGACTAGCTTTCCACTGCTGAGGATTAATCAACAGAATTATGGAGGTAAGAAAATGATATTTGGTCCAATTTCACTGCTATTGTTAAGTAAAATAGAACATTTTGTTGAAGGTATAAGATATTAGTCCAAATGACTGAGGATTAGGCCTGTAAGCCAGTGAAATTTAAACAAATTTAAAACAGCCACCTAGCCAGGTGGCTAAGTAAACCATTTCCAGCTATCTGTGTATTATTTTATTTTTGATAGTTTTAACTATACAAACTGTATAAAACATTTTATTTTGTTGATTAAGCAGTTAGGTTCAGTTTAAGTTCTGATACAAACTTGTAGGGAATATGCTGTGTAATATGCCGTTTTGTAGATAGCTAAATTTTATAAAGTTAAATTATTTACTTAATGACTCACTGAATGACTCACTGAAAAATTACTGCATACAAAGCAGAAATATGCTACTTGAATGTGTTTAATAAACTTTAAATGTTGGTTTTAAAGCTAGAACTGTCATAAGTAGCATTAAACCCAGTGTTGATGAATGACTGTAAACTTCTATTAGCTATGGTGCTAACATAACATTTAAAACATGTTAATGGAAATGAGCACTCACAGCAGAGGCTGCTTTTGAAGTAGTATCTTTGTTAAACACTGCTATATACATGCAGGGGTCGCATGTTAAAACATTTAAAACTTCATGAAATTACTGGCTCTGAGCAATTTCCACTTTAAACTGTGTGAAGTTGTAATTAAGTTTCATTTGTTGACACTTGCAGATACTTTGCTTAGCATGGTCAATAACAGCATTGCTCTTTAAAGTTGATTTAATAACTTTTTTTCATTCTTTTTTATAATATGTGATACAGAAGACTGCACACTGTGAAACTGTTTTAAATTTTTTAGTAAACAGTGTTTTGTATTATATCAAATTGAACATATTTAATAAATGAATTTGCAGTATGAAAATACACTTGGCATTCTGTGTTTCATCATGCTGTGATAGAAAAGTTGCCAGTGCCTGTTCTCAATTACACAGTGCAAACATGTTGGAGCAATTTAAAATTTCAGAGAAATTTGCATGTTGGCCCATGATAACTGTACATAATACATGTGATAACCCACTTGGGGCCCAGGTTTAATGTCCATATTACCCATAAGAGCCCTACTTGAAGCCTCCCTTGGCCCAATCATTAGCCCATATAAGGGAACACTGTAAGGGACCCACACTGGCCCCACTTGCAGCCCAGCTTGGCCCCATTAGTTGTCCACATGGGCTAACACATATGGAGCCCATATGGAGCCAATGGGACCCATATGGGCCCCAACTGTACTGCAGAAAGGGGGCCCAATTGGCTGTCCATTTTTCAACCCATGTGGGGCCACGTGGAAATGTAGGCTGGGTAAGCTCTTTAGATACCTGGTTCCTAAAACCACTGCTCTGAACAATTCTAAATCTTACACCGGCCTTACACTAAACGACATTTCCTTAAAATCCACAGTGTTTATTATAAAAGGTTTGTAGTCTTTGCTCACCCAAATAGTGATGTAGACATTGTAAACAACCATTGGTGAGCGCCGTGGCCTGGGCTTGCCCAATTATATTTTTTAACCAGGCCTAAATCTTGTAATTCTCATCATCCATGATTTCATTCAAGGTAGCATTTTTAATAATAAAACACTTCCAAAAGGCTTCTGCCACTGTTTAAAGCTGCTGATTGTGAACAAAAACAAGCTCCTAGAATACTTACCTTAATAATTATGGCTCATAGTTCACTGTGCCCTCTGCCCTGCCACTGCAACAACTCACCATGGCTTAGAACATATATATTTAGGCTACATGAAACAGCAAGAAAAGCTAACCGTTTGTGTTTACATTTCTCTACGCGTTTGTCTTCCTGTTATGCTGCGCTAGCATTTCCCCGCTAAATACTGGACTGCTATTGGCAGAGGCGTGTCCTCGCCAAGTGGAATGTGCTTGGGGTTTGGAATAGGGAAACCGTATTGCTTTGCTGGCCATGACTTGCAGTTTTTATTATCGCAGGGTACTATGAGTCTCACAAGCGCTGGTCAGTCGCCATTAAGGGTAGGAAGCGAAGCGACAATGTTCTTCTGTGGAGGAGCAAGATTTGTTGGGTCTGTTTCATGTAAATTTCGTTATAACTTCGCGGGAACAGCACAAGTTGGAACAAACCTACCACGGGCGGTTACATGGGCACTGCGTGACAAACTTAAGGGAATTTGTTGTCCTCGAGTTCATGATAGATGTATAAACAGTAGCCATGCTTTATGCGTGATTAGTCAAACGCTAGGCGATAATATTGTCAAAAGCACTGGACGTACGTTTAGTTTGACTCCAGGACAAGTGACCCGGGCTCAGAAGATCTCGATGTTTGCCTTGAAATCGGGTTCACCGCCAACTTTCGAATTCACCATCATCTGTTTTCCATGGGTGAGCAAGGGACGAAAGACAATTCATATGCCTGAGCATTTTTTTTTGCGTTCTACCGAAATGGGTACCACTCGTTCGTCCATGGATAAGGTTCTATCAAGAGCTGTATCCACCAGTGCTAAGCAGAAACCAGCGAAGGGAGAACCAACCATTGAGGATAAAAAGGTAAAAAAAACAAACATTTTTACATAAGCATTGCTTATTATACCAATTAAGTGTAATCAACTAACTGGCAACTGATTATTGTGATTACACAACGCATACATTTACATTAATTTACTCAGTTGGTTTAGCTGCTTTTGTGTTTTGTTTGTCATGTCATAGCTGCCTTCCTTCTAGCTGTTCGGGCCAGTTAAGCAAGGGTGTAGCTTCGAACCGTTTGCGTTGCATGGTGCTGGAGATAAAACGACACCCAATTTGCAACTGGAAAAAAGTATGAAACAGTTTGTGGTAAGGTTGTGGTGAGGTTGTTTACTGGACGGTACAGTCAGTAGTTCAGTGTGTGCGCCACAGTCACCATTTAAAAATGTGCATTAGGCCATGGTTGGTGGAAGTGCGCCGGGTCGTGGTTGTGTAACATGCGTGTTGCTGTGTTCCTGCCCTTAAGTCCACTTCATGTTTTCACTGTGAAATGACTTGTTGATACTACAGTATGCTGAGTATTCCTTATTAACATTGTTATTTTTCAACATTTTGTCATAAATTACAAGATGCCTGAATCAAATTCTTGTCGTATTTTTAAATTATAAAATTGCATAATGTAAAATGTAGAGAACATTCACTTCAGTGCTGGATTATGAAAATAATGCAAATTGCAAGGTTAGATTTATGATTTATCAAGCTAAAATGCATAACTTGTCTTTTTCAGTATTTTGCAAAGAATTGTTTGGATTGTCATTGAATAAAATGAAGCAAATATAGTTTTAAGTATGAATATTCATAACACTACAGCATGCTAAAGTAGGACATACCCAGAGGTGTTACTAGGATGCCATTTTTGGGTGGGCGTGTAAAATTTTGACTTCAATTTTATGATGAGCAATGAGCATTTGTATGAACTAGAGAGAAAAACCTTTAAACAAGTTTTAGTTTGGATTTTCAGCAGCAGAATAGAATGCACAGAATGTACAGTAGAATAGAATGCACAGGGTCAGGCAGCAGTGCCTGTATGATGAACATACGTATAATAAACTATGATAGTTTTGCCTAGGATAGAACAATGTCTAGGCTCACTATAATTACCAGATGCAGTAAAGCTTTTATTATTTTTTTTGTTTATATTTTTCTTTACTAATTTATTTTTTTTGTTTACTTCTGTGTGTGATGTAAAACTTGTAGATTGCAATTGATAGCAAGCTAAGCTAAACATCAGTAAAGGTAAAAGAAGACAAAGGTGACTAAGCTAGCATGGAGACAGTATAAAGAGATGTTCTGTTTGCCCCCTGAGTGCAATTAATCACTCAGGCTGCTTGCTGAACACCTCGTTTAGCTCTAAAATGATGTTAAATAAATGATCAAATCATCACATTTAATATAGGTTAGTGAGGGGGACAGTGGAGGGGCTAGAACAGTAAAAATACAGCTCAGTGCAGTCCTTTTTACAGGGAAAGCTAGGATGTCAGTCTGCAGCATTCAGAATTTTCATTTTGAAAAGCATTTGTTGTGTAGCAACAAATCAACTGTAGCTGTAGTGAATAGCAACAAATCAACTGTAGCTTGCCTGAAGCTGCGTAATCACTAAACCAATGGCCACTTGAAAGAAACACAGGTTGCAAAATGTGCAAACTCAGCTGTGGAACTATACAAGACTGCTGATATAACTTTTATAAGAACCAGAGAAAAGAATTAACTTATCAAAGCTATGAACAGTTTTACTTGGGTAGTTGAGAGCAGCTACACACCGGTTTAGCACAAGTGTACCACATTTGTGAAGAAGTGCCTGGTTTAGCGATAATGTGATGGAGGAACTCTGACAAAGCACACTCACACCTTCAAAACGGCCATTAGGAAAGCAGTGCTTTTTAGATGAGTAATAACAAAATTATCTATTATCTACAAAAAAAAAAAATTAACACTCAAAAAATAGCTATAACAGTAGTTGTTTTTCGAAGTTGGGAAGGTTGATTGGGAAGATGATTCCTCTAGGTGGGCAAGGCTTATCTCCAGGTGGGCAACGCCCTTCCCAGCCCACTCAAAAAACACGCCCCTGGACATACCTCCAGTTGTGTCCCAATGATGTTGAGTGCTATCACTCTGAAAAGGTGATGACTTTACCCCTGCATAGATTATAAAATTACATTATAATGAATGTAGGCCTAAATGCATTTGTGATATAAAGTCTGGTCACCAAGTTGGTTCAGTTACCATAGAGATTAGCTATGTAAATTGCTTGGTTGAGCAATTATTAGCCAGTTTTAATTAATTTATTTCACAAGTAATGTGTACTTATCAGTAATGTCTCCGTAATATGTAACAGCTATAAATGCAGATAAATATTATACAATAACCTACACTTATCAGTAACCTTCTAGTGAAGCAGAGGAAAGAAACATATCTAAAACTTAATTTAACTAGCTAAGGGATACATACTCACGTTGAACCAGAAGTTGATAGCAATGTCCATGAAAATTTCCAGAAAAATAAGCTGAAGTCAAAGTATCACACATTAAGCCTATCTCAGAGGTTGGCAAACACAGATGTCCAAACTGTGCTCTTTTTCACGCTTACTTAATACTGTTCCACAAATCTTGGGTGATAAATGGTTCGTGTAACACAACTTGTAGCTAGGTATGCACTGATATTGGACCTGTGGCCTGATGCAGATATCCAGTATTTTCCGTGAAAATGTAAGCCGATACCCACACTTTTAGCAAAGGTAGAAAGTGGTGCTAAATCTTCCTGGATGAGTGTTACAGAGAAGGGTAACACTTATTTGTATATGATTACAAATTCAGTGAAGTTAACAAAATGTAGACATTTTAGCACAGTAGCCCAGCGTCACCTAACTGTTCAGGTTTTCCACAGATTTGAAGTATACTGCTTAGGTGTAGCCAGGGGCCTGGGAGGTCATTTACAAGGCTATATAGGTATGTCAGTTACAGACAAATATAACTAACACTAAAGCTGTGTCTGAAACTGTGCCCTAATCTAATTAAGATTTTTGAATGTAGGGTATAGTGTTTAGGGGGGCATTTTGGATCACATAATTGTTATTTAGAAATTAGACAATGTATCTTCAGTCAATTAAGACAGATTTAACTCTCTAGCTAGGTCTAAATTATCATAATAAAAGAATCTAGTCCTGTTATTAAGATAATTACAGATCTGTCAGACTGTGGGGGAGGCAGGAACAGGCAAGCATTATGTCCTAGAGAAACTGACTTACACCCACTAGTCTGCTTCATTGTAGCTTCCATAACCAGAGTAGGTAAAAACTTAAATTAAAATTTTAACATACAACCGTGTGTTGAACTGCTTTAAACTTGAGGTTTCTGTACCACAGTCACCTTTACTACTCAGCTTGCTATGGTGTGTAAACAGTGTTAATATGCAGCTGTGTAAACATTGCCATGGTGGTATTGTCTGCTGAAACTAGATGAAGGCCTCGAAAGATCTTTGTCAGGGCTCCAAAGTAACCAGACCAGAACCATTCCGAAAAATTTTATCACCTGAAATTTTTTATACTACCACATTATGAATGTATAAAAACACAGAATGTGAGATATATAGCATGTATACACTCAGACACACATGCTTACAAACACATCTATGGTCCAAAAATACATTTATGTCTATATCTATGGGATGTATATTAAAAGCTCTGCAACCAAATATGTAATGTTGCATTCTTAAAAAGCAAAACAAATCACTGTAAATTCAGACTGTGCTTGAGGATTATTTCAATATGTCTTAAATTTATTGTATATTAATATTGGAATTTTACTGCGCTTTAAGACAAGTCCAGTCAAGGCTTTACTGTCATTTCAGCTATATACAAGTACACAGTGAAACAAAAGAACATTCTTTCAGGACCATGGTGCAGCACAGGAACACAAGTGCAAAACGATACAATATACAGTGCAGACAATACAGTACAGTAAATAAGTACGAAAAACTTACAATAAATACAAAACAGAACACAGGAAGTACACGGTACTGAGAATATGTGGAGTTGTGCAAAGGAGAATGTAACATACTATGACATATTAGCAGATAGCCTAGCATATATGAGCATAGCGGTCACTAAGGTAGCAACCAGAACAGCAATGGAATACAGAATTTGGTTGATATAGTATTCTAGCAGCTAACATTGTTAAAGTAAAATGTGCAAAAATGCACATCACATATTGTTGAGGAAATAAAATGTGCAAAATGCAAGTAGTCAGATCTACAAGTTATATCAAATTAAGTATTTCAGTGAAACAGAGTAATTATATTTAAATACAGTGTTCCAGACATAATCTGGAACTGCAGTAAGTGGGGAGTGAGTTAGTCTAATATTGTTATGTTATGGGTATGTGTGTGTGTGTGTCTGTGTGGGTGTCCTTCAGTTCAGACCTTGGGAGTTGAGTAATCTCAATTAGAACCAGTTTGCATCATAAGTACCAGCTTGAATTGTAAATAATACAATCATGTTGACTGTAAAACATATGCATACAGTGTAAAGACTGGGTTGTCAGCTCTCATGGTTTTGGCTTGAAGCACGAGTGACAACAAAATTTTGAGCCAACCAGTTCTGTCATTAGCACAGTTGATGAGAGCAAGGTGAAGTGCCCAAATATAAGCAAATCAAATTGTTCTGCCAGCATACATACAAAGAATGTTAGCTACATAGCTCACAAATAAATTACTCAGCACTGACCTTTCTAAATATGTTAGAGTACCAAAGTTAGAAATTAGAACTTTTTTTGCTTTCATAAACCTCATGATGTCTCACTGAATGCATTTATTGCTTTCTTTATTTACATTTATTTGCCTCAACCCAAAAAATCCTATTGACATTTTGTTTATTGCAGCATTATATAACTATGAAAAATGAATGCAGTCATCTTAAATTATATGCAATTATGTAAGAACTGTGACAGACCTCCTCATAGTGCTCCATTCCACAAGTGCTAAATTCCTAAGCTCAGCTACTAATTAGTTCAAGTTTTAACTCCTGTTTGTTTTCATTTCATATTCTCGACACCTGCCGCCAAAGTCATCTTTTACAAATTATAGATTTCTTTTTACAAAGTGTAATGGGATTGCATTACATCTGGATAAAAAAAGTAAACACACTAATCTCACAAGTAATGTCAATACTTTGTTTCTAAATTCTAAAACCCACAGTGGTTTATTCGAAATAAACCCCATTACAGTAAATACCATGTAACTATCCCTGCCTTTACACAAAACAGCTAGTTATGGTATTTGAAAACCTATAAACCAACCCGAAGAAACAAAAAAAGTCTTAAAATACATTTCAAACCAAGCCTGTAATGCACATGTACCAGGTATTTAGTGTTCTTACTCGCTTATTTAGGTGCCTGGAGCTGTGTCAGGGTGCGAATGTGGAATAGATGGGGGTCCTGAGGATTTGTTCAAGAACCATGGGTCTACATGTTAATAACTTTGAACTGTGGTTCAGATTAATGTTTTAAGCAGTGTAACAGTGAATTTGCATGCAAAATTGAAAATCTCACTCCAGTTACCTTATGTGCCAAAGTTAGCAACCCTGATGAAAGCAATGCCTATTATAAAGCTAATTCAGAACAGTGTCTGAATTAAAGATTGTGGTATTTAGGGTGGGTGTCAACTGCTGAAACGTTCATTAGTTTATGGCAACGTTTGTTTCATTAAATTAGATTTTATGAAATCACCAACAATTTGGAATACTAAAGACAAGAACACTTAAATAGAATAACTGCTCTGTTATTTACATGTGTTATAGTGTTAATAATGTAATGACGGCTCAACAGGCTGCACCAGCTGCAGTGTCATTGGGTTGCATTTGGAGGGGGTGGATATTGTGGTCTTCCAGAACCACAACATGAGTCTATGGAAATGTGTATCCTGGTTTTGGTCTCGGTTTCAGAATCCAGATTAAAAGGACAAGACTACATTTTGTAATATTTAAAAATGCCATTGAGGAGGCTGGTCCTGCTCGGCCCCAATCTGCTTGCATGCACAACAGAGATTTATTTTCGCAGGCATGGGTTTACAGTGCTTTGCTTCGTAACTAAGAGTTTGATTTAATTGACTGTAATATACGCTAATAATATAATTAGTATACTTTTGCGATTGTAATTCTTTCGCAAAGACGAACCTTTATCCAGTCTGGCCACAGCCTTTGAGAGCCATCAAAAGATTTAAGTTATCACACCCACCTTTAACGAAAAACAACCAGCAACTTCTATGACCGCTGATAACAAGCCATCTGGTCAAACCTGACTTCCATTCATACTTCGACAACATTCAAGAGCCATAGGAATGCACCCCAGGAATGTGATTACTCTAATCCATCAATAAAAGAGAGTCCTGCTCTGATCCAGAGTCCTCTACAATTAGAGAATTCTATTTCCCAAGTTTGAGGTTAATTCCCACTCACTACTACACTCCAGAGCTCCCCTTTTTTGATGTAAATTATGAAAGAACCATACTTATTTGATGTTTTGTCATTGAGACATTGTTTTGCTGTTTAAATCAATATTTCACCACTGTGCTTGCTATGGCAGCACACATACTGAATTTTGTTACTATTGTGGAAAGCAGGATTGCTTTAGTTATGCGTAATAAGAAGTCTAATTTTAATTGCAAATGTTTGCTTATTATTTTCATTTTTCTTTCACTGAGGATATTTAATATTCCTGAAGAAGCTAGGACCTACACTGTATGGACAAAAGAATTAGGACACCTACACATTACACCCACAGGAGCTTTTATGACATCACATTCTAAATACATAGGTATTAATATGGAGTTTGTTCCTCCTTTGCAGGTATAACAGCTTCCACTTTTCTGGGAAGGCTTACTACAAGATTTTTGAGTGTTTCTGTGGGATTTTTGGCCATTGATCTAGAAGAACATTTGTGAGGTCAGACACTGATGTTGGACGAGAGGGCCTGGCTCGCAATCTCTGTTCTAGCTCATCCCAAAGGTGTTCGATGGGGTTGAGGTCAGGACTCTGTGTGGGCCAGTCAAGTTCTTCCACACAACTCACCCAGACATGCCTTTATGGACCTTGTTTTGTGCACTAGGGCACAGTCATTTTGGAACAGAATAGGGCCTTCCCCAAACTGTTCCCACAAATTTGGATGCATACAGTCCAAAATGTCTTAGTATGCTGAAGCATTAAGATTTCCCTTCACTTGAACTAAGGGGCCTAGGCAAACCCCAGAAAAATAACCCCATAGCATTATCCCTCCTCCACCACACTTTACACGTGGCACAATGCAGTCGGGCAGGTAATGTTCTCCCAGCATTCGTCAAACCCAGACTCATCCATCACACTGCCAGATAGAGAAGTGTGATTCGTCACTCCACAGAATACATTTCCCCTGCTCCAGAGTCTAGTGAGTGGCTGCCACACTCTGTGAGTCTCTTCTTTGTGGCTAAGCTGTTGTTGCTCCTAGATACTTCAGTTTCACAATAATAGCACTTACAGGTGATTGGGGCAGATCTAGCAGAACAAAAAATTTGTGAAACTTGTGAAACCACTTGTGGCAGAGGTGGCATCTTATGACAGTGTTGAATCTGCATCTAAACTTGAGCCTTTTGGAGAAATTAGCCTACAACGCAGCATGAGTGACAATGACCCCTCAGAACAAGGCAAGCCAGTCTGTGGTACCTCTCCAGAGCCAGCGCATGAAGCCTGGCTCCCAAACCTATCTGCCCTGTGGACCAATGCGAAGCTGGAGATTGAATCTCACATTTCAACCAGCTCTACCCCAGACCACCCAGAGGCAATTCCATCAGGGCCATGAGACCAGATTTCCTGGAGTTTCATGCTGCTGAAGTCCTTAACAAAACCCCACGCTCCAAAGTAAGGCTAAAGCTCCATCCATGCTAATAGGATGCCTGGGATAGCTTCTGCAGTCTTTTATTCTTTGCTGTCCCTTTAGGTTTGCTTATCACTGCATATTTGTGTCCCATAGGTTTACTAACTTCTGTATTTCAACACAAACCTAGCCCTGTTGGTTTCAGTTAAGCTACAGCATCCCTATGGTTAATTTCCTGCATTTGCCTGCTGATCATCAATTAAAGCTTATCATTTAGTACTTCATTTACCTTGTTAGCTCTATAAATAAGCAATTTAATGAAGCTATTCCTTGTCTGGGTGATTTTATAACCACTAGTGCAGTTCACTTGACCACAGGTGAAATCCATGGCCCTGAGTTTGAGATTGAAATGAGTTGTGTTTATTGTACAAGAGTAAGGTAGGTCAAACTGCTACTACCTGGCAGAGAACAGTGTCAACCATACTTTGATCAACTGTTTCCCCACAGCACTAAATTTTCTTTTGCTACTGCTGCTCCTTGCAGAAATGCTCAAACTCATCAAACAAGGGGGAAATAGCTGCTGTGAGCTTGCCACCAGCCCAACACATCCGTTGTATCATCCATGGTGTGATCATGACTAATGTACTACTGAACATGGTTTTATTCAGGGGCACAGTCACCCACTCCTCAAACTCTGGAACTATTCCAAACGCAGCTAAAGACTACAACATTAGTAAAGAAAGATGGATAGAGAGCATGAGAGAAAATGTGTGAGCGTGCAAGATTTATGTAGACGTATTCTTTCAATAAAAAAACAAATCTTATGCATAAAAAATTACTTGCTGGTAAACAAACCCAAGCCTGACCTGAACCCAATGTTGTGTTAAAGCAGCCCAAAACACAGTTTTTGTACCACATGTTGGGTAGAGAACATTTAACCCTTCTTTCCAGGGTAACACACATCTAGCCAAAAGTGCTTAAAAATCGCTTTACAGGCCTATTTGAAAGCAATCTGGGTGTGGTCCTAATATTCTGATGAGCTTGTGTTGTTGAAATCCTTCAGTTCCCAACTCCCAGTCTGCTATGTCACTGCAACTGAACTAAATATAACAGCACAAGAAGTGTGAAATGGACTGTATATGTGCTGGTTCTGTCCATTGTCAAGCTTTTATATGGCAGTGTCTTTACTGCCACTTTACTGCCTGGTGTGCCTCCAGGGAATTCTGGCGTGGTAGGTTGATGGAATGAACAGAACAAACAGATGAATAAACCTTCATGGTAACTCAGCTATGCTTTCTAGGTTAGCTTTTGTTTGTTGTTAGCTGTCTCATGGTAATGTTCTCTGACTTGAACAGAGAGATGGAGGCCATTGGCAAACACAGTTTTGTTAAAGTGATTGTAAAAGGATTCTGTTTCCATACGCACTATCCAAGAATAGCACTGCTTCTTTTGTGCAATGGGAAACAGATACAGGTACTCAAGGAGATTTCTGGGTTTGGAGAAGTAACTGCTGGGTGCCGTAACACACTGCCTGGAGTAAAATGCCTTGAGATGATTTCCACACACACACAAACATCTAGAGCAGGGCTTTCCAAAGTCAGAGAATTACTCTAAGTACACATCAATGCCATAATGGTAAATACATTCAAATTTTAAATGTTAATTTTGACTGTATTAACATTTAGTAACGGACGCACTGGGTGATGGTGTTTTGGAAATTGTAATTATGCTGTGATCATGAGAAATCCATTAATATTATGTTAAACCTTATGAAACTGATATTGATATGGCCATTTACTCCACATACATTATTTCCACAAACCAAGCCTTTCAATTGTGGTATGTTTCTTATGCCTTTAAAATATACAGACCAGACATAAAAAGACAGAATGAGAAAACCAACTTTAGCAAAATAGCCAGGCTTTGTGATCCGTCCTGCTGTAAGCTTTAGTCTGTCTCTCATTTCTTCTGTACTCGTATTTTAGCACAGTAACACAACATCACCTAAATATTTATATTATAATAACATAAGGAGCAGATTCACTAAGGTTTTGCACCATCGCAAACCTTGTTTTGATTCACTAAGGGTAATGATAACTACTGACTGCTCTGTTTCATGCCTGTCTTATTTTTACTGCTGACATGGGAGACAGAAAGAGTTAACATTTGTTTATTTTAGACTTTAAGTGAAAAAATTGTGCACACATGTCATTATTTTTAATTAAATAAAAGCAATAAAAAAAATACTTTGAGAACATTAAGTTCAAATCATATAGTTCCCAATGGAGCAGCACGTGCTCAGTCAAATTAAACAGGCATATTACAGTATCACATGAATTACAAATGCACTTGGCACAAAACTCAGGTTCAGCTTCAACCTTCAGGTTCAACCAAAATGAACATGATTTGAAATTACTTTTTGTCCAAATTTATGTTTTTGTTGACATATATTGCACAAAGTACTTACATACACCGGGCATAACATTATTACCGGCATGTACTTACATTACATCAGGCATAACATTATGACCACCTCCTTGTTTCTATGCTCATTGTCCATTTTATCAGCTCCACTTACTACATTGGTGCACTTTGTAGTTCTACAATTACAGACTGTAGTCCGTCTGTTTCTCTGCATACTTTGTTAGCCCCCTTTTACCCTGTTCTTCAGTGGCCAGGACCCCCATGGACCCTCACAGAGCAGGTACTATTGGGGTGGTGGATCATTCTCAGCACTGCAGTAACACTGATGTGATGGTGGTGCGTTAGTGTGTGTTGCTCTGGTCTGAGTGGATCAGACACAGCACTGCTGCTGGAGTTTTTAAACACCTCAGTGTCACTGCTGGACTGAGAATAGTCCACCAACCAAAAATATCCATCCAACAGCGTCCTGTGGGCAGCGTCCTGTGATCACTGATGAAGGACTAGAGGATGACCAACACAAACTGCGCAGCAGCAGATGAGCTATCATCTCTGACTTTACATCTACAAGGTGAACTGACAAGGTCGGAGTGTCCAATAGAATGGACAGTGAGTGGACACAGTGTTTAAAACTCCAACAGTACTGCTGTGTCTGATCCACTCGTACCAGCACAACACACCACCACCATGTCAGTGTTACTGCAGTGCTGAGAATGATCCACCACCCCAGTAGTACCTGCTCTGTGAGGGTCCATGGGGTCCTGACCACTGAAGAACAGGGTAAAAGGGGGCTAACAAAGTATGCAGAGAAACAGATGGACTACAGTCTGTAATTGTAGAACTACAAAGTGCACCTATTTAGTAAGTCGAGCTGATAAAATGGACAATGACCGTAGAAACAAGGAGATGGTCATAATGTTATGCCTGATCGGTGTATGTTCGTTTGCACTTTCTTAAAGAGTAATGTTCTTTAGTGATTAGTCATTATTCTGATCTAGTAAGTTGAACTTTTGAGCTAACAAATAATTACCTAATAAAATGCAATTTGAACCAGAATCAGTGAATGATTAAAACAATGGTTTTGGCTGTGTGCCAAACCACAGACTTCTATACTTTAATTCTTTTATACATATTCTGCTGTTCATATGTTAATTAAGAAATTGTCTGTTTTCATTTGCACAGAAGTTTCAAGTAGATGACCCTCCCACCCCGTCACTAATTAGCACCTCTTTTAGTAAATCTGTTCCTATGTCTTTTATTTACTAATATGACACTGTTTATCTGCAGATCAGATTTTTAGGGGAAATTATGTACAGTATGTTGTCCAAGTTACCAGATACTGGTAGGTCCCCACCACCTCCACGTCTACCCCATCTACGGTGACTGGCGCCAGGGCGGGTTCAGATGGTGTTGGTCCAACACCATCTCCTTAGTCTTACTGATGTTTAGCTGCAGCTGGTTCAGCTTACACCAGCTAACAAAGTCCTTCACCAGCTTCCTGTATTCCTCCTCCTGTTCATTCCTCATGCACCTCACAATGGTCGTGTCATCAGAGAATTTTTGCAGATGACATGACTGTGTTGTACCTGAAGTCAGGGGTGTACAGGTTGAAACAGGAATTGCACTAATACAGTACCCTAGGGTGCCCCAACACTGCACACAGCCTTGTCCGAGACACAGCCCTGCAGTCGCACATACTGAGGTCGTCCAGTCAGATAGTCCATTATCCATGAGATAATAAATTCATCCAGCTGCATCAGCCACAGCTTCTCCCCTAACAGCACAGGCTATATGGTGTTGAATGCACTGGAGAAATCGAAGAACATGATTCTCACAGTGCTGCCCGATTTGGCGAGGTGAAAGTATGTTTTGTCCAGTAGGTAGATAACTGCATCATCCACTCCAATGACATCCTGATATGCAAACTGCATAGGGTCGAGAGCTGTTCTGACCAGAAGTTTCAGATGAGCTAGCATCAGCCTTTTAAGTGTCTTCATTAAGTGGGATGTTAGTGCAACAGGTCTATAGTTATTCAGTGCCATGGGTTGCCTTTTCTTGGGGAGCGAAACCACACAATATGTTTTCCACATAACAGGGACTCTCTTCAGGCTGCAGCTCAGATTAAAGATGTGCTGAAGAATTCCACACAGTTGCTCTGCACAGTTTCAGCACCCTAGGTTAAATGCCATCAGGTCCTGCTGCTTTGCTCTGCTTGAGTTTTTTCAGTTCCTTCTTAAACTGATCTGTAGTGAATGTACCATCACTGGACATTCCAATTGTGGGGGGTGGGTGAGAGGCGTTCATTTCAGACAGTGGTTGCTGATGGTCACAGGTGTGAATGGCTGTGGTGGAGGAAGGTGAGGCTGTGGATGGCCCATGGCATTGTTGTGCAGGTGTGTTAATCTGTGTTGGAGACAGACACAGTGGAGCAGCAGAGGAGCCATTGTCAAACCGCACAAAGAATTGATTTATCTCATTTACCCATTCAAGCTTACCCTCTGCTAGAATAAGCCTGCGTTGGTTGAAGCCAGTAATGTCTTTTAGGCCTCTCCACACATCCCAAGTGTTTTTCGGGTCTAACTTGTTTTCCAGCTTGGATTTGTACTCCTCTTTGGCTGTCTTAATCCTGTTTTAAGCTCTTTTTGTACCCTCTTCAGTTCCTCCTATCTCCTGCCCTAAATGCTCTTCTCTTCTGATTCAGCAGAGACTTTAAGTCATTGGTGACCCAGGGTTTATTGTTGGGAAAGCATCAGACAGACTTGGACACAGAAGTTGATGTAGTTGGTAATGCATGATGTTATTGCATCATTGTCTTCCACCATGTGGTTCACATAGGGCATCCCATTGTGTAGCTTCAAGACAGCCCCTCAGTGTTTCTACAGTCTCAGGTGACCACTTCCTCACTGTCTTCGTGGTCACTACCTGTCTTTGAACCAGGGGCTTGTAAAGTGAAGTGAGGTGAATCAGATTATGGTCTGAACGCCCCAGTGGAGGGAGAGCTGTAGATTTATATGTCTCTTTAACATTGGCATACAACAGGTCCAGTGTCTTATTCTTTCTTGTCTTGCAGTCCACAAACTGGCTGAAAGTGGACAGACATGATGAGAGGGAAACGTGAAGTCTCCAGACACTGCAATGAATGCATTAGGGCTCTGGTTTTGCACACTTGCTATGGTCGAGTGGATGGCATCCATGTTAGCTGAAGGTGGAATGTACACAGATCACAGGATGGCGTGGGAAAACTCGCGCAGCAAGTAGTACGGCCGCATAGCTACAACACACAGTTCAATGTCACGAACACAGCTAGCCCACCCCATTCTTGTTACCAGTTTGTGGTCTCTGTCCGCCCTCACAGAAGTACAACCGTATAGATGAACATGAGAGTCAGGTATGCACAGGCTCAGCCATGACTCCATGAAGCACAAAATGCTGCATTCGTGGTATTCCCGTTATGTTTGTGTTCATCCATTTTATTAGCCAGTGACCATACATTCCCCATAATTATTGCAAGAAGGTTTGGTTTGTATCTCCGTTTCTTTACCCGCTGTATCTCTCCCGCTCTGCAGCCCCTGTAAAGACGTCTCAGCTCCGCAGGAATCACTGGCCACTGCAATGTAAACAAAGCTGCCGGCTTCCTCAGCGCAATCAGCTGATTCCTCGTGTAGACAGAGTGAGGACGCGAAGTGCAGTCGTAGTCTGAAAATTCAGTTGAACGATCCATTAAGAAGTCAATAAAAGGTTTTTAAAAACTTTAGATCAGGCCTTGATATCCACAAAAGAAGGAAAAGTGGGTAAAATACACTATTTACAAAAAACAGAAGACGCAGACACGGAGCTACTGGAACAGGCAGCCACCTCAAATAGGGCCAGAAGAGAAAAAGACCTCGGGGTAGTGTTTCAGTATACAGTTAAGGGTTTGGAAATTGTTTGAAATTCAATGATTGTACTGCTTGTTCATTAGGGTGATATACAAGAATAAACTGAAGAGCAGTTGTTACTTAGATGAATATACTGGGTAATAAAGCAGTAAACCATGAGAGGCTGTGGGTTACTGCGATTTTATCACGGGAAGGATGTTCTTAGAACTAAAACTCCCTTCCCTGTGATAAAATTGCAGTAACCCATGGTGTCAAGTGGCTTATTGCTTTTATGAAACGGTGGCCAACATAAAATATGATTAAATATACACTTTTTCAGAAAATAATTTATTATTTATAATAACCTACAAGTAGTTCACCAAGAAATGTAGTTCTTTTAGAGTATGGTAATGTTATCAAGCAACCATGAATGAGGAGAATGTTTGGTTCCCCATCGCTCTGTATACTGCAGTTGTTTCATGATTTTTTTTTTTTTTCTTTACTTTATGTTGTATAACAATGAACATATGATAACACAGCACTGATTGATGCGAAAACATTTGCTTTATAAGTACTTTTTGGTCACCAGATTACCACCACAAGTCCTATTTAGCATCAATCCAGCGATGCCTCTCTTCTCGCGCTGGGGCTGAATCTCAAATGGCTCACTGCTCCCTACATAGTGCACTATGTAAGAATTTAAATACTGGATCCTGCACTCCAATGGTGCAAAATACAGCTAAGAAATAGTAATTTGGGACTCGGCCAATTCCAAACTTGATAAATGATGCACTATTTGGCTGTAGAGGCTAGAATTTCTAAAATTTCATAACTAGCAAACTATTTAGGGAGTACAGAGCCGTTTGGGATTCAGCCTGGGCTTGGCGCTGTTTCTGACATGTAATCCATTCAAGTGACATTTTTTTGAAACTTTTATACTGCCATTTTACAGTTACTCATACTATTAGTACTTTAATTCAAGGTTGTGATATTAATGATGGAGGATCTTTTAGCCTGTTAGCTAGCTGACCAGTTTAGTTCTAGTTAACAACATAAGTTGCCAGCCCCTCAGTTTAAACAAAAAACTGGTTCTTACTTCATCAGTATACTCCATGCGAGCAGCGTGAGAATCAAAGATTATTCAATTAACAGCACAAGGGGTTTTTTTTTGTGCCGTGGCATAGTAATACTAAATTCAGTTGTTGTGAAGCGGTCATAGGAGTATATTGTGGATTTTACAACGGCTTCGAACGGGCTCAGCCAATCAGATTTTAGGAGTGGAACTATCCTTTTTATAATAACTGATGATGCCACCTTTAGAAGCAATAACTGCAACCAAACACTTCGTATAACTGTATATTCTTTTAAACTTAGATGTTTGAATAGGCCAAACATGCATTAGAAAGATTACTCCACTTTTGTTTATTTAATAAATAATCAAACGTGCACATACTGGAGCAAACAAAAATTGCAGTGGTAACCAGCGCTACCTTCCTGGTACTTTAGCTACAACCCTAAACAACCCCATCGGGTCCATCTAAATATTGCCTTTAGAAGACCTTGATTAGTTAAATGGGACATGGTTAAATATGAGTTGGTGATAAAGTCTGCTGGATGGGTAACCATTAATGTACTCCATGAATTTTGTTTTTAGCCCCTAAAAAAGGGATCTTTTCTATCAAATGCTTTAGGCCTCTGACTAATTTAGCAAAAAGGCAGTTACATCTGATGAATACCAGGTTTTGCTGAAGAGAAACTATGCAACAGGTGAGAAAATGGAGTCTAGTACTGAGTGAATTAAGTCAGTGGTGTCATTGTTTTCACTGTTGCACACTAAAGCAGAAAATGCTATCCATCTCAGTCTTTTACCTCCTTGTAATCACGTCATGTACACATTATGCACTTATGCAATAACCTTGCACGAGTAATGCTATTGTTAAATTAAAACCCTTGTTGTTAGTGAAATTAGTTATATGAATATCTTTGCTCAACACTTTTAATTCTCTGCCTCATTAGGTACAGCCTTCTACGAGCCCAAAAAGGGGGGATGAAGAGCCCGAGAATGAAAAGAATCAAAGTAAAACAATGCAGTTGAAGAAGGTTTTTAAGGAATATGGTGCTGTGGGTGTGTCATTTCACATCGGAATATCCCTGATTTCCCTTGGAATTTTCTACCTTGCTGTGTCTAGGTGAGATGTGTGAGGGTTTTTTTTCCTCTCTCATTTATCTCTCTTTAAATTTTTTTTTTTACATATTTATAACAAAAGGTGATGCTCTCAAACATTTTTTTTCTTTTTCAGAGGATGTATGAAATTAATGTTTGTGTCACATATGTTTATGTTGACTAAACTCAAACATGTTAATAATACCAGGAAAAATTACCTTGTGAAAAGGTTTTATATATCTTAAGTAATTGTAATGTGTGGGTGTGAGGTGTGAACTTATTACATATTTGTTTGAAGAGCAACATTCATATACAGCATCTAAGCAACCTTCCAAGGTGTTGTACTGCACATCTCTGATATGTTCTGTGTAGGACTGCAACAGATGGTTAAATTGATAGTTGAATAATTTATCATTTTCTGAAACGAATAATTGAATAATTGATTATTGAGATTATGAATCACTACGTTACCAAATAACTCTTATGTAGCCATCAGCTTTTAAATTTAGCTTGAGGTTGCTTTATGCACTTGCTAACTAACAATCAAGACAATAAAAATGAATAACTTCATAACTGTTCTAATGAATTTTTCTGCTAATACAAAAAATAAATAAAACTACAACATCTTTTTCCTGTCAAAATTTAAAACCAAGGATGTGCAAAGTAGCAGCAATAAAATATAACAAATCTAAATTTAATTTTCCTTTAATCAAGTAAATAAAAAAAATCAATCAATTAAAATTTTTAACTTAAACAGTGCAGTCTGTGTTTTGTGCATTCTGCTGTTTGTCTACACTCTGTTGCAACAAAATTCTGCAATAACAGGTCTTTACTGAAACAGAGCAAAGTCAGTATCTCTCCGTGCTCCTGTGAGAGGCCCACTCTCCTTTAAGAGCAGGTACTCCCCGCTGCAGAGAAGATGCACTCTGATGGAGCGGATGGAAAAGTGGTGAATATTTATGGCAAACTTGTTCTCTATGAACAGTTAAAATTTGAATGATTTTGTGTAAACATTTCATTTTAACAGTAACCCTTTGTCCAGCTGCCCTGTATGTTCGCAGAGAACTACCTCCTGAAACTGTTTGCGAGTGGTGTCAAATGTTCACGAAAAACAGAAAACTGTTCGCAAACGTTCCGTGTTTGCTGAATTTGAAGGCCGCGGTGGCCTCGACGCTAAGACGACGATATAATGTTTAACTAAATGGTGTTTAGAATGTGAACAGGGTCGCTGTAAATAATAGGTACTTGTTTCTCTGTTCTAACTCCATTAACGATACCAGAGAACACACATTTTGAAACGGAAAATGTTACAGCTCATAACATGATGTAGGATGGCTTTTCATATTAACATTAGCTCCCAAACCACACACTTCTGTACTTCACATACTACACTAATGAGTGCACCTCTAATGGTATATGCGCTATTTTTACAGCATTTCAAGTCAAGTCAAAGTTTATTTATATAGTGCTTTTTGCAACAGGCGTTGTCACAAAGTAGTCCAAGCCCCCATGAGCAAGCCAATGGTGACAGTGGCAAGGAAAACCTCCTTAAGAGCAAGAGGAAGAAACCTTGGGATGAACCAAGACTCAAAAGAGGAACCCATTCTCCTCTGGTCCACACCAGATAGCAAACAGCATTAGTATAAAATATTAGAACACAAAACAGGGAAAGACAAGTGGAGCAATGGTTAATTAAATAGTTTGAGCTCCATGGTGGTCAAAACAGTCCAGAAGGCTGGCGAGCAGTGGGCACCCGATCAAGGCAGAAGAAGCAACAGCATCAGACCACACAGGATGGGGAGTTGTTCAACTCGGCAAAGAAAAAGAAAACACACAGCAAGTTAGTTCTGTAAAGAGTGACTGATCATAGATTACAGTATTAACAGAGTGCGGCACAGGCTCTGGCAGGTCTAGCTGTAACAGCCTAACTAAAAGGGAGAAACCAGAAAGGTAACAGAGACATGAGGCTCCCTGAGATGTCCTTGCCCCTCCACTCCACCGTCAGCAAACTTGAGTGAATGCGTGAGAGCAGCGGGACAACAGCACCAACACTTCCAGTTTACCATAATACTCTGTGTCCATGAACCCCCAGATCTGCACCTTTTATCTAACAGGGAAAACTAATTACCAAAGCCTTGACTAACAAGTAAGTTTTTAGCCTAGACTTAAAGACTGAGGCTGTGTCTGAGTCCTGAACACTGACTGGAAGATTATTCCAAAGCCGGGGGGGCTTTGTATGAGAAGGCTCTATCCCCTGATGTAACTTTATAGTAACTAGGTTCTAATAGTAAGCCAGCTCCTTGTGATCTAAGTAGGCGTGATGGTTCATAGTATGAGAGAAGTTCACTCGGGTACTGAGGGGCGAGTCTGTTTAGAGCTTCATGTGTCAGTAAAAGAATTTTGTAATCAATACGAAATTTAACTGGCAACCAGTGTAGGGTTGATAAAACTGCGCTGATATGGTCAATGTTTTTGGTTCTTGTGAGGACTCTGGCTGCAGGGTTCTGAACTAACTGAAGCTTGTTAGGGCTTTTGCTGGATCATCCAGACACCAGGGCATTACAGTAATCCAGCCTTGAGGTAATACATGCATGAACTAGCTTTTCTGCATCCTGTAGCGACACTGCATTTCTTAATTTAGCAATATTGCGGAGATGCAGGAAGGCTATTCTAGTAATATTCATTATATGTGCATTGAAGGACAGATCGGGATCTATCGTGACACTAAGATTTTTTTTACAGATGTACCTGATGCAACTAGAGAAACTATTAAGTTTAAGTGTTTGATTAGATAGTTTGTTTCTAGCAGCTTTAGGAACAAGAAGCAGAACCCCTGTTTTATCTGAGTTAAGTAGGAGAAAGTTACTCAACATCCAGTCTTTTATGTAGTCCTCAGTCTTGCTAAGTTGAAGTTTATCATCTGGTTTGCCTGATATATATAACTGTGTGTCATTGGCATAGCAGTGAAAATTGATGTCATGTTTACTGATAATGGTATCCAGTGGTAGCATATATAATGTGAATAATTTAGATCCTAAAACAGAGTCTTGTGGAACCCCATGCTTTACTTTTGCAAGAACAGATGATTCACCATTTACATTTACAAACTGATAGCGATCATTCAGGTAAGATCTGAACCAGGAAAAAGCTATTCCTGTTACTCCTACAAGGTTTTCTAGTCTATCTAGTAAAATAGAGTGGTCTATCATGTCAAATGCCACACTAAGATCAAGGAGGACTAGCAAAGATACATTTCCTTAGTCAGAGAATAATAAGAAATTGTTTACAATTTTCACAAGTGCTGTCTCTGTACTATGATGTGGCCTAAAACCAGACTTAAATTTTTTATGTACAAGATTCCTGTGCTAATAGGAACTTAATTGTTTTGCCACAACTTTTTCCAAGATCTTTGATACAAAGGGAAGATTCGAGATATGTCTATAATTTGATATTTCGCAGGGATCAAGGTTAGCTTTCTTAATCAGAGGTGTAATTACTGTTATTTTAAGAGTTTTTGGGATATAGCCAAGGCTAAGAGAGGAGTTTATTATTGACAGAGAATAGGCTTGATTATTTCTGGCAAAATGTCTTTGAGTAAACCTGTAGGAATCAGATCTATTATACAAGTAGAAGATTTTACGGAAATATTTTTTAGTTCATTTTGTTAAAGTAAGGTAAATGATTCCAGCCTCTCTGCAGTAGTTACAGTAGTCTGAAGAGTTAGATTGGCATTATAACGCAGCACATTTGTAGAGAATAACTGCGTTCTGAATTTTCTGCCTCATTTTTTCATTTTTATTACTAAAGAAATTCATAAAATCACTGCTGCTATAGGCTAATGGCATATGGGGTTCAGTAACTGTTAATAATCTAGGATTATTCTTATTATTCTCAGTGAGAGAGGAGAAATAGGCAGAGCGTGCTGCAGTAAGTGTTCTTCTATAGTCTATAAGGCTCTCCCTCCAGGCAGGCTGGAACACTTCTAGTTTAGTCAGGCACCTTTTTTGCTCTAGTTGTCTGACAGTCTGTTTTAAAGCTCGAGTATGATCATTGTACCACGGGGCAAGCTTTTTCTGCCTTATTATTTTACTTTTTTAATGGAGCCACATTATCTAGAGTAGATCAAAAAGTGTTTTCTAAGCACTTGGTCATAATATCTAATTCAGTGGGAAGCGACTGACAGCTGATACTTGTGGGAGTTTTCTGATAAAGCTACCAGCTGTGGAGGAAGTTATAGTCTGCTTAACACGATAGCATGGTGATGAACATAGCTTACCACTAAGCAAATTTCATATGAGATTAGGTAATGATCTGAGACTGCTGTGCTCTGGGGGAAGATGGCTAAATGATCTAGTTTACACCAAAGGTCAGAATTAAGTCTAAAGTGTGGCTGCAATAACGAGTGGACTTCTTTATATTTTGAGTGAAACCTACAGAGGCTAAGTATAAATGCTTTACTTGGTGGATCTTGTGGTTTATCAAAGTGGATATTAAAATCTCCGACAATTATTGCTTTATTTGAAAACGTTATTAAACTTGATAGAAAGTCAGAAAATTCCTGTAAGAATACGGCCCTGGCGGCCTATAGATTGTAATTAGTGAAAAGGAATTCTTATTTGTTCCTTGATCACTTATATTAAGAAAAAGACTTTCATAAGAAGAGAATTTGTAGCCTAATTTCTGGCTCATGCCTAAAACTTTTGTATGAATGTTTGCTATACCTCCACCCTGGCCGCTTAAATGAGGGCTATGTGCATAACTGTAGCCTGTGGGGGTGGCTTCATTTAGATCAAAGTATTCATCAGGTCTAATCCACGTTTCTGTGAGGCACAGAGCATCGAAATCATGTTTGGTAATAATTTCATTTACAACGACGGCCTTACATGTAAGAGATCTTATGTTAAGCAGTCAAGTCAAAGTCAAGTCAGTCCAGCTTTATCAAACCTACACTGGTTGCCAGTTAAATTTCGCATTGATTACAAAATTCTTTTACTGACCTATGAAGCTCTAAACGGACTCGCCCCTCAGTACTTGAGTGAACTTCTCTCATACTATGAACCATGTGCTGGCTTACTATTAGTACCTAGAATTAATAAAGTTACATCAGCGGGGATAGCATTCTCATACAAAGCCCCCCAACTTTGCAGTAATCTTCCAGTCAGTGTTCGGGACTCAGACACAGCCTCAGTCTTTAAGTCTAGGCTAAAAACTTACTTGTTTAGTCAAGGCTTTGGAAATTAGTTTTCCCTGTTAGATAAAAGGTGCAGATCTGGGGGTTCATGTACATAGAGTACTATGGTAAACTGGAAGTATTGGTGCTGTTGTCTCGCTGCTCTCGCGCGTTCACTCAAGTTTGCTGACGGTGGAGCGGAGGGACGCTGACATCTCAGGGAGTCCTCATGTCTCTGTTACCTTTCTGGTTTCTCCCTTTTAGTTAGGCTATAATATTTAGACCTGCCAGAGCCTGTGCTGCATTCTGTTAATCCTGTAATCTGTGATCAGTCACTCTTTACAGAACTAACTCTTTGTGTTTTCCTTTTCTTTGCCGAGTTGAACAACTCCCCATCCTGTGCGGTCTGATGCTGTTGCTTCTTCTGCCTTGATCGGGTGCCCACTGCCTGCCAGCCTTCTGGACCGTTTCAGTCTCCTGGACCGTTTTGACCACGATTGAGCTTCTTGCTGTACAAGGCTGTGCAAACCTCACCTTCATGAACAGACGCTCCTGATGATGATGCTGCTGCTGCTGCTGCATAAACTCAAACTATCTAATTAACTATTGGTCTGCCTGTTTTTCCCCGTTTTGTATTCTAATATTTTATACTAATGCTGTTTGCTATCCGGTGTCAACCAGAAGAGGATGGGTTCCCCTTTTGAGTCTTGGTTCCTCTCAAGGTTTCTTCCTCTTGCTCTTAGGGAGTTTTTCCTTGCCACTGTTGCCATTGGCTTGCTCATGGGGGCTTGGACCCAGATTTTTCTGTAAAGCTGCTTTGTTTCAATACCTGTTGTAAAAAGCACAATATAAATAAACTTTGACTTGACATGTTAAGCAGCCCTAGTTTTAGACCGAATGTGCTGTCACTGCAAACTGGTATAACTGGTCTGATAGTAATCAAGTTACTAGAGCAAACTTTTCAAGGATTTTTGATGCGTTGTTTTATTCGGGGAACAGACACAGTCTCAATTGGGTGGAACCTATGTGGTGTCTCAAGGCAGCTCGCAGATGGTCAGTTTAGCCTGTTTGTCTGCTGCCTGGCCTCGGCCCTGGTTTGTCAGCGACTGACTGTCCTACGCTGACTGCTGTCTGAGAGACTAGGAGCTATGCTACTTGAAATGAGAGCAGTACCCCCCCGCAAGGGGTGGATACCATCCCGACTCAAAAGACCAGGCTTGCCCTCAAAAGTAGACCAATTATCTACCACTTTGTTTTCTGAGCACCACTTGGACAGCTAGCAGTTCAGCAACCATAACCTGCTGTAGATTTCGGCACTACGTCAAACTGGGATGGGGCCAGAACATATTACAGCATTGAACATTGTCTGGGCTAATTTACACACCTCCTTAATGTTATCTTTAGTTATTTCTGACTGCCGCAGATGAACATCTTTAGTACCTACATGATTGACTATCCTTGAATAGAGGGAGAAACTATTTTCACGTGCCATAAAATATAATCACCTATAACCAGAGCTCTTTCAACAGGTGTCTCAGAGGGTGTCTCACTGCATGGGGCAAACCTGTTGGACATGTGAATGGGAGATGAGTGGTGCTTGCGTGGTGTAGCTTTAGCTTTAGCTTTGCGGCTATGTTGCTGAGACGCCACACATTCAGCCCACTGTGAGGGCTCTACTACCGGAGTCGAGGGCATGCTAGCTCTCCCTGAGGCACCTGGAGCTTCTCTCAGTGAGTCTGAGCCCTGCTGATTTAGCCCTGCTCTTTTCTAACTTCCAGATGCACACTTTTAAGTGTATAATCTTCTCTGTCAAGCACGAAACTAACTTATACTTCTCACAAACAAAGCTAATTACACTGCTGTCACTAGTGATGGAGAGAGAAGCGTAAGTAAACATGCTGCACTCAGAGCAAAGCAACAGCTCGCGGTGTGCCATATTGATACTCATGTTGTTTCGTCGGCTGAATCGAGTCCTTTCCAGGGGTCTCACGAATCCAATGAGAGAAGAAGTGACTTTCAAAGGTCGGTGGTTGTAATTAATTGCAAGTAATATGCAACATTGAATTGAAAATGCAAAAAGCCGCAAAAGAAGCAAAATAGAGCAGAGGAAATAGCAAACACTCCCGCCAGTAACTTTGAAAAACAGGAAACTACTAGTGTACGGTTTGGGACGGGCATATCTTACCGATATGAATCTTCTTCATCCATTGAGCTGACGTGTTTCCTCTTAAGGTGCTCCAGCATGGAGGATGTGCTCCCATAGCCAGCTATGGTCGACTTCACAAATAACACAAATGACAACCTTTTTTCTGAGTTAAGTGTGAAATGCTCCCACACTTCTGAGGATCTTGTTCCTGAGCCTGCCATCGTGCTTTTGTCAATTCTCCAGTAAGCGGTAATGTCAAAACATTACTAGTGAGCGCGAGAAAGACACAAAATGATGCCACCAACTAATCGACTATCAAATTAGTTGCCAGCTAAGTCGAATAATCGTTGCACCCCTAGTTCTGTGTAGTGTGAAAGGAATTGTGTACTGTGTAACATTTTTTAGTTTTTGTAAGTTACCACCACTATTCAAGATGTCAAAGGAGGATGACTAGGATAAACAATTTGTAAATGAATGAAAAACACTATAATTTCTGTTACGGTGGTACCCCAAAAGATAACAAGAAAATGCCAAAAGCGAGAACAGGAAAAGCACTTTTCAGCATTGTAAAATCTTAAAAAGAGTAAGTGGGTGGAAAATGTGCTTAAGATATTTATGCAATGTAAAATGGCATGCAGTGGGTTTTTTTCAATGAATAAAATTAGTGTATTGTAGAGGCGTGACTACATCGTTGATCGTGAGTGCATGGCACCTGCTGCAGACGCTGAAGCTCTACTATAGGTTATAACAGTGTGCAATTTATATGTAAATTAGACAAACTGTGTTTACAATTGCTGATTTATCATCGCAGATCAAAAACTATTCTGACAGTAACTTGGATGTAACAGACATTACTTCTTGCAGCTAGGCACAATGTCATTGGTTAAATTCAGGCATTGTTCATTTGTTAACTTTAAGTGCAAGGCCTTGAGTAGTCTCAAATAATCTCTACAAATTCTCTTTTGCAACCTCAAGGCAAGACTCCATGTCTCTAATTGAAGATATTGGAGATGGACACAAAGTTGTTGTCTCAATCACAACAACCTTCTCAAGGAACAGTCACCCTCCAAGCACCACAGTAAACTTGCTACAGGCCTTGTAGAGGTACAAATGCCAAAGTATACACTTAAGACTTGAAATAAGGAAAAGGATAATTGTAACTACATATAGAAATTTTATTTCCACTTGTCCACAGTCCGGTGAAGCTTCCAGTGTTTGTTTCAGTATTGCTTCAAAAGAAAGCTTGGAACTCAGCAGTGAGGATTACAGCTGAGGACACATTACAGACTTTAGCACTTGACCCTCTTCTGTGACCTTGTGAGGCAAATGCTGAGCGACTGTTAGGTTAAAACAGACACTCAGATACAAATCCAGGGAAGCCTCTTTATTCAGCCTACTTCAAGCACATCTTATTTCTTTGATATTTTTAACTAACTAGTTATGCTGCACTGGTTGACCTCAGGGTGGCACTGTAACAAGTTGGTTCACCCATTTGATACTTTATAAAATAGCAACTTTAAATATAGCCGCAAGCGGCAATCTGCGGGGTCCAAGCACCTGGAAGACCTTGAGGAGTAAAGCAGTGGCCCCTGGTCGTAGACTGCAGCAGATCTTCAGATTTTTAAGAAAGTTCTCCTTTTCCTATGATTAAGGCCACTAGCTGATACATCTGCTACAATGTACGCAACTTATTTTAACATCCCTGACGGCGATTCGAACCCACGACCCTCGAGTTTAAAGGCGGAGGCTCTAACGCTGAGCCACACGACGTCTGTGGCAAATCTGCAGTTTTTGAAACAATTTATTAAAAGGACGCAACAAGGAACCACGCACCATTTTAGGACAAAGTAGCAGCATAAACAAAGGCAGCAAATCTTTGGATTTTTAAGAAAGACCCTTCATTAAGATTAAGATAATTAAGCATGTGTTCACAACAACTGCTACAGCACCATCCAACACCAGTACAGGAAATCAAACCCACAACCTTAATCTTCAAAGGCGGATGTTTTCATGGTGAGCTACAAGAGGCCCACAGCAGACCTTTTTTTTGAGAGAATTTATCGGTCTAGAGCAATAAGGAACCTAGCACCACCCCATTGGGAATTAGGTTCCACCTTGCAATTACTGGGACTATTGAGTAGTACACTGCTCAAAAAAAAATAAAGGGAACACTCAAATAACACATCCTAGATCTGAATGAATGAAATATTCTCATTGAATACTTTGTTCTGTACAAAGTTGAATGTGCTGACAACAAAATCACACAAAAATCATCAATGGAAATCAAATTTATTAACCAATGAAGGCCTGGATTTGGAGTCACACACAAAATTAAAGTGGAAAAACACACTACAGGCTGATCCAACTTTGATGTAATGTCCTTAAAACAAGTCAAAATGAGGCTCAGTATTGTGTGTGGCCTCCATGTGCCTGTATGACCTCCCTACAACGCCTGGGCATGCTCCTGATGAGGTGGCGGATGGTCTCCCGAGCGATCTCCTCCCAGACCTGGACTAAAGCATCCGCCAACTACTGGACAGTCTGTGGTGCAACGTGACGTTGGTGGATGGAGCGAGACATGATGTCCCAGATGTGCTGAATTGGATTCAGGTCTGGGGAACGGGCGGGCCAGTCCATAGCTTCAATGCCTTCATCTTGCAGGAACTGCTGACACACTCCAGCCACATGAGGTCTAGCATTGTCCTGCATTAGGAGGAACTCAGGGCCAACCGCACCAGCATATGGTCTCACAAGGGGTCTGAGGATCTCATCTCGGTACCTAATGGCAGTCAGACTACCTCTGGCGAGCACATGGAGGGCTGTGCGGCCCTCCAAAGAAATGCCACCCCACACCATTACTGACCCACTGCCAAACCGGTCATGCTGAAGGATGTTGCAGGCAGCAGATCGCTCTCCACGGCGTCTCCAGACTCTGTCACGTCTGTCACATGTGCTCAGTGTGAACCTGCTTTCATCTGTGAAGAGCACATGGCGCCAGTGGCGAATTTGCCAATCCTGGTGTTCTCTGGCAAATGCCAAGCGTCCTGCACAGTGTTGGGCTGTGAGCACAACCCCCATCTGTGGACGTCGGGCCCTCATACCATCCTCATGGAGTCGGTTTCTAACCGTTTGTGCAGACACATGCACATTTGTGGCCTGCTGTAGATCATTTTGCCGGGCTCTGGCAGTGCTCCTCCTGTTCCTCCTTGCACAAAGGCGGAGGTAGCGGTCCTGCTGCTGGGTTGTTGCCCTCCTACGGCCTCCTCCACGTCTCCTGGTGTACTGGCCTGTCTCCTGGTAGCGCCTCCAGGCTCTGGACACTACGCTGACAGACACAGCAAACCTTCTTGCCACAGCTCGCATTGATGTGCCATCCTGGATGAGCTGCACTACCTGAGCCACTTGTGTGGGTTGTAGAGTCCGTCTCATGCTACCACGAGTGTGAAAGCACCACCAACATTCAAAAGTGACCAAAACATCAGCCAGAAAGCATAGGTACTGAGAAGTGGTCTGTGGTCCCCACCTGCAGAACCACTCCTTTATTGAGTGTGTCTTGCTAATCGCCAATGATTTCCACCTGTTGTCTATTCCATTTGCACAACAGCATGTGAAATTGATTGTCAATCAGTGTTGCTTCCTAAGTGGACAGTTTGATTTCACAGAAGTTTGATTTACTTGGAGTTATATTGTGTTGTTTAAGTGTTCCCTTTATTTTTTTGAGCAGTGTATAATTTCAAACAAAATCATAATACACTGTCAGTTTGACATTTTGTATATTTGTCAATTTGGTTATATTCAGACAATTATTGGTGTACTTTTAGCCTTTTATGGCAGAATAAGTCAATTCACACCAAATTATTCAAATCTTCAGCCACACTGTGCTTAAGTCATGATATTTTCAATATGATTGTTTTAAGAAAAATTTAATTTGATTTAAACTCAAGAATTAGTAAGAAATGTCTATTCTCCATCTTTTTTCAACTGTGGTAGTTTTTTAAGACTTGTATTTGCAAAATTGTTAGGCTTAGTGAAAAACATAACATTCAGAAATGCTCTTCGCTTAAAGACATACAGTAAAGCTTTCCATGTATATGTCAACAATGACGTGCAGTTACTGATTTGGCTCCCTCTGGTGGCCAGAGAAAAATCTGACCAAAATTTGCTGAAATCAAATTATAGGATTTCCTGTGCAGTACAACCTACACATTATGCAAAGTATTAATGTGTCATTAAGATGCATGATTTGAAACAATAATCATGTCTTTATTTTAATCTTAGACAGGAATAATTACATTTTAGATTGTTGGCAGCACATTGAGCATTGTAAGAGCCAACTTAAGCCAATTCAAACCAAATGTCATAGGTTTCCTCAGCTGATTATTTGCAATGTATATATCATTTTTGGTCACAATCAGATCATAAGTGACAGATTTGTGGTCCCTTGTTTCTGAATCGGCTGGACCAAACTGATTGATCCATAACATTGTGCTTAAAAGCCAAGGTTTTTTAAATAATTATTGATCTTGAGACTTTGACGGTTGTTTAGAGACCAAGTTTGAGATGTTGCAAAAACATTTCAGTAAGCAGTATGAAAACATCAGTTTTCAAACTCTGATGATTTATAGAAAAACAATAGATTTTTTTAAAAGACTTGTATAAGCAAAATCGCTTGGCTCAGTGGAATACATAAAATTCAGAAAGTTCCTTTGCCGCCATATAGATGTTGCAAAGACTATGACTATAAGTATGTTTGAAGTCATAATTTGCATTTAATGCTGATGCTCCCTCTGCTGGGTAGAAAAGATATTACCCTTATTAATTATGTGGCCATCCTGGCTTTAACTCAAATTTCCACATTTCCTGTGCAATTTTGGAACAGACATACAATTGCAATGTTTTAGACGTTAATAAGATGTGTAATTTAAAACCATTATCTTTTCTTTATTTCATTCATAGAAGAATATAATGACATTTTAATAATTACGCACTAAATTAAGTATTGTAAGGGCTTATGATAATCATTTTAAAAGAAACTTTGCATGTTTCATCAGAAAACAGTAATGTACCAATGTGTTTACCAAGATTTATCACAATCACCTAAAAACTAAAGAATCTATAGCCCCCTAAGTCAGAAAAGGCCAGGCTGAACAGATTCATTGGTGTCTCATGGCTGTTCTTTGCAATAAAGTCAAGGTTTTTTTGATAATTATTTACCTACGGACTCCACAGATTGTTTTAAGACCAAAATTGAAACAGTTGTTTTAAAATCCACAGACTAGTTCGAAAAGCTCAATTTTCAAACATTGATCAATCAAAGAAAAACTTTACAGAATTTTAAAAGACTTGTATTGGATAAAATGTCATGCTCAGTGTAAGCAATAATATTTATTGATTTATTTTAATATATGATAAAATTTAGAGGACTTATTCTCGTTTATACTCTATAGCGCCACCTCATGGCCAATTGAGGTCAAACTTTATAGGCTATTAGAGATTGCCTATGTGGACACATGATATAATTTTTGTGATGATTGGCCAATGCTAAGCCCTCCAAATGCCTGTTGAAAGCTTATTGGCCAATGGCGGCCACATTTGTCAAATGATTCAATTGTCCTTAATAGATCTTGTAAATATTAGGCCATGGATACAGCACGCAAAGTTTCAGCTCAATTGGCCAAGCGGTTGCTGAGAAACAGATTTTTGGCTGTTATAGCGCCCCCTATTGAAGAATTGGTATCAACCTTGGTGGGCTTCCACAGAATCATGTGGGGTACAGGACTGATAAGTTTGATGTGAATTGGCCAAAGCATTCTCGATCTGTAGCCATTTATGTGAATTAAGCCAAACCCAGAGGGGCTTAATTGGCACGTGCCAGCCATACTGTTTACAAATATTAAAATTTTTTTGATAATTCTTGACCTCCAGACTCCCCTGAACATTTTGAGACCAATATTGTGTTGATATCTTGAAAAACCTCAGACTAGTAGAAAAATGTAGATGTCACATATTTTGCCAATTATGATGATAAATTTGGGGGTGGAGCTAAAAACTTGCAGTGGAGCGTTGATGTAGAATAAAGCAAGGATTATGTAGAAGCAAGAATTTTGAAGGTAGCCCGCATGGTTCAGGAGATATGGGCAAAAATGTTGCTCTATAGCGCCACCATCAGGCCAACCGGGGTCCATTCAGTTGCCTGAGTAGTGGGTGGGAAACTACACCTACCCTTAAGTTTGGTCTTTGGATGACTTACGGTGTCTTCTCCACAAACCGTTTTAGGGCAGAAAAAGAATAAGAAGAAGAAGAAGAAGAAGAAAAATCCGAGCAAAAGCAATAGGGTTCCATGCACCTAAAGGTGCTTGGACCCCTAAATATAGCCGCAAGCGGCAATGAGCGGGTTTAAGCATGCAACAGCAGTATGGGCCCTTCTGCAGGTTTGGCCCATTAGGCCTAAAAAGGCCTCAAGCTTTTGGTTTAGCCCATTAGGCCTAAAAAGGCCTCAAGCTTTTCGTTTAGCCCAATAGGCCTAAAAAGGCCTCAAGCTGTGGGTCTTACTTATAGGCAGAGTGAATAGAACTGAAAGGAAGTCAGTTCATCAATAGGCCTTCAGTTGCCATAAACAACAATCAGAGGTCTTTAAACACAGTATAGGTTTATATTCATATGTACTGATCTACACTGGTTTGTAGAACTCAACATGCTTTTGATAATTATTTACCTAGAGATGCCACAGAATTGTTCTAGACCAGGTTCGAAAAGATGTGATCAAAATCCAGAGACTAGTTCGAAAAGTATGGTTTTCAAACAGTTAGCAATCACAAAAAAACTATACAGTTTTGTAATAAAGATGCATTGGCAAAATTGTTTGGCATAATGTACTACAATGGACTCATATAGACTTTTCATCCAAACTGTAATAGTATAGTAAAAACATGTAATAATATGTTTATTTTTATGAATAGCGCCCCCCAGTGGTCAAATCTTTTGAAACTCGACTGGTTGTTAGGAAGTGGCTATATATAGACACCAGTCAAGTTTCATCATGATTGGTCAATGATAAGCCTGTCAAAAGGCCTGCTGAATGCTTATTGGCCGATGGCGACCACAAATTTAAACATATCCAATTGTCCTTAAAGGAGCTCTTGTGGACTGGCCAGAGGATGCTGCATGCAAAGTTTTGGCTTGATCGGATGTACAGCTGCAGAGAAAATGCCCTGTTTCTGTTGCTCCGCCCCCTAATTACTTACGCGCACAAAAATCGAATGGCTACCTCAGAATGGGCTACTGACATGGCCAGTCAAGTTTGAAATTTTTTGGCTGAAGGATTCTTGAGTTACAGATTTTTCAATTAATTCTGAATTATTTTGAATTTATTCAGAAGGGTTCATTTGCATATGGCAGCCATGCTGTATGGAAAACTCAAAATGTTTTTGATAATTATTGACCTTCAGGCTCTTCTTAATTTTTTGACACCAAATAGATGAGGATCGGCTGAAAATTGTAGGACTAGTTCGCAAAAGTAGGTTTCGCATATTTGGCAAAAATCTAAGTGGGCGGAACTAAATGGTCCAAATGGCAAAGTTGTTTGTTTGGACCCAAGGAACCAGGAAAAAAATATGACTTAGCTGGCAAAAATCTGGTTTAGGAGTTATGAGGCAAAATTGATTTTCCTGTGCTGTAGCGCCCCCTTGTGGCCGACTGGGCTGATTCCTTGCGCCTGAGTAGCGGGAGGGACTACTACCTATTGAGCAAGTTTGGTGTCTCTAGGACTTACGGTTTGGGCTGTGCGTTCCGTTTCAGGGAAGAAAAAGAATAATAAGAAGTATAGCCGCAAGCGGCAATGAGCGGGTCCAAGCACGCATAAGCCCAAGAAGCTCTTATGCACTTTGAGCCTAATAGGCCTAATAAGGCCTAACACACTTTGGGCCTTCGAGGAAGAGAGGCCAAAAAGAAATCAGAGTTCATCAACAGGCCTTCATTTGTCATGAACAATGAGCATGGGCTTTAAAACCTAATATATGTTTATATTTCAATTTACTGATATACAAAGGTTTGAAGGAATACATGAGTAATGGTAACAATTTCTGTCTTTGTTGCGTTTGCAAAGTATTTTGTTTCTCCATGTTAAAACCTTTGATAAGGATGACATAAACAGACCCAATGGACCCAATGGACCCCTTCAAGCATAAAGGACCTCAGTGAAAGTGGGTCAAAATTGGTCCAAAGGTCTTCAAATGTTATGAAAATTGATCAGGGAACTTTGTATATTTTGAACTTTGGTATTACAAGCTGTAGCCTTTAAATGAATAATTCAAAATACCAGAGAAGGAGTCCAATTTATGACACAACATGTAATTACAAAGTTATTCAGACCAGTGAACTGAATCAAATGACACCTGTTATTTATCTGTAGACTTCGTAGTATTGTTGTAACAACATTTTTAAAGATTTTAGATGTTTTTGAGTGCTAAAGCGCCCCCTATTGGCCAATCAGGATCAAATTTTGCAAGCCACATCAGAGTCTCAATTTATAAACATACTTACAATTTTGAGATGATCGGACCAAGGACTGATGAGTTATAGCAATTAAAGCTAGCAACGCTATGGCCACAATGATTTAGTGATGGAGGGAAACCACAATTAGCAAAAAATGGAAAATGTGCTGGATAATTATTTACCTAGAGAGGCTACAGAGTATTTCTAGACCAGTTTTGAGAAGTTAGCTTCTCCAAATAGGCCTAATAAGGCCTAACACAGTTTGGGCCTTCGAGGCAGAGAGGCTGAAAAGAAGTCTGAGTTTATCAACAGGCCTTCATTTGTCATGAACCATTTTATTTTCAACATATGTTTACATTTCTATGGACTGATCTACAAAGGTTTGTAGAACATGCAAAGGATTATCAACATAGATGTCAAAAATACATGAGTAATGGTAAAATATCTGTCATAGTTGTGTTTGCATGGGGTTTTGTTTCTCCATGTTTAAGGCTTTGATAATCAGGCCATAATGAGACCCAGTGCACTCATAAGGGGCCCTTTTGGCACAGAGGAGCTCACTGAAAGTGGTTTAGCATTGGTCAAAAGGTCTCCACATATTATGATAATTAATCAGGGAACTTGATCAAAACTGTTCACTGAGTTATGTTCAGACTGATCTTTTGACCTTAGTATAATAAGCTGTAATTGTTGAAGGAATAATTCAAAATACTACACAAGGAGTGAAATATTTGACATAACATGTAATTACAAAGTTATTCAGGTCAGTGAACTGAATCAAATGGCACCATGTGTTTATCTGTAGACTTTGTAATAACACTGTAATAGCATCTTTAATGATTTTTGAGGTTTTTGACAGCTAAGGCGCCCTCTAAAGGTCATATCTGGACCAAATTTTGCAAACCCTGTCTGAGTCTCAATATATATAAGTGCTCAAAGTTTTGACATGATACAACCAAAGACTGATGAGTTATAGCAAATCAAGCTGGCTATGCCATGGCCGCAGTGATGTATTGATGGAGCAACAACAGGTTGAGTGAAAAAGTCAATATTTTTTTGATAATTATTTACCTAGAGAGGCCACAGAGTATTTCTAGACCAAATTCGAGAAGTTTGGATCAAAACTCAGAGACTAGTTCGAAAAGCATGGTTTTCAAAGAGTTAACGATTACAGAAAAACTATGCATTTTTATAATAAACATGCAATGGTAAAATTGTTTGGCATACTGTACTACATGAGATTCATAAAGAGTTTGTGTCAAAAATAGTAATAATATGTTTATATCATGTAATAATATATGATTTTTTATGAATAGCACCCCCCAGTGGCCAAATCTGTTGAAACTTCACTGGTTGTTAGAAAGGGGCTACATGTAGACACCATTCAAGTTTCGTCATGATTGGTCAATGTTAAGCCTGTCAAAAGCCTGCTTAATGCTGATTGGCTGATGGCGGCCATAAATTTCAATGAATCAAATTATCCTTCAAGATTCACTTATAGTCTTTTTAGTAGATGCTACATGCCAAGTTTCAGCTCAATTGGATCCACGGATGCTGAGAAACAGTTAATTGACAATTGCCCCGCCCCCTAATGACGTATGCCCACCAAAATTGACATGCTACCACAGAATCTTGTCTTAAATGTGCAAGTCGAGTTTCAATGTTGTTGGCAGAAGCATTCTCCACTTATAGAGTTTTAAATGAATTATGAGCTATTTCAGAAGGGTTCATTAGCATATGGCAGCCATATTGTTTACAAAACAATATTTTTTTGATAATTATTGACCTTCAGAATCTTCTGAATTTTTTGATACCAGATACATGAGGATTGAGTGAAAAGCCTAGAACTAGTTCGCAAAAGTAGGTTTTGCATGTTATGCAAATTAGCAAAAAATCTAAGTGGGCGGAGCTAAATGGTCCAAATTGCAAAGTTATTTGGCTTGACCCAAGGAATCAGGCAAAAAAAGAATTTTGTCTCTACACATCATGGTGTAGAAGTTATGAAGCAAAACGTGTTTTGATGCTCTATAGCGCCCCCCTTTGGCCAATCTGGGTCATATTTGTTGCCTCGCGAGATGCATACAAACTACATCTACCCACCAAGTTTGGTGTCTCTAGGCCTTACGGTCTGTTCTCCACAACACGTTTTTCAGGAGAAAAAGAATAATAAATATAGCCACGAGCGGCAATGAGCGGGTTCAAGCACGCAACAGCAGTACGGGACCTTCTGCAGGTTTAGCCCATTAGGCCTAAAAAGGCCTCAAGCTTCTGGTTTAGGCCTTTAGGCCTAAAAAGGCCTCAAGCTTTTGGTTTCGCCCATTAGGCCTAAAAAGGCCTCAAGCCTTTTATTATATTAGGCCTAAACAGGCCTCAAGCCTTTGTATAGTAAGTCTTTGTATAGTGAAATCTTTGAATGAATAAGCCAAAATAAAAGACAAGCAGTGCAATTTTTGACATAACATGTAATTAGAAAGTTGTTCATCGTAGTGGACTGAGTCACATGACACCAATTGTTTATATGTGGACCTTGTAATAACATTGTAATAGCATTTTAATTGATTTTTCAGTGTTTTTGAGTGCTAAGGCACACCCAAAGGCCAATCTGGACCAAACTTGGCATACTCTATTAGAATCTCAATATGTATAAATCCTCAAAGGTTGGACATGATCTGACCAATGACTGGTGAGTTATAGCTAATCGAGCTAACAATGCCACGTATGCAGGAAATAATTGATTGATCCACATGACCCTGAGTAGAAAAGTCAAAATGTTTTTGATAATTATTTACTTAGAGAGGCCAAAGAATTGTTCTAGACCAATTTTGAAAAGATTGGATCAAAATCCAGAGACTAGTTCAAAAAGTAGGGTTTTGAAACATTTATCTATTACAAAAAAAGGATACAGATTTTTAATAAATATGTATTAGCAAAATTGTTTGTCACATGGTAATACAATAGGCTGTAGGCGAAAATTGTAATAATATTGTAATAACATGTAATAATGTGTAATTTTTTGAAATAGCACCCCCCAGTGGTCAAATCTTTTGAAACTCGACTGGTTGTTAGAAAGTTGCTACATATAGACATCATTCAAGTTTCGTCATGATTGGTCAATGATAAGCCTGTCAAATGGCCTGCTGAATGCTTATTGGCCGATGGCGACCACAAATTTCGATGTATCCAAACGTCTTTAAATGCACACTTGTAGACTGGCGAGAGGATGCTGGATGCCAAGTTTCAGCTTGATCGGATGTTCAGAGGCAGAGAAAATGCCCTGTTTTTGTTGCTCCGCCCCCTAATTACTTATGCGCACAAAAATCGAATGGCTACCTCAGAATGGGCTACTGACATGGCCAGTCAAGTTTGAAATTTTTTGGCTGAAGAATTCTTGAGTTACAGATTTTTCAATTAATTCTGAATTATTTTGAATTTATCCAGAGGGGTTCATTTGCATATGGCCGCCATGTTGTATGGAAAACTTAAAATGTTTTTGATAATTATTGACCAGGACATTCTTCTGAATTTTTTGACATCAAACACATCAGGATTGGGCAAAGATTGGAGGACTAGTACACAAAAGTAGGTTTCGCACATTTTGCAGTATTGCGAAAAATCTAAGTGGGCGGAGCTTAATAATCAAAATAGCCAAATGGTTTATTTGGACCCATAGAATCAGGAAAAAAATATGGCTTGTCTGGCAAAAATCTGGTTTAGGAGATACAGACCCAAACGCGTTGGCCTGTGCTGTAGCGCCCCCTTGTGGCCGACTGGGCTGATTTCTTGCGCCTGAGTAGCGGGAGGGACTACTACCTATTGACCAAGTTTGGTGTCTCTAGGACTTACGGTTTGGGCTGTGCATTCCGTTTCAGGGCAGAAAAATAATAATAATAATAAGAAGAAAAATCTTGACAATTTCAATAGGGTTCAATGCATTGCATGCTTGAACCCTAATAATAATAAGAAGAAACAATAGGGTTCTACGCACCTAAAGGTGCTTGGACCCCTAACTATGCCAGGGATACCTATGAAAAATGTTACATTATGCCATGGCATATTTATAAATTTGAAAACTTGCCCAGTTTCTCAAGAGAACAATGGAAAGAGTGAATTGTTACTGATTTCTAAAACCGAACACAAAAGAGGAGATTTGTACAACCCCTGTTAATGTGCGGAAGGCCGCATTACCAAACTAGAAAAGACAAAGAATTGTGTGTGTGTACTTCTGTGCGCTATTTTTACACACTATTTAGTGTGCTGGTATGCGACTTGGGACGCGGCGTACCTTTCCGAGATGTAACTTCATCCAGTGAGCTGACAAGTTTCCTTTTCAGATGCTCCTTTTTTTTTTATTTTTTTTTTAAAAAACATTTGTACCGTTAGCTGTTCACCTCAGTTTAAACCCAATACTTACATTTATATATTTAATCTATTTTTAAAAGTGTACTCTTCAGCCGTCGTTCGCTTCTCTGTTGATGCCGCCACGTTCTCGAATCCTTGCCTGCAAGCAATGAAACTCGGGATAAGTTGGCTGGCGAAGGATGCACCCATTGGATCCTTCGTTGCCATGGAAAATAAGGACACATTTCTTGGCCGCATATGAAGGAATCTTCGAAATGGGACAGCCTAGTCGTGCCGCTGTGACGCAATCGGCCTTCCAATGCAGCCTCAGAAGGACGCAGCACCTGAAATGGGACACGCTGTTTGTTGACATGCTCGCTCGGAGAACTTGTAGAGAGGAGAATTACCACTCTGCAATGTCTTCCGGGTTTCTCAAACGCTAGAGGGTGCTCCCGAGCGAGTCCAAAATGAATGGGTTGATATGGAGCATTTGAGCAAAATTATAGTTTATAAATGCTTAAACATTTTTAATGTAAAAGAATGCAATCATTTCCTGATCACAGAACAGCATAAAACATTTTAACATTGCTATTACATTTTTAAGAGCTTTTAAACGTGTTATAGGAGTTTAAAACGGTGCATCATGTATGTCCAAGACATCTGTGAGCGCGAACAGCCAATGAGCTGCTCCGCTCGCCAATCAATCATCACTCTCTAGCAGTAATGCCCGCCTTCTGCTGCCCAAAACACGTTTGCTGTAGAAAAAAGAAAAAAATATAGATTAGATTTCTTTGTTTTAGTTAAGTACATCCTTCTACTTTCTAAAATTAAAGAAACGTTCTGGACAAGTGATTATAGACATTTCGTTTTTAGCCGTTGAGCGCTATTTACTCCTGTTCATTGAGGACTCCCTTGTGCGCGCCCTCTGCTATTTAACAGTCCTGTTTCAGATATAACGCGGGGAATAGGAAGTGGCCAGGCTCCTCATAAACCGGCTCTGGCTCACTACAAGTAATCCGATCCAAAATGGCACGCATGCATGGAGTACCGCATAGAGTAAACGTTACCATGACAGCAAACATCACGTGAGGTCCAGTCCGCGTGAGATGAGTTTTCAGCAGGCACGCTTGTGTTTTTAATTGCTTTAAAATGATGTCAGACTCAGAAAAATGTACCTCACGTACTTATTAAAGAAGGGCGAGAGGAAGACTTCATGTTCTGAGATACATAAGCTGGACGCCCGTCCCACCGTCGTCTTTTAAAGTTCAAAGCATAAACTCTGTCTCCTCTGCAGACCAGTTTCTGCTCCCGCCATGTTGAATGTTGTAAACTTTTGCTATGACACAACGCATATGCGCAGAACGTACTTACATGTTCCAATTGGAAATGTAATCGGATGCAGGCGTTTACGTGGCTATTATTCTTGTATTTAACGGATTATTTACAGGATTACCTACCTCGTTCAATCGGATAGAAATTGTATTCCGAGTGGCCTCGATCGGACTAGACTATTCCGATTGAAGTGTGTACACGGACGTATTCTATTCTGTTTGAGCTATTGGTCGGATTATTAACGGATTAGGCTGCAAGTAAACGTGGCTATTGTGGGGTAAAATGAACTGGCTTGCTGGATGGAGTAGAATTGAAGCATTTAAATTCTAGGGGAGCCAGGGGTTGCGTAAAAAAATACTAGTATGATAGTAGCTGTAATGGCAACAAAATTCTTAACAATTCTTCTGTAAATGCTCTTTTCTACTTTTTCTTTCACACATTGACATCTCTTCTGTCTTTGGTTTGAAAAATGACTAACAATTCATTCTTTCCACCAGTCTCTTTGGAACTTGGGAATTTTCAGATTTACTAATATGCTGTGGCATGTTGTTAGGTTTTTCAGAGGTATCCCAGGCATGGTTACAGTAGCTAGGCTTTGATGGACCAAATGAGTGAACCAATATGCTACAGGGTCAGCCTGAGGCAGATTGGTGCTACGTCTCTAGTTAGTTAAGAATATCAAAGGCAGAAGCTCACCAATTGTGGGTAAGGCAGCTAAACGATTACCTTTCCCTGAATTTGAATTTCAGTGTCTGTTTTTTCCCTGCTTTAATGTCATAATAAGTTTATTTTCAGGGACCCCCCAGAATTTTGATGGTTTTTTTTTTTTGTAATTAAGGTTTTTATCTCCACACTTCGATTAGACAGTAAAACAGTCAGATACGAAAATAAATAAATAAATAAATAAATGGTAATAATTAAAATATAACATCATGTGACAAGAAATGCAGGTGTGAAAAGTGCCTTCCAGTTAAACATCAAATGCCATATTACACCATAGATTTTCCCATACCTTACTATCTTTTCCATATTGATCAGATATCCTAGTTAACATACGTTCATAAGAGGCAGTTTTTATCAACAGATCCACCCTTTCTTTCAGGTCAGGTATTTCAGATGATTTCCAGTGTCTCAAAATTATCCTTGCGGCTGATACCAGGCCTGTAGTAACAATCCTGAATTCACATTTGGTTAAGTTCGTCAAAGTCTCTCTGTTGCCCAGTAGACACAACTGTGGACACACCAGTATGACTTTCCCAATCCATTTTCCCAGCATATTCAATATTCCTTCCCAGAAAGGTCGTAAAAATGCACATTCCCATATAGAATGTACAAATGTACCCTGTTCCTTTTGGCATTTCCAACAGAGGTCATTATCTATAAGCCCCATTCTATACAATCGTGAAGGTGTCCAATAATATCTATGCAGTATTTTGTACTGAATTAATTTACCCTTGACTTCTCTAATGTGTCTCCCAGAGCTCGACACAATGTTTAACCATGTTTCATCTTCTATTTCACATTCTAGGTCTCTATTACAATATTTTTAAGTTATTCTCATTATTATTGCCAATGTCATTAGCTATTCTGTAAAACACAGATGCCTTACGGCTTTCGTTAGGTAGTTCTATGTAGTCCAGAAAGAAGTGTCCATGGTGCCCTGAAACCTAGAAGCCATACAGCTCCGTAACTGTAAATATTTCCAGAAATTCCCTTTACCTTCAAGATTATATTTTTCTGTTATTTCCCTATAGGACATAAACACCCCTTCCCTATATAAATCCCCTATGCTTTGAATACCTTTAACCAACCATTGTTTCCAGAACACCATTGCCTTTCCTATACGTATTTCTGGATTCTTCCAAATGGTTGAATATACTGTGACACTTTGAACCTTTTATGCAATGCATTTCAGACCTCTCTAGAATAGGATATAATAGAGTTTGAGATATCTGCCTTTCCTGACTGCTGTGATAGAACTTGTATGGGTTGAAATGGAGCAGCCAACTCTCGTTCTATCGCAAGCCAGTCTAACTCTTTGTCTTCTCTAATCCCCACTCAACTCTATCGAACGCCTTTTCCGCATCCAAGGCAATGGCCATAACTGGTACATCCACTGTCCTATTAAGCCATAACAAATGTAACAGTCTTCTCATATTATCAGTAGAGGTACGATTAGTACCTTCTCCAAGCAGTAGTAATAGTCCAAAGTAGTACTTTCTCCAAGCGTGTGGACAAGAGCTTAGTTAGAATCTTAGAATCCACATTTATTAAGCTAACTGGTCTAAAACTAGCTGGATCAGTAGCGTCTTTATCTTTTTTGGGTATCAATGAAATCAAGGCTTCATTAAAAGTCATAGGGAGGGATCCATTTTTAAAGGTCTCTAAGAAGACGTTCGTTAGAACTGGTGCAATAATATCTATATATCTTTTATAGTATTCCACTGGAAACCCGTCTAACCCTGGGGACTTTCCTGTTCTCATTGCTTTAATAGCCTTCCTAACCTCCTCCAGGGTTATTGGGGCATCCAATGCTTCCACCTGCCCCAAGGACAGCTTTGGGAGGTCTATATTACATTGAAATGTTTGAAGCTCTTCAGGAGTGACATTCGAAGCTGAGCTGTACAATTTCTGATAATACTGTAGAAAAACTTCATTTATTTCTTTACATGAATATACCATTTCCTGATTTTTCTTAATTGCTGGGATTATATTGGAGGTCTCTTGTTTTTTTAATTGCCACGCAAGAAGTTTACCAGATTTTTCTCCACTTTCATAATAATTTGTTTTTAGTCTAAATAACGCATATTCTGCCTTTTTATTGTAAATCTCATGTAGTTGAAATTTCAACCTACTCACTTCCTGGAACAATTTATTTGTATATGGTTTTGCTACTTCTTTTTCCAATATACAAATTTCATTTTCTAACTTCCGTAGCTTAGCTTTACTTTCTTTTTTCCTTTTGGATGTTTGGGCTATAATCTTCCCTCTTATATACGCTTTTGAGGCCTCCCATACAGTTGAAATCTTATTTGTACTCCCTATATTGATTTCAAAAAAGGATCTTAAATCCTCTGCAAGTAATATACTGAATGCTTCCTCTTTTAAAATCGTTGTATTCATCCGCCACCTTCCTTTGCGTTTCTTATCTGAGCTTAAATCTATATCTAGCTCCACTGGGGCGTGGTCAGAAAGAAATATAGCACCAATTTTACAGTCTATTGCTCTAGCTGTCACAGAGTTAGATATCAAAAAATAATCAAGTCTAGAGTACGATTTATGACAATTGGAGAAGAATGTGTATTCTCTCTCACCCGGATTTATCAATCTCCATATATCTATTAATCCCACATCCTCTACTAACATATGAATTGCAGCCCTGTCTTTTGGCAGTAATGGTCCTTTGAATTGGCTTTTGTCCAAAATAGCATCCATTACCTGGTTAAAATTCCCTGCAAGAATGATTTGCCCATTAACACCCCCTAAAATCTTATTCACATCGTGGAAAAAATTAGGTTCAGCCTTGTTTGGCACATACACATTACACATAGCTAATTTAACATGAGAGCCTCAATACATATAATTCTACCCAGTTATCCTTGATTTCGTTAAGCAATATGAAATTAACCTGCTTATTTCTGAGAATTATCACTCCATTCTGTTTAGATGAAAACAAACTATGAAAAACATGTCCCACCCAGTCTTTTTTAAGCTTAACTGCTTCTCCGGCTGTTAAGTGCGTCTCCTGTAGAAACGCGACATCGGTCCGTTTTTGCCTCAGAAATGTCAATTTTTCGCCGTTTCACTGGACTTCCACACCCATTGCAATTCCAAGTCACAAACCTAACGAAATTATTAGCCATGTCATATCAAACCTGACATTCACACTGACAAGTGGGACTTGATTGCTCCATTTTCTGTTTGCACATATGTCCTCAGTTTCACTGCCTTCCATGACTGTCCAATCTACAAAGTGTGGCATTTTCAACATAACCAAAAACAGCAACAAAACAATAACAAAAATTCCACTCAGCGGTTAACTAAAACGGAACGGCTAACAAACACTCAACCACTATGGTCCGTGAGGCGCCTAAGCTTAGCCTTTTCCAACAGCTCTACCACGTCTCTCCGCACCACCTTCATGTTCTATTCAACCACTTGTGACACAGTCCAGTCGCCCTCACTCACCAACATGTTTTGCAATGAAACCCTCTGCTTCGGAGCCGACATTAAAACTCTTGGTTTGTCCTTTCCAGCTGAACCTCAAGGTCGCCGGGTATGCCAGTCTGAATCTGATATTTCGTTCCCGCAGCAGCCTCCTCGCATTGGTGAACGTTTTTCTTTTTTGCGCCAGTTCTTTGGACATATCAGGGAAAAACGACAACGTGCATCCTTCCCAATCAAGCGCTGCCTTTTCCTTCGCGGCCCTGAGTACTTTTTCCCTGGCTGAGGATCGCAGAAACCTGACCAGGATCATCCGGGGTGGTTTATCCTCACTCGGTCTAGGGACTGGGGAGCGATGTGCCCTCTCAATCTCGAACTCGCTGTTTAACTCAATGCCCAGACCCTTGGACAGAATACTCTGAATGCACTTCATTAAGTCTCGAGCCTCTCTCCCTTCTTTTAAACCAATCAACCTAATGTTGTTGCGTCTGCTTCTGTTTTCCAAGTCCTCCACACGTTTCCTAAGCATGTCGATCCACTTCTCATGTCTTTCTCCGTCACTTATCAGTCACGTAGTCGTATCTTCCACTGCGGATATTCGGCTCTCTTCGAGCTGTTGTTGAATAGCATTTTCAGTTTGTTTGTAGTTTCCTTGATTTTGGAAACATCCGAGGCTACCCTTTGTAAGGTGGAATTAATTTTGCTGATTTCTGTCATCAAATCCTTCATTTCTGAAGAGGTTTAACCTGCCTTGCGCCGCTGTGGAGAGGTATCATCGGGAGGCGGACTTTGTCTCGTCGCCATGCAGGTAGCCGTAGCTCCCTTGAAATACTTTGATGTCAACATATTGCGAGAGTTCTTACCAGAACCTGTACAATTTTTACCCAGGTCTGACACGCACTACGTATGGCGAAGAAAGAGTTGATATTCGTACCACAACTATGTGGAAATAGCACAGAATAACGTGTTTTATTGGTGGCTACAGGGAGCCTACTCAGAGAGCTGCCATCTTGCTCGGTGGTCCCACGTGATTCCCTCAGAATGTTGATGTTGAGACATTCAGAGTGTCCAAGAGGTTAAGTTGGTCGTGGACCCCCCCAGAACCCCTCTATGGTTGGATATCCCAATGTTCAAAAGAAGACACCCTTACGTGTTATGAATAAAGACTGAAATTGCCTTTATTTCCAGGACAAACCCTGGTGCAAAAGAAAGAGAAAGCAACCCACACAAAGCAGGCATTACCTTCAGGTTGTGCACTAAATTACTTAATTGTGATCAAGTCAAAGTTTATTTGTATATTGCTTTTTACAGCAGGTTTTAAAAAGGTGTTGATCAAAGCTCCTTTCGACACAGTTCTGACATTACTCTGTATGCAGAAGTCTTAGCCCATCATGACCAAAGTTACTCGTCAATACTAAACTCATTAAGTATCTGACCATCTTCACTATTACTCAGACTTAGAGCAGATTGACCTTGGTTAAGATTTCATTTAGTTAAAGTGCTATACTGTAATCTGACAGCAGTTGTCACTTGTCAGATATATTCACAACAAATTTGTTTAAGGAGGGGAACAACCAGGGCTGCCATTCTGCTCAAGTTCTGTTGACTTGTTCATTGCAGCATTTGGGAAATAAAAAAATTACAGTTTTTCAAAGAATATTAACAGGTATTAGATGGATTAGCAGATAGATACAACCATGGTGAGGATTAGCAGATAGAAACAGCCATGCTTGTTTTACTTCTTTTTTTAACAAGCAACTGCTGATGTCATCAGTAGAACACAAGGCAAGGCAAGAAAACTTTCCGTGCAAAACCATAAAATGTCCGGTAACTCTTTACATTAAGGGTCGCTAATCAATCATTAAATATATAATAATCAACTATTAGTGTTCCATTATTTAGTTACTAGTTAACTCTTCATTAAGCATTAGCTATTACTACTACTAGTAATTAAGTACACTGTTAGTTGATAAGTTAGTTTGTCGTTAGTTTGTGGCTTACTTACTCATTATCTGTGTACTAACTGCTGCTTATTATATTGTTAATTAACTAGTACTAGTACTAGTTAATTAACTAAGTATTTTTCTTCATATAAAGAAGTAACGTGATAACTTACTAGCACTTATGTGTTAATCCCGCTAATTATCTGTTAATTAACTTTCCATCACCTCCATATATTCAGTTGCTTCACTTTTCTCACTTTGGTTCTTGTTCATTAAAGATGCTTATGGTCACATCTGACCGTAAGATGAGTGCACACAAATTCACTGACGGTTTTGTTATTCATCACATTCATCTTGGCATATCTGTACAAACCAATTCATATCTGGTAGGAGTGCATGTAAATTTGGGCATAAATGCTGGATATGTGGCTAATTAACCAAAACTATTAAAAACATAATCTGTAATTGCTTGTAAAAATAAGAACAACAATAGAAAATATCAATAATACTAATTTGTGTGCATGACAGTCCAGTACAAGAGTGGATGTACTTACTTTACATGCACACTGATATAAACAAGTGCTGCAACTATTTCATGTTCCATTTAAAGACACATTACACTGTGCTTTTGTTTCATACTACTGACTCACAAACACAGCTTCGGTCATACACTGCAATAATACAGCGTTTATTTTAGGGAATTAATTACACTAAACAATCACTCTACTATGTTAACAACACAGAGTATTTTGTTTTATTTCACATTTTATTTTTTCCAGTTTTCATTTTAATACTATTAAGTTTGGTCAGCAGGGGAGGAGTGCACTCACTGCTGGACATCAAACTCCACCCACGAGCACGGCCGTTTTATTGGCTGGCTACTGAAATATCTGCATGAATTAGTGTGTGCTTCATGTAAATGATATGTAAATGAGGTGCTGGTAGGCTGGTTTCATGCACTGAAGCTGATTTATCATTTATGCTCAAATCTCCACTTGTTTCCACATCATACAAAATTGTTATGAATCAGACGCAGAGCAGTTCATACCTTATAAAAGGCAAAAAAAAAAACGTTCTTTTTTTTTACGTAACTTTGATGATTAATGGGCCCTTTTCACAAGATTCGTGATTACTTCCGGTTTAAGCACTAGCAGGGTAAAACTCACTTCCTCTCCATATAGCTAGTTAACTACTGCAGAAGCGATGTCAGAATGTTTAGTAGTGAACTATAACGATCAAACACTGAGCTACAACAGCTATATTTTAGTTTTCCTGCACGGTTGTGACAAACAGCGAGAATAAGAAGTGGACGGAAGCACTGATTTAACTGTAAACAGAGCTAAAATGCTGTATGTTAATTTACTGCAGTTCTGCTGCAGCTGCTTCACATCAAGCAGCCTCTGTGTCTTTGTGCAACATGCCAGCGATTTCGGTAATCTTCTATATGTAGCACTTTTATATGTAGCATGAATTTTATAGACTGTTTATATTAAGCTAGCTATACTGGCTAGAAGCTATTGCTAACCAAACTAGCCCAGCTAACATGAAGCAGCTTTTTCAGATGTTTTTTTTTTTTCAGCTAGGAGTCGTTTTTTTGACTGAGCAATGAAAGGTGGATGTTTTCTGAAGTGCTGCTTCAAAAATTGCCATGAAACTATAAGAATAATGCTGTTTGGCAGATCGCTAACATAGCTAGCGTTAGAGCTAACATCTTTAAAGTGTGCTACTCATACGAAGCTGGTGTTCCTCAAACTGCTAATGGCAGGCTAGCTAATTAGCGACTGTAGCCTGCTAGCCTGCTGTAAGCTAATACAGTTTAAACGATGTCTATCAAATAGACTTTACATATAAAAGTTTTTGTTTGCGTTTATGTCAGAAGTCGCTGCATCCTGTAGCTAAGTGTGTCACAGAACCTGCTCCACGTTAGCTGGCTGGTGCCAGCAGCTAATGAAAGCTAACTAGCTTCCTTATTTTGTGAATACAGCTACAGTTAGAAATGGCTTCTAGTGTTGCTAGCTAGCTACAGCTAAAGAACGTCTACCAAATGCATACTACATAGAAGAACTTTTATTTCTTTTGAAAACAAAAATATTACAGAAATCGCTGGCATATTGTACAACTACAGAGACACTGCTTGATGTGAGCAGCTGCAGCAGCAGTAAACAGGGCTACACCACACACAGCATTTTAGCTGAGTTTAAAGTTAAATCAGTGCTTCCATTCACTTCCTATTCTCACTTGTCACCTTGTCATGATAGTGCACGAAAACTAACATATGTCTGTTGTAGCTCAGTATTTGAGCATTATAGTTCACTGCTAATGCTTAATCCGTACGTAATCGCTACTCTTTGTGAAAAGGGCCCATGGCCATTAGATCTTTACATTTTGACCATTAATTACTTCTTAAATTCCTCTTACTTAACCATTAATTACTGCTTTTGTGTTGTCACTTTACTTGGAGGGCACAAAAGCAGTAATTAATGGTTAAGTAAGAGGAATTTAAGAAGCAATGAATGGTTGATTAAGTGGAATTCAAGAAGTAATTAATGGTTAAAATGTAAAGATCAAATGGCCATTAATCATCAAAGTTACGTAAAAAAAAAAAAAAAAGGTTTTTTTTTTTTGGCCTTTTATAAGGTATGAACTACTCTGCGTCTGATTCATAACAATTTTGTATGATGTGGAAACAAGTGGAGATTTGAGCATAAATGATAAATCAGCTTCAGTGCATGAAACCAGCCTACCAGCACCTCATTTACATATCATTTACATGAAGCACACACTAATTCATGCAGATATTTCAGTAGCCAGCCAATAAAACGGCAGTGTTTGGCATCAAAGCCAAAGGCCGTGCTCGTGGGTGGAGTTTGATGTCCAGCAGTGAGTGCACTCCTCCCCTGCTGACCAAACTTAATAGTATTAAAATGAAAACTGGAAAAAATAAAATGTGAAATAAAACAAAATACTCTGTGTTGTTAACATAGTAGAGTGATTGTTTAGTGTAATTAATTCCCTAAAATAAACGCTGTATTATTGCAGTGTATGACCGAAGCTGTGTTTGTGAGTCAGTAGTATGAAACAAAAGCACAGTGTAATGTGTCTTTAAATGGAACATGAAATAGTTGCAGCACTTGTTTATATCAATGTGCATGTAAATTAAGTACATCCACTTTTGTACTGGACTGTCATGCACACAAATTAGTATTATTGATATTTTCTTTTGTTGTTCTTATTTTTGCAATTACAGATTATGTTGACAATAGTTTTGGTTATTTAGCCACATATCCAGCATTTATGCCCAAATTTACATGCACTCCTACCAGATGAATAACAAAACCGTCAGTGAATTTGTGTGCACTCATCTTATGGTCAGATGTGACCATAAGCATCTTTAATGAACAAGAACCAAAGTGAGAAAAGTGAAGCAACTGAATATATGGAGGTGATGGAAAGTTAATTAACAGATAATTAGCGGGATTAACACATAAGTGCTAGTAAGTTATCACGTTACTTCTTTATATGAAGAAAAATACTTATTAGTTAATTAACAATGTAATAAGCAGCAGTTAGTACACAGATAATGAGGAAGTAAGCCACAAACTAACGACAAACTAACTTATCAACTATCAGTGTACTTAATTATTAATTGATAAGTGCTTAATCAATTACTAAGTAATAGCTAATGCTTAATGAAGAGTTAACTAATAACTAAATAATGGGAAACTAATCGTTGATTATTATATATTTAATGATTGATTAGCGACCCTTAATGTAAAGTGTTACCAAATGTCCAGCAGTGGGAAGAAAACTGCACTAAACAAAGTTGTCATATTAACTGCCAGCACACTCCCTGGCTGATATCTGTAGATAGCATCATTTAACTGTCCGTTTACTCAGGTATCTATTTGTCATAAGACAGAAGTAAGACTGTATCTGTGGGTGTTCAGGGTCTGTTGTGACTGGAATCAAGGGCTTTGAATTGCCATTATTTTTGCCATCAGAGTTGTAAGGATCCTAACTGGTGGAGCATTAATTCCAGTATTCTTCGCGTAACCCCAATCATCCTCACCCACACTCCACCAATGTGTGAAGCTTGGGGAGGATTGAAGATCCATGCACAGCCTTGGTCAAAGAGAAATGCTTTGTCTCCGAGGTTGGATAGAATTTTCAGTTCATGCCAGGGTGTGACAAAATGTATTCCTCGTCATATCTAATGGTTTTGACTGTACAGCAAGGTATTAATAGAACTTGAGGTGCTCATGGACTACATGACTTCCACAAGAATGGCCCTGATGCTCAGGCATGTGATGAGGAGATGCTGAGGCTCTTCTCGTCTGTTTCACTGACCTACCCTTTTTAAGGATTCAGCATTCTTAGGGGACTGTCCCTTGGAATGCTTCTTTCTTGTCTTCGTTCCTACATTGAAGGTTTCTTCCTGCATGGTTCTGACGATGACCATCTCGGCTCTTGTGTGGACATCAAATGAGCCTGATGTATGACAGAGAGCCAACCTTTGCAATGACGTTGATGATCATCTGCCACTTTCTTAAACAGACAGGCAATGTGGATAGGGCATGCAGTAGCATGCTTCAGAGGCCTCCAGATGGAGAAACACTCACAGCATTGGGATCCAAGCTGACAGTGATACAGTGTATTCCTAATTGAGGACATCATGTGCAGGATCAGCAAGCTCAAGGTCTCTTCTGAGCTTGAAAGTCCTTCTGTCTGCTGCTGAAACAGATCTTTTAGCACCGTCAGTTGGATTGTGCTCGCTGGTTACATAATGGCATTGTTGTGGAAGAGAGTACCTCCTTATTCGTTCAACTTAATTACTGACAGACAGAATCTTCTTTATCAGTGAAGATGTTTCCCAGGGCTAGTCTACTATCCACAAACATGTTGACAGCATCTATTTTTGCATCAATCTCTGTTATGATAAACTCAGCAATGTCAACAGCTAGCACAGCAGCACAAATCTTTAGCCATGTGATAATGAGCTCTGGACACAGAGCCAACTTTACCTTTGTGGCACTCTCCAGATGAGTCCAAGACCTTCTAGCAGGCAACAGCAACTATCGCCTGTATAAGAAGCATCTGCAAACACACAAACCACTTTGGGCTTCAGTACAGGAGATTTGAGTATTGGGTCTCTGGACATGAAAATTTTCTGAAGGGACTTTCTTCACATGTCGTAGACTTGTTCTCTTACTGGACGTAAGAGCGTGTTCCAGTCTTCAGGATCCACAGTAACATCTTAAAGTAAAGCTTTCCTTGTATGGCAAAGGGTTGTTGCCTAACAAATGCACTTTCATATGACACTCAGTGAGTTAGTTACTTAGGTCATTGTCTGGGTTTCAAAAGAACTGATAGAAATGAATGTCGTCTGGTCTGAATATGAAACAATGGAACATGTATTTGTATGTCTGCAATGAAGGTGACAGCTTCCTGGTGAAAATGAATAAGCACTTCAATGATGCTATTATGAAGGCCTGGGCCCTTCAGCAAGACATCATTCAGAGACACTCCATTGCAGCAAGCACTTGAATCAAAAACCACTTACATTTGATTTGGCTTTTTTGGATGATACACCCCAAAAACCGTTAAGTACTAGGGGTGGGGGTAAAAATTGATTCTTAGATGCATCACGATGTGGACGATTCTGAATCGATTCACAAATGTCAAAAATCAATTTTCTAAATTTTATTTGATAACGTAATGTGGACGGAATGTATAAGGCGTAACTTTGCAAAATGCGGAAGTGCAGCGCCTGGGCAGTCTGCGGTGTGCACATTACATTAAAAGCTGGTGCAGGGGTCGGCAACCCAAATGTTAATAAGAGTCAGTTTGTCTTTTCAACAAAAATCAAACCACTTTGGGAGCCACAACATTTTTGAGTCCGTTTTACCATTTTGGCTGTACATGTGTCTCAGTACGTGCTAATGTCCTAGTGTAGGCTAAAACGCAGACTTACTTTGCTCTGCTTTAAGCTTTAGCTCAGCTGTAGCCGCTTTTCTTGCATCACCAGCTGGAAACTTTTCCACAGAAGTAGAACAGTTTCTTGTTAAATATCTCTCAATGTTCTACTTTTTACGAGGCTGAAGTCAGTTGCTCGTTCTCCAGCTTCTTGTTGGAATTTTCCCGTTCACCTTAAATGGTGCCTGAGGTGCCAGAATGTAACTGCTGCACCATTTAAGGTGGAACAGGAAAATTCAAACAAAAGGCTGGAGAACGAGAAACTGACTTCAGTTTCACATTTTTTTTTAGTGTTTGACAGTTTCTCGTTGCAGATTAAATGTATCAGGAAACCAGCTAAGTGATTGTAAATGCACATAAGTCTGTTCGTCACCAAATTATCAATGTTAATCTTTCTCTTTGCCTTTAGTTAGCTACTAGGCTAGGTGAACTAGCAATTATAGGCTACATTAATTCCAGCGTTTAAGATCATTTATTGTTAAAACTGTGTTTGAACGATCAGCAGAGCTTTATTTTGCAAAGGAGGATTATTTTATTTTTACCTAGAAATCAAATTCTGATGTGGAGCCGCCAGCAAAAGAGCCGGCGGTTGCCGAACCCCTGAGCTAGCGTATGGAAGCACTTTGGCTACTGTGGAGTTCAGAGGGGAAAACCATATTAGGTTTCCACCCATTTTCCACCTGATTGTAGTTGCTGCCAACCAGAGGAGCATCGATCAAGCGATGTCAGAGCTTCCACCCAACTCGAAAAGGACGAAGTGAACTATCGCAAACTCTATCGCAACTTATATTGCCAAGGATTCGCATCTGTACTCAGTCATTGAGAACCAGGGCTTTTGCGTTATGTTGGACACTTTGGAGCCGAGATACAGCGCCCCATCTCGAAGATATTTTACTGAGACAGCGACCCCCACTCTCTACAACAAGACCAAAACCGAAGTTATAGAATAACTGGATAAAACGGGTAGAATAGCTGTAATCTGCTGTGTGGACACCCATTGCCACAGGATCTTATTTCACCGTAACTGTGCATTTTATCGCAGAGTGGCAGCCTATGTCTCATGTGCTCCAAACAAGAGCAGTGAATGAGAGCCTTCCAGTTGACTTGCCACATCGCTTCCATTTGATTTATTAATAGAAGATATAGCAAGTAAATTCATTATAGATCATTACAAATACTGTGCTTTAAAAGTACCAAAATTGCCACACAGTGAGGGGAAAAAAGGAAATCCTTTATAGAAAAAAAGATGCATCAAGATGCATCGATTATATATCGTTTTATAATCGCATGCCAGCCCTCGGAATCGCAAATGAATCGAATCGTGAGGTACCTAAAGATTCCCACCCCTAGTAAGTACCAGCGCTCTTTGTATTTTTTGAGTAGTGGGGCTACTTCTGTGTGTTCCTTGTTGCTCATGAACATGAAGAACAAGTCCTTTATCTCAGGTTTTAAAGCTAAAGAACTTCAGTAGTCTCTTAGGTGATTTGAAATATCCAAAACCTGAGGCCTGTTCTTGAGAAAATTAGGTCTTTGTGGTTTGAAAGGCAAAGGATCTACCCATCTGCTGTCATCATCTTTGAGAAGACTTTTCTCCATCATATCCAGAAGGATGCAATCTTCAAAAGACTATCACTTCTTGTCCTTTAAAATACAATATGTCCCAAATGATTTACTCAGATGTAAACTTGTCTTCATATAACAGGGTGTGGTGGTTGTTCAGTGCAGCTTCTTTGGCTGCGTCCGAAATGGCATACTTTTACTAATATTATGAGAAAGTTGTATGCACGAATAGTTAGTGTGTCTGAATCTATAGTGTTTGCCAAAAAGTATGTGAGAATTCAATGGATGACATACTTCTAAAGGAGAAATTTTGAAAGAGAAACAAAGAGGTAGGGTAAGATAGGGACAAAAAGAGAAAAATAGCAGAAAGTGAGGGAAAGAGGAGACTTGAAGACATGGACAGAAAAGAAAAGAGACCAGGAGCTGAGAGATAAAATGTTTTTTCATCTTTTAGACATGTGTGTTTCATATTTTATGAAAAATGTTTGAATGTGTATGCAAGTTATAGTACATGTTAATTAAAGATTCTCTGGGCTGTTGAATTAGACATATAACTTCTGACATCTGCTCTCCCAATATTCCTAAATTGGAAAGGATCAGTAAAGCATCGTCCTGTTCTTTTAAATATAGGGTGTTTTGGCCTTTTTTAAAGCATGTTTTAACTAGAAAGACACTGAGTGTGTCAGTAGGAACAGTGGATACAGTGAAACCATATTTAATCTGTAGTCAAGATTGCAGTGGAAATAGGCCCATGGAAAAGGATAAGCAATCTCAATTGAAAAACACTGAGGTGGACCTAAAAGTAGCATGCTGAGCTCAAATGACAAAGCAGGAACTAATGGGGATGATGTTATTTAAAAGGTAAGAAAAACATGTATTGGATGTGTATATACAATTTTATACATCCAGCTCATATAGCATGCTTTGTGGCACTGTACCATTAAAGCCCACTAGTCAAAAATGGCATTTTAAAAAAAATGCCTATATTTGTAAAAACAATCTATAGTGTCTTTTTTCTTTGTGTAACATAACATAAATGCATCAGAAAAAAATTATATGCTTTAGCATGTGTTGTTTCATTGTTGAAGTTATTTATAATTAATTATTGTTTTTTCCAAGGACAAGTCATATTTATATTCTTATTGTTAATGTTTAAAATCTAAAACTTGGATTAATATCAATGATGGTTTCAACGTTAAACTAGTCATGCCAAGTTCTTTTATTGTTACAAGCTTGACATTTGTGCTTGGTGCTATATAGAACCCTTTTCATGTAGTGAAATCAAGCTTATGTAGTCAAGTCAAAGTTTATTTATATATTGCTTTTTACAGCAGGCATTGTCACAAAGCAGCTTTACAGAAAACAATACTGTATTCTCTGAATGTGCATCTGAATCACCTCCAGCCTTGCTGCTTGCCACTTGAAGCAGCCATTAATGTGTTTCACACCCTCAGCTGATTGACAGCCCAGCCACTTTTACGAAGGTCAATTTTTTTCTTTCTTTGTCAAGTTTAGCCCCCTAACAGTATTTATAAGTGGTGCTCGATTTTCACCTAAAGGCCATGGGCCTTGGGACAAACATCTACCAATTCATCCACTACACAAGCTGTTTTTTCCTAGCTGTGCAGTTCTGCCTTAGACATCTACTCCTTTCTGCTTGCATCATCCTACAGTTCACTAATATTGATGGATAATGTAGACATAAGGGCATTCATTCTAACATACCAGAATATTTTTTCAATCAGACCTGGAAAATGATTTCCATAGCTTATAAAAATCCAAATTACCAGATTATCCACTGGACATTCTTACATAGCCTTTATGAAACCCCTATTAAACGTTTTCAAATGTGTAATTCATGTTCTCAGTGGGTACTGGGGACCTTTCTGCATTATTTTTCAATTTCTGAAGATACTGTTTCACTGGCCCTGCTGCAAAAGATGCTAAGTCCTTATTATGCCTCTACAACTGTGCTCTTCCTTCTTGTATTAAGCAACAAAATGACACTTCCTTGTGTTACATATTACAATTTTCAAAAGCTATTTTATATATTTAACATTTATTCATGTCTATTCCTCTCCTCAGTGGGATCAATATGGCTGTTGTGCTGTGTAAGATGGGATTCAGTGAATCTGTGGTTCAGTCGAAGATGGCTGCTGGCACAAGCACATTTGTTCTAGCATATGCCATTCACAAGCTGTTTGCCCCACTTCGGATCAGCATCACTCTTGTGTCTGTACCACTCATAGTACGATACCTCAGGAAGACTGGACTCTTTAAACCTCCGCCAACTAGTCCATGAACATATTAAAGCTATAACAAATGTGTTAGTGGTAGACTGTATATTCACCTCTGTCCAACTTCAAATTCAAGGGTCGAGCGTTGCACACTGTCACATTTGCACTGATTTTTCAGTACTACAGCAAAACAATGAAATTTGCTACCACTGTGAGATTGAATTGTATTCTGGCTATTGCACATGCTAACATTCAATAGCCATGTCACTCACATGGCCAGAGATGTACAGATTAGTGCACACAGGTGAATAGTTTTATTCAACAACGTTTCAAAAAACAATCAGTATATAAGATATACATTTTGCACTTGTTTTAAACCTAGTTTAAAACATGTTGGATTAGACCATGTAAAATGTAATTACTAACTGCTTTAAGATTTTAGAGTTTGTGTTGAAAAAAGATTGAAATTAAAAATTAGACATGTTAATGGGGAGATGTAGAACTGTAAAAATCTGTGTTAGGCTGACTTTGCTGGCAATAAGATGTATGGGTCTAGTTCTGTATTAAGCATTGTGATACTATTACACTTGATATGACTAAAATGGAAAATGTTTCCAAAATGTTGTTTTGGGCAAAGATGTTTAGTGCAACTGTGAATATATTGAAGTTTTTTTTTAGTTTTTATTGCAATTTACTACACTATTTCTATAAACTTTTGGTTTGTTTATAAATCTTACATTCTTTCTGGGGACTCTTTTGGCCTCATATTGTTTGGACAAATATGGAGTTAATTAGCCTTAAAGTTGTAGTATACAATTATGATAAAGTTTTGATTTGTTTAGAAATCTTATGTTCTTCCTCCAGACACTTTAGGCCTCATATTGTTTGTACTAGTATAGACTCATTTAGCCTCATTTTTCCCTTATTGAAGTAATAAAATGAATTAAAATTATGTAAAGCCTGGTTGATTTGAAATACTCATGGTGTATACTGTGTACAATGTTTTTTATATATAGAAAATCCATCCATCCATCTATCCATCTATCCATCCATCATCTAAACCGCTTATCCTTCCGGGTCGCGGTGGGGTGCTGGAGCCTATCCCAGCTGTCATTGGGCGGAAGGCAGGATACACCCTGGACAGGTCACCAGTCCATCGTAGGGCAGACAGACAGACATACATACACATTCACACCTAGGGGCAATTTAGCATGTCCAATTGGCCTGACTGCATGTTTTTGGACTGTTGGAGGAAACCCACGCAGACACGGGGAGAACAGGCAAACTCCACACAGAAACGGCCCTGGTCACCCGGCTGGGAATCGAACCCAGGCCCTTCTTGCTGTGAGGCGACAGCGCTACCCACTGCGCCACTGCGCCACTGTGCCCCCCATATAGAAAATCTAAAAAACTAATAGTGTGGTTTTAAGAAACATTTTCAGGATTTATTCTTCTTATTATTATTATCAAAATATTGTTAAACCTGTTTAGGTGTTGTAAGCTTCTCTCTAAGTTACTTTGCATTGACACTTCCCATCTCATAGTTGAATAGATACAAAGATAAAAACAGATGTGTTGTGGGCATGTGCTGTAGATGCCCTCGTGTGGCTGAAATATGTAAATACAACAATTTGCAGGAAACTGCCATTAATTCATGATAACAGTTGTCATATACATTGATGAGCAAAATACACTATATTGCCAAAAGTATTCACTCACCCATCCAAATCACTGAATTCAGGTGTTCCAATCACTTCCATGGCCACAGGTGTGTAAAACCAAGCACCTAGGCATGCAGACTGCTTCTACAAACATTTGTGAAAGAATGGGTTGCTCTCAGGAGCTCAGTGAATTCCAGCATTGTACCGTGATAGGATGCCACCTGTGCAACAAGTCCAGTCATGAAATTTCCTTGCTACTAAATTTTCCACAGTCAACTGTCAGTGGTATTATAACAAAGTGGAAGTGATTGGGAACAACAACAACTCAGCCACGAAGTGGTAGGCCACGTAAAATGACAGAGTGGGGTCAGTGGATGCTGAGGTGCATAGTAGTCGCCAACTTTCTGCAGAGTCAGTCGCTGCAGACCTCCAAACTTAATGTGGCCTTCAGATTAGCTCAAAAACAGTGCATTGAGAGCTTCATGGACTGGGTTTCCATGGCCGAGCAGCTGCATCCAAGCCTTACATCACCAAGTGCAATGCATAGCGTTGAACGCAGTGGTATAAAGCATGCCACCACTGGACTCTACAGCAGTTGAGACGTGTTCTCTGGAGTGATGAATCACGCTTCTCCGTCTGGCAATCCGATGGACGAGTCTGGGTTTGGTGGTTGCCAGGAGAACGGTACTTGTCAGACTGCATTGTGCCAAGTGTAAAGTTTGGTGGAGGGGGGATTATGTAGTGTGGGGTTGTTTGTCAGGAGTTGGGCTCGGTCCCTTAGTTCCAGTGAAAGAAACTCTTAATGCTTCAGCATACCAAGAGATTTTGGATAATTTCACGCTCCCAACTTTGTGGGAACAGTTTGGGGATGGCCCCTTCCTGTTCCAAAATGACTGCGCACCAGTGCACAAAGCAAGGTCCATAAAGACATGGGTGAGTGAGTTTGGTGTGGAACAACTTGACTGGCCTGCACAGAGTCCTGACCTCAACCCGATAGAACACCTTTGGGATGAATTAGAGCGGAGACTGCGAGCCAGGCCTTCTTGTCCAACATCAGTGTCTGACCTCACAAATGCACTTCTGGAAGAATGGTTAAAAATTCCCATAAACACACTCCTAAACCTTGAGAAGAGTTGAAGCTGTTATAGCTGCAAAGGGTGGGCCGACATCATATTAAACCCTATGGATTAAGAATGGGATGTCACTCCAGTTCATCTGCGTGTGAAGGCAGACGAGCAAATACTTTTGGCAATACAGTGTATCTCTGCCTAATTTGTTGTTGGTCTTCTGCATGCCACCAAAACAGCTCTGACCTGTGGAGGCACTGACTGCCTTATGGTATCAGCACCAAGAAGCTGCAGTGCATCCCACTGACTCTCAATCAGATTGGAATCTGGGGAACTCTTTGTCATGATCCTTAAACCAAACAATATGTGTTTAAGTAAGTGGTATGTGTCAAACTGACGTCCACATGAATGCCAGGACCCATTGTTTACCAGTAGAACATTGCCCACCACCTGGACTCCATAGACAGGGGCAACACACTGTCATGTTCATTCATTGTGGAGTCATTATCAAAAACGTTACATAAGGATACACATACAGAAGAAACATGACAATAAGAGGACATAACAGCTCAACATCACCTGAGTTGTGAGTGTGTCAATGCTGTAAGTGGCATTTTTGCAGTAGCAAAATCAATTACAGGACTCATATACACCTATTCACATAATTAAAAAGAATTGGGATGTAAATCAGCAAAAAAGATGTCAAATGGATCTCTGCAGGATCAACTCAAAATTTACTCGAAGAAGTAACTCATTTCCATTTAAGTATCAACATGTTCAGTCCCTCAACCTACTGCCCATCTGCTAGAACCGATCCTCCTACTCTTCAAAGGGATGTTTTGACATGATAAGTGGCTTGGGAATGACAAAAAGAATTTCTGTCTATATTGGCAAATAGACGCCAACAATAGGGGAGCCGTTCTGTCATGCCAGGTTACTGTTGGTGTGCCTTCTTTGAAAAGATTTATTTCTGTGTATGAGCCAAACAGCTTATTACTTCAAAAGCAACAATCTTGATTATGACAGATGTTTGTTGTCTTTTTATCTATATAAATATTTATTTAATCTAAATTTAAGCCTACTATGCATTATTATCATGATTTAGTATTGCTTCTACCATTGCCAAACATCTTGTATTGAAATGCACTGTCTATGTCTATGCTCAGTGGTGTCATTTTATCATTTACATATCTATGTAACAAAAAAATCTAAATGTCCAAGACCTTACTGCAAATACACATAAAACAATACTTTGTTGAATGCTGTTGACAACTGTATATAGAAATTGTTTTCATTAGGAGTTTAAACATACTGCAAGTGTTGCTACAGGTGTGGCCTGATCTTATCAGGAAAGGTCTGAGAGAGTTCACAATTACGATGACCACTTGCTTTTGTCCTTGCATCTGTGTATCTTCCTGCGCAACAATAGATGGAAGCTGTGTCTATGCAAGCAATGTGATATAGTACCTAGTCATGAGGCTGTGTAAAGAAATGCAAACCCGAGGAACATATGACCTGTGAAGTTCTATGAAGGTCCTGTGCTGTTGTGTTCATGGTGAAATTTGTGAGAGCCCAAGAGATTTCACATTCTGTTATCAATGACTCATTTCCCCAGTGTAATGTATTTTGCCAGAGGGCTGAACACATACAAACCTAAAAAAGCCAGAGTCCGTGCCTTTTAGCCCCTATGAGGGTAGACTGCTTGAGCCAGCAGACAACAATGTCAGATTGGCTTCAAGCAGGGCAGATTAAAGTCAGCTTGCCTTGGCAAACAAATAAGAAGCCAGTGCCAGATGAAAATGCCCACCCACTCACGGGGTCAGCCGAGCATTATGCTCTGAATGACCACTTCCATGATACGAACACAAAAGACAAAAAGGATGCCTTGTGCAAGATAGAACTTGTTCTTAAATTGCATGGTTGGGTCAAACAGAGGTATGAAGACTGCTGAAGATAAGAAGGAAGCATTAGGTGGTGGAATGGAAATACAGTTGAATTCCAATGAACGGACAGTGATAGGTATTGTACTTCTTACTACTTACTACTGTACTTCATTGTTCCATGTTCCATACACATTAACGTATATATAATATATATATATATATATATATATATATATATATATATATATATATATATATATATATATAACTTTTTTATTATATTAATTATTTTTCATTTATTGTGATGTTACAAACACATGTTGCCCTGAGAAATGGTTTAAACAGTTGGTTTCAGTGCATACACACTCAGTACTGCGCAAAGATCCATAGGGCAGCATCCTCAGCAAATGCCTCTGGTGTGTCCACAGCAGTAGCGTCCTCAGCAGCAGCCCCTTGCGTGTTCACAGCTGCAGCATCCTTAGCAGTAGCCACTGGTGTGTCCTCAGCAGCAGCCCCTTGTGTGTCAAAAGCTGCAGCATCCTTAGCAGCAGTCCCTGGTCAGCCATACTTGTTCCCTTCAGCACTGAACTGAACCCTTACACCTAATATACCATACACTCCTTATAAGTTATGCTTAATAAGTTTCATACTTGCTGAAATTTAAGAATATACTGGACATTAGAGCACATATGAGCTACAGATAAATCGGTATCAGCATTTATAACGGCCGATAAATGACAATTAAAAAGAAACAGAGACGGAAGACAGATCCTTCAACAATATTATGAGTGTTGTCGTTGCGTAGTTTGTCCATCAGAGGGCACTCAGCAACTTCCCTGTTGGCAGCACACGTGTTTGGAACGCCACAAATCACAACAATCAGCTGACTAAGCAGGGTCCGTGGGAGTATTCCACGAAGCGAGCTAACTCAATAAGCCAGGCTTTTTTTTTTTAAAAAAATAAGCCTGGCTAATTTTCGTTAGTTTCGGTTCCACGAAAGAAGCTAATTAACTTATGCTTTTGGACAAAACTGTTTCATACCAGGCTAAAGTTAAGTCTTTGTGTAGCTTGATCAATAGACTGTATGCACGCTCTTTTCCGCATTCCGAGTCAGCCTCGTATCCCACAGACTAGCTATGGCAGTTTTCACTCGGTCGCTTCAAGACTTACCCGGACTTACGGTCAACGACGTTGGTCGCATTAATCAAGCATCGTGCCAAACATCACCGCGGTAGTTATTTGTATATTCGAGATTCGACACACATTCGCACTTCCGACGTCAATAAAGTTAAGAGAGAGCACATGACGAAATCTTCTCATACATATTCCTTCTCCACAGAACACAAGCTCCTGACTGCTATATTTCTTTTTACTGTAATTGCTTTTGGAAAGAAATTGTCGACACATTACCCTAAACTGAACCGTACATTAAGCGGATCTTCACGTACAAAAGTGAGGGACCGTCGTCAAAGTGCGCGCTCTCATGTAGTAGTCTTGTTCTGAACGTCAAAATCTCAATAGCGTCTATACTGTAGGGCCAGCTGAAATCCAAGCAACTAAGACCTTCCTGTAATTGTAACTTACAACAGCAGCAGAATTTAAATTCACTGTTGTGTTGATTTATGATTAATATTTTCTATTTACAAAATAAAATAAAAAAACAACAGCTTCTTTATTGTAGGGCCCAAAGGCATTAAAGTCTTCTATCATTTCAACTAACTACAGCAAGTCAATAAACTCCAGTTTTAATTAATGTCTTAAAAAAACAATAGACTCTTAGGCCTAAAATTTTATGATGAAATGCATAAAATGAAAAATTAATATGTGCCCTATTATTGCAACTTACTACAAGTTTAAAACATTTGTCACACACAATTACCATTGTTTTATTTACTCTGGGGGGCCTTGATTTATAATTAATATTGTACACACATAAAATAATAAACTGATTTTTTTTTCTGTAGGGACTCAAATTAGTGAACCAAATGCATTATAGATCTGGTCATTAATACAATTTACTACAGCAAGCAGAATTCAAATGAAGTGTTATAGTGAATTGTTATTTATATTGTATAGAACAAAAATTCAATAGCTTCTTTACAGTAGGAGCCAAAATTATAAAACCAAATCCATTAAAGAGTGCCCTATTACTACAACTTACTACAGGAACTGGAATTTGAAGAAAGCCTTGAGGTGAATAATGATTAATGTTTTAATAATTAAACATAAAGAAGATAAATGTAAGGGTAAAAGCTGTAATCCAAATGCATTAAAGAGTGTCCTGTGTGTGCAGCTTACTACAGCAAGCAGAGTTTAAATTAACTGTTGGGTTGAGTTATAATTAATATTTTACATACAAAAATTCAATGGCTTCTTATTGAAGGGCATAAATTTGTCAAATCAAATGCACTGAAGAGTTCCCTATTATAGTAACTAACTTCAGCAAGCAAAATTTGAATTAAGTGTTGGGTTGAATTATAATTAATATTTTATAAACAAAAAATTCAATAGCTTCTTTAACGAAGGACCCCGTTCGTCAAACCAAACGCATTGAAGAGTTCACTATTTTTGTAACTAACTACAGCAAGCAGAATGTGAATTAAGTGCTGCGTTGAATTATAATTAATATTATACATACAAAAAAATCAATAGCTTTTTTAGTGACGGGCCCACACTTGTGAAACCACATGCATTGAAAAGTTCCCTATGAGTGTAACTAACTCATTTTTTAAAAAAAAAATTATTATAATTGATGTTTTAATTACAAAAAAATTCAAAAGCTTATTTACTGAAGGGCCTACATTTGTCAAACCAAACACATTGAAGAGTTCCCTATTATTGTAACTAATTACAAGAAACAGAATGTAAATTAAGTGTTGGGTTGAATTATAATTTATATTTTAAATACAAAACATTAAATAGCTTCTTTAAGGAAAGGCCCAACTTTGTCAAGCCAAACACATTAAATAATAGTGCCCTTCATGTGCAATTTACTATAGCAGGTAGAATTTAGGTTTTTAGCATAGACTTTAAGACTGAGGCTATGTCTGAGTCCCGAACACTGACTGGAAGATTATTCCAAAGTTGGGGAGCTTTGTATGAGAAGGCTCTACCCCCTGATGTAACTTTATAGTAACTAGGTACTAATAGTAAGCCAGCACCTTGTGATCTAAGTAGGTGTGATGGTTCATAATAAGTTCACTTAGATATTGAGGGGCAAGGCCATTTATAGCTTTATATGTCAGTAAAAGAATTCTGTAATCAATGCAAAATTTCACTGACAACCAGTGTAGGGTTGATAAAACTGGACTGATATGGTCAAACTTTCTGGTTCTTGTGAGGACTTTGGCTGCAGCGTTCTGGACTAACAGAAGCTTGTTAGGGCTTTTGCTGGAACATCCAGACAGCAGGGCATTACAGTAATCCAGCTTTGAGGTAATAAATGCATGAACTAGGTTTTCTGCATCCTGTAGAGACAATGCATTTCTTAATTTAGCAGTATTGCAGAGATGCAGGAAAGCTATTCTAGTAATATTTGTTATATATGCATCAAAGGACAGATCAGGATCTACTGTGACACCAAGTTTTTAACAGATGTAACTGATGCAGCTGAGAAACTATTTAGTTTAAGTGTTAAATTAGATTTGTTTCTAGCAGCTTTAGGACCAAGAAGAAGAACCTCTGTTTTATCTAAGTTGAGTAGGAGAAAGTTACTCGACATCCAGTCTTTTATACAGTCCTAAATCTTGTTAAGTTAAAGTTTATCATCTGGTTTGGCTGATATATCTATAACTGTGTGTCATCAGCGAAGCAGTGGAAGTTGGCGCCGTGTTTAATAAAAACAGGGCCTTGTGGAACACCATTCTTTACTTTTGCAAGAACAGACGATTCACCCTTTACATACAAACTGATAGCGATCAGTCAGGTAAGATCTGAAACAGGAAAGAGCTATTCCTGTTACTCCTACAAGGTTTCGTAGTCTACCTTGTAAGATAGAGTGGTCTATCGTATCAAATGCTGCAGTAAGATCAGGGAGGTGAGCAAATATACATTTCCTTGGTCAGAGAATAATAAGAGATTGTTTTGTAGTTCTACAATTACAGACTGTAGTCCATCTGTTTCTCTGCATACTTGGAGTGGATCAGACACAGCAGTGCTGCTGAAGTTTTTAAACACTGTGTCCACTCACTGTCCACTTTATTAGACACTCCTACATTGTCAGTCCACCTTGTAGATGCAAAGTCAGAGACGATAGCTCATCTGCTGCTGCACAGTTTGTGTTGGTCATCCTCTAGTCCTTCATCAGTGGTCACAGGACGCTGCCCACAGGATGCTGTTGGCTGGATATTTTTGGTTGGTGGACTATTCTCAGTGCAGCAGTGACACTGAGGTGTTTAAAAACTCCAGCAGCACTGCTGTGTCTGATCCACTCCAAGTATGCAGAGAAACAGATGGACTACAGTCTGTAATTGTAGAACTACAAAGTGCACCTATATAGTAAGTGGAGCTGATAAAATGAACAATGAGCGTATAAACAAGGAGTTGGTCATAATGTTATGCCTGATCGGTGTATATCACTGTAAGCAAATTATAAATTTGATGTATTGCTGTTGTTGCTAATGACTTTAGTTTTTGATATGTATTACATGAGTATCAATAAATTATAAAGGTTGGAAGCTATTGAAGTATATTGAAAAAGGAACCTTTTGATAGAAGAAGATAAAAACACTCTTAACATTGAGTATAAGCTGATGTCTGAAGTTCCATGTATCTAGGAGTCTCTGTGTGCTCTGTTTGTGCAGGGGATAGGAATGTGAACCAGGGGGGCCCCTGGGTCCATAGCCCCTCAATTTAAAGGTCCATAGGAAGGGGGCCTCTCACCTTCTCCCTTCTTCTTAGTTCCAAATGGATGATATCATTTTAAAAAGAACCATATGTTCTGTCTCCTGTTTCAACAACAAGAACCATATATATATATATGCTGTTGGTCATTCTGTTCGGGAGAGGACATTTAGAATTGGCACGGATCCTCTCTCAGGTGCTTTATAGTGCTTGATATGATGCTGTTTTACTATGTAATAAATCTTTTGCTAGCAACTCAGTATCGGCGGAGTTTTTCTTCACAACATCTAAACACCATCGCCACTAAATAAACAACACTATGAATGTAAGTTTTACTGTCTCTAGAGTCACATGTAGTGAATATGTTTTATTGTCTTTTGACACGTATGTAGGTATGTAAAATGTGTATTTTATAGCCAGGACATTTAAGGGGTTAATAACGATATAGTACATAGAGTCATTGCTAACTACTGTGGTTCTGCTACTGTTTGTTTCAGGTTAGGAAACTGGAAGCACTGAGCTACAAGCCCGTACTTTTCCTTGGAAAGCATGGCAAAACAAACTGCGTAGTCATAGTGTGTATGGGTCCAAAGAATGAGGGACATTTGAAACTCTTCCTGGAAAAAAAATGAATATATGAATTCATTCTCAAGAGTAAGAAATATTCTTTCTTAAGTAATAAATATTTTTGTCAGCCTTATACATGACCATGAATTAAAAAATTTTACATTTTAAGTGCAAGTTAATTTTTTTGTATATTTTCTCAGACTATGAAAGATGTACAAGCTCACCAACACTTTGGACACAGCAGCAGCCAGCCAACTCCTCCATCCTCCTCCAGGCAAAGAAACCTATATACTGCTGGTCCCTGCCCCTCCTCTTCTTTCCGTCAGTCCTCTGACCCCTAGAAGCTACTGTGTTCCTGCTGCACTTCTCACTACCCAGCCCAAGAGAAAGAGGAAGAGAGTGACACGGAAACAAGAAAACAAGGGTTAGAGATTCTAAAATATCTTACTCTGTGTATAACACTGTAAAAACTCCATTTAAATCATTCATTAATTAAACATTTGTACATTTGGCAACAGGCCAGTAACATGATTGGGTATAAAATTGCATCTCAGAGAGGCTGAGTCTTTCAGAAATAAAGATGAGAAGGGGTTCACCACTCTGTGAAAGACTGCACAAGCAAATAGTGCAACAATTCAAGAATAACATTTCTCAGCATAAAACAGCAACAAACTTTTGCTTTTCATCATCTACGGTACATAATATCATCAAAATATTTAGAGAATCTGGAGAAATCTCTGTGTGCAAGGGACAAGGCCAAAAAACAGTATTTGCTGGCCATGATCTTCGGGCCCTCTGGCAGCACTGCATTAAAAACAGACATGATTCTGTAGTGGAAATCACTGCATGGGCTCAGGAACACTTCTGAAAACCACTCTCTGTGAAAACAGTTTGTCGCTGCATCCACAAATGCAAGTTAAGCTCTAAAACGCAAAGAAGAAATCATATATAAACAGGATCCAGAAATGCTGCCACCTTCTTTGGGCCTGAGCTCATTTAAAATGGACTGAGGGGAAGTGGTAAAGTGTCCTGTGGTCCGACAAATCAACATTTGAAATTTTTTTTGGAAATCATGGACACTGTGTCCTTCAGGCTAAAGACCACTCAGCTTGTTATCAGTGCACAGTTCAAAAGTCAGTATTCATGATGGTATTCACCTTATTTTGCCACGCCCACTTTCACAAGTTTGTTTTTTCCACCTTTGTGTTAGAACTTCCCAGTCAGCTACTTGGCTAGCTAGCTACAACAAACAAAATGAACAAAGTTACATGGGAGGAGACCAAAGAAGCAATAAGAAGCTCGAATGGGACAACATTACCTCATCCAAGGGTCATAACACAGTGGGTGGATGAGATAAAAATGTGGCCTGAGGTTACCTATGGCGACATTTTCAATCATTTTGTACTCTCGGGAGGAACTCTTGGAACTATAAAAGTACAGTAGTGTATCAGTACCTACATAGTGGGAAGGTCAGCTGTGTACTCCTACACAAAGAGGGTGTATTTATATTTCTGAAAGCCAGTGTGAACCTATGTCAAGCCAGCTGCCCTTTAAAATGCTCTGCAGAGGGTAAACTAGTTACGTTTTCCCGTTAGTGTTTTAGAAAACATTCTTTCTATTTAGTTTACCTTATGCTGAAGATCCATTTTCAATGTCTGGAAAAATTTGTTTGCATTGTGTCCAACTCAGAATATTCACGTTTTTCTTTTTGGACATACACAGCTGCAGAATTGATGACCATTTGTAAGTAGCCAATGTTGTCAAATCTCAATGTGTCCATGGAGCAAGGTAAGTAAATGGAGTCCAGGTAAGTACAATTCAACAAATCATGTATCTGGAGTCCAGGTAAGTCTAAACTCTTAAAAAGGATGGTTCTTCAAGGGCTCTTTAGTAAAGGAAATGCTTCTGTTTAGAACCATGAACACTCAAAGAACCTTTTGCATGATTAAAGCGTTCTCTGCATTCTGAAATGGTTCTTTAGATTGATGGAGAATGTGTGGTATATGGTTCTATGTGTAACCTTTTTGAAAAGGGTTCTATATAGCAGCAAGAGGGGTTCTGCTATTTTTACAAGATTGTTGCAATAAATGAACCCTTTGTGGTGCTGGATAGAGCCTTTTTCAAAAAGGTTACACATAGAACCATCTAGAGCACTTTCTTCATCAATCTGAAGAACGATTTTATGATGCCAAGAACTCTTTAATCATGCAAAAGGTTCTTTGAATGTTCATGGCTCCAAATAGGACAATTTTCTTTAATATAGAACCCTGGAAGAACCATGTTTTTAAGAGTGTACATATCAACGAATCATGTTTCTATACACTGTATGGAAGTGTCTGTTTATGCATGGTTGTACAAATCAAAACTGTCAGAACTGTCTCTCCTGCTGTACACCTGAGGACGGTAGGTTAACTGTTCACTCCCAAAGGCGGGAACAGTATGGATTGCCAATATACATGGTATTGTTGTTGGATTAACTTTTTCTGGCATTACATACATTGCTTCAATCAATATAACCAACGTTATTTGGTATGAGAAAAACCTGATGCATTAATCTCATCCCAAAATGCATGAAGGTTGGCATCCGTATAACATTCAGTCTAATCACTTTGCTTGCTTGGAACTAGGGCTGTCGCAATAACCGCAATATTGAAATACCGCGCTATTGACCAGCGAACCGTAGGGGATGGCAAGCAACCACCACAACCGCAATGTTCATGTTTTTCTCTTTTTTCATGATGCGAGGCCGTTCTTGTTTTACACTGCAGTGCATGGGTAATGAATTTTTAATAAATTCATAATGCAAACAAGAGCTAAGCGGGCATTTTTTTCAACATCTGTTCGCATCTGGTGCTGCTGTCAGTTTTGCTTTTTTAAGATGGAAACAATGGCAGCTGCTCTGGTTGCCAAACCAATTACAACTTTGCCAGTTTGGGAGCATTTCGGCTTTCAACCAAATAAAAAGGGGGAGCCAGCCAATTTAGATGAGGCAATATGAAAAGTTTATGCTAGAAAGGTCGCTGTGAAACGGGGAAATACATCGAATGTGAGGTCTCACCTAGCTACCTATCATCCAGCTATCGAAGTGCAATTGCCTCCACCAGCACCAAGTCGTGGAGCAGCCTCAAAAGGCACAGCTCAAGCTGGGTCCAGCCAACAGTTAGAAGTGGCTGAATCCTTTTCGGGAGTTGCCAAATACAGCCGTGAAAGTAAGAGGCATAAATACCTTACAGCCGCTGTTACGCAGTGTCTGGTTGAGGAGATGGTTCCATTTAGCACGGTGGAGAAGGCTGCATTCAAGTCAATGCTTCAAAACTCCGACAAGCAGTACAAGTTGCCCAGCAAGACCTACTTCTCAGAAATGTACAACACTGTATAGGCACTGATTAAAGGTGAGCTCGAAAGACTCTACTTCTCTGCCACTACTGATATGTGGTCAAGTGCCAGTATGACTCCTTACATGAGTGTAACGGTGCATTATCTGACCACAGACTGGGCTCTTAAATCACATTGCCTCGAAACAGTGTTCATGCCCCCAAACCACACGTCTGACAATATTTCGGAAGCTCTTCGCCATGCATTTGATGAGTGGTCCCTGAATGAAAAGAAGCTGGCTTGTATGACGACAGACAATGGGGCAAACAAGGACAAGGACATTAAAACACAGGACTAAATCGTACTTTATTCTTTATGGTAAAGAAAAGGTTTCGTTTTCATTAATTTTTGCCATATCTCGTTTAGCTTTGCACTTAAAAGATTTAGCCTAAGCAATGTGCTTCATTGATTTTTGTTTCACCATGTATATCTAGCATAGGCTAAAGGCTAGGCTAAACAGTCATGTTTGGTATCAAGTTGAAAATGCAGTGTCCAGTGGACTCACAGAAGTTGCCTGCACTGATGAACAGCACCTTTGGAACATTGGGACCCAAAGGAACCTTGCTCCAAAGCTGTTGGCTGACATCGTTTTTTCCCCACCACAAAGCCACTGATGCCTTCCAGACACCCAAAGTAAGGCCCAACCATTTACCTCTGCCTCCCACCCCTATTTTTCAAACCCAGGATGAACTGAGAGAAGGTTTGAAACATCTGAACCTGCCTGTGTCAAGCCTTCTGTACAAATGTGTGAATGCTGCAAAAGAACCTTCACAAGAGTCCACTGCTGTACCCCATACTGACCATGATGGCACCGACATCTGCAGGAGATGCATATCATTTTATGAGACCTTTGTGGCCATCGCTCCAGACAAATGCCAGACTTTGGAGCAGATAACACTAGAGCAGAGTGCTTTCCACCTGTGACTCTCGTAAGGTGAGAATTACAGCCAGCTCTGCAAAGAAGGTTCCCATCAGAGGCGACCCTCAACAATTTCTGAAAGAGCACATCTACCCTAGGCTTCATGGGAATGCAGCAACTCAGCACGGTGTAGAGAGTGAATCATTAGCTTTGCAGTGGCTAGAAAGCTGTGGATACAAGGTCACCCACAGAGGCACGGTTTTATGCACATATGAGCCCTGGTTGTCTGCCAGCCCTGATGGTGCGTTACATACAGGAGAGCTTTTGGAAATTAAGTGCCCTCTGCTAAAGAGCAACAAGTCTCTGGAAGACCTGATGGGAAGCCAGAGGTATGATGTGAAGACAGTGGATGGGACGCCACAGCTCCAGCAAAATGGTCCACGTGGCTTCTATATGCAGGTTCAGCTTTGCATGTTCTGCGCAGGGCTGAAGGCATGTAAGCTGCTCATATGGACTCCATCGCAACAGGTTTTGCTCCATGTCCCATACAATGAGGCATTCTGTGCCAAGACTGTGGCTAGACTTAGAACCTTTTATTTTAAGTGTATGCTCCCTCATGTGTCAGATGGGTATCATGCAGGCTGCCTGTTGCTTGGTAATAGATACACTCAGCTGTGCAAGTGAATATTTGTGGTCACCTGTTCTTTCTCCCGACAGTAGGTAGTAGCATCTGTTTATCGGTAAGTAATTAAAATTTATAAAATGTTCATAGAATATTACTGTTTCTTTGATTTTTTTTTTTTTCTGTATAGAAACAAGCATGTCCTCAATCAGTAGCCTAATGACACATTACTTGTAATAACACAGAACAGAACTTACAACAGACAGATACATGTATATGTTTTTATGGATTTGCATGTTTTGATGTATGGCAGTTACAATTAACAATTATTTGGCAATCATTTGTTCTTGTTATATAAAATAAACCAAAGAATACTTTATCTGTGAACAGGTCGAAATGATGTATTTTTAAGGCTTATGAACGTAACTATACCTTGTGATTTCTGAATCTATAGTTGTATAGATTTGTAAAAATGGAAAAAAGAAACTTCTACATGTAGATATTGAAAAATGAACAATAAATATCAGTTAAAGTTTTAACAATAAAACCTCAACCAAAACATATGTACAAACTGAACTGATTGAAACAACTATTAATAATGAAAATTTTAAATGCATCAAGTGCTTACAAGCAGGGCCTTACTGATCATCTTCTAAATCATGAATTATATCACCACGAAGGTTACACAGGGCTGCACAAACTCTCAGAATCTTGTCAAATTTAGGTGCAAGGTTAATTGGGACTGTTCGAGAAATTATTCTGAAGTTTTTCAATCTATGTATGACCTGTTCAATATGGACACGTATGTTGGCAATGCGCCTAGTGTTGGTGGTGTCTTCTTCTGAAAGTTGCATGCCTCTCTTGGTAAACGCTGGCAGGATGAGCTCAACTGTCCTTTCATAGAGGAGATCTTGGATGACAAACCCTCGGTCAGCCATGACCTCATCACCTGGGCGTAGGTATTCCAGAACCCAGAATTTGCTGTGATGAACTTATCACTGCATCTTCCTCCATACGCTGGTGAAATTAACATTATTAGCCCACAGGGTGCAATTTCCACTAACTACTTGATGGTATTTTGGCCTTAGTAGTGACTGTAAGACTCGCCTCTTGAATCAAGGTGGTGTGGCTTCTGAAGCGGGGTCTCTGAACAGTCAATTACACATGTAGTGTTTGGGTAATGTTCTCTAAAGCACTGAGGCACTTTTGCTTGGATTGTCTCCCTGGGCAGCCATCTTTTCCTCCATGAGGTCCAACCAACATGAAGTGACCTTACTGACTATAGGGTGTTATATACGAAACCTCTCAGCAATGTCATCCTGCAATAAATTTAACCGAAGCTTCATCAGGGTCATTAAGAGCTGATCTTTGGTGTGTAGCTGGAAGCAGTTGTTGTATCCCTGTGTCAGGTCATCAGCCAGTGAATTAAATGCATCTAAAGGCAATCCTGTGTAAAGTATACAAAGGTGGTCACTTCTTAGTAGATCAGCATGCATTTGTGCTGGTTCAGTACACTATGTTGCCTGCTCACACAGAAGGGGCAAGTGAGGTGGTGCACAAGCAACATAGCGTTGCTGCATGTGTTGCTGCATCACATGTCACAGGCATCTGATCATTAGTTTCAGTGTCCCCATCTACATTGCTGGTTGATTTATCTGTGAAAATAATACCCACAAGCAAGTTTTACTGTTTTGGCAACTGTGAAAATAATACACATAAGTAAATGTTGGACTAATGGACAATTGATATTTACTTTCTATTGCTGCACTATTGATATTTGCACGGACAGTTACTGTACTTGTTTTACTCTGCATACTTATCCTTCACATATGCTGCTCTCACAGTACATACAACCAACATTTGTATTTTCTTTGTATATATGTATATTATATTTATACTTGCCCATTTTTTACCTCTCTACCATCCTCAACTGTACATTTAGTGACCACAGCATCACTTACCAAGGTTACCTCCTGCACGTTATATGTAAATATTACTGTATTTGCACTTACTGTATTTGCACTTCTGATGCTAACTGCATTTCATTGGCTCTGTACTTGTACTCTGCACAAGACAAAGTTTAATCTAATCTAATCCAATATTACAATGTTTGCTGCATCTGTAAAACTATACATATAACTGAATTTTAATACGTCTATTTATTAATGTACACTTTAAAAATCTAACGTGAATAAAGTCTGAAGTAGCTAGGTTACTGCTGTTGCAATGATCATTATGTAGCTATGCTAACGCAACAAGCTATTTGACGTTAGCTAGCATAGCTAGGTTAACTAGCTAACCTTCGTACTTAGGTTAATGTCTTACCTGATAGTCTCACAAGCACCCGACGTGTCCGCTTCACTGGAGCTTCATAACTGAGCCATTTCTCTGGGAAAGGATGTTCTGGTGTTGGTTTCCCCTCCACAAAATGGTAAGAGCAGACGTATGGACGTTTGGGGGGATGTTTTAAATTTAGCGCCTTCAACCACAGATGCAGGTCCTCTTCTTTGGAAGGCGGTGGATGTAGGTTACATGGTGCCCCGCAACACTCCGACTGTTTTCTGTTATGTTTGTAACACTGCTGTTCAAGCGAAATATGCCACTTCTTCCAGTTATTGTGACACCCTCTAACTGAGCATATTATACTACTCAGTGTCTTATATTTGTGGTCTAACGATAATCAATGGATCTGTGGTCGCACCGGAAGTTCTAACACAAAGTAAACAGAGATGGGCCCACCCATGTTGTCATGGAAAATAGGGTGAATAGGGGTGCATTAGTGTGCATTGCATGGGTGAAGTGCACATCTGTGAAGGCACCATTAATGCTGAACGATATATACATATTTTGGCAACATATGCTGCCATCCAGATGATGTCTTTTTTAGGGAAGGCCCTGCTTATTTCACCAAGATGATGCCAAACCACATTCTGCAATGCTCCGTATTAAAAGAGTCCTGGTGTTAAACCGGCCTGCCTACAGTCCAGACCCATCAGCAATTAAAATCATTTGGCGCATTATGAAATGAAAAATATGATAAAGGAGACCCCATACTGTTGAGCAGCTTAAATCCTGTATCAAGCAAGAATGGGAAAACATTTCATTTTCTAAACTAAAACAGTTGGTCTCCTGCTTTAGTTTAGAAACACAGCACTGTAAAAAAAAAAATCCATAAAAAAAAAGGAAAATTGGCAGTTTTATTACCTGAAAAATTTCTGTTATTTAACAATTAGTCTGTATTTCAAAAAACTACATATTTTCCATAAATTTACTGCTAAATTCTCTAAAAAGAAGTCTAAAAACGGAACGCCACATAGGTTGGAAATTTCATTAAAAAACAGCATATATCGTGGCCGGGAGTCCAAGAGAGCACAATTGGCCTCGCTCTCTCTGGGTGGGTAGGATGGCCCTCCTTCTCCCCCCATCACCCAACGCGATGTTAGTCAGCGCAGGCATTAGCTAGTTAGCTGACGTAACAGAACTGGCAGTTGGCGCGTTCCAGAACACCACATGGCACTGTAATTGTTTTTTTTTACAAATATTAATTTTCAATAAAATTTGTTATTTTACAATTGTAATTCAGAAAAAAATAAATACACAGACACACACAGGTGAATACTGTCAAAAACATCAGACTGGTTTTAAAGGCAACTGAAAATATTTAAGTTCTTTGTTTTTAAGATCTCTTTAAGATTAAGAAAATTAATATTATAATTTTCTTATTTAAAAATTCTAATATTTCAATTTAAATGACACTGAATTCTTTGATGGCTGCAACATTCTAACTGGTACAATATCAATGCCAATACTGTTACTTATTTCCACATCTTGCAATACCCATTGAACTTTGCATGAAAAAACAGCTAATTATGCAAAGAAACACAAGTATTGTAGATGTATGCACATTTATTGCAAATGTTTTGCAATTTTTAATTTTTTTTTACGAACAGAACTTCAGAACTTAAAAAATTCACTGTCAATAGAAATGTCATTAGAAAGTACACAAAATTTAAGTACTAAATGGAGATTAAGAAAGACATTCTTGTTAACACAGTAAGCACTGGCTAAAATTATAACATTTTATTTTCATTCAAAATAAAAACTTCAAAGCATCAAAAATTAAGCAATTCATAAACATACAAACATGTTCAATGGGAATTCCACCAATTTCTCGAAATCTTTGCATAATTAGATGGTTTAGATGTAAAAGAAAATGTCAGAGAGGTTTGATGTGAAATTCTCTGTTCTTGAGACACTTATTGATTCAGAATTGTCCTCAGTGATGACAGGAAATATTACATAAAGTGTGTAGGAATATGCTGCCCAAGATATTGTCTTAAATTAGCTCTGAGATAAAGTTTAGGCCTGTTTTTTATGAGTCATTCTTTGTGGGGTAGTACATGTAGTACACAGTAAGGCAAAACAATCCCCATAGAAGATGTATTTAAAATTTAGCACTACTTTACCATTTACAACACCACATATAGGTTAACATAAGTTTAGATAGTAAATAAAAAAATGTTGTAACCCCTGCTTCCTATCACCACCACAGAAAAAAAATCCTAAGTTTTTTTTATTTTCCACAAAAATTTCTCAGCACAGTACACAGAATCTCAATGACTGAATTATGCAGAAATGTAAAAAATGAGGTGGAATTCTTAAAGTACCAAACTTGTTAACACAGTCAAAAAAATTCATTCTACACTTTAAAAAACAAGACCAGTCATTAAAAAAGAACAAAATTACTAACTACCAAATTGAGATTAAGAAATAGATTCTTGTTAACATTAAAACAATTCTTATCTAACAGTTACATGGGGTGGGAAGTTCAAAATACTCAAAACAAGTATTGAATTTCTGTACACATTTCAGCACTCAGAAGTATGTAACAGCTACAAAATATGTTACCCTTTTCAATACATAGCAATCCATTAAACACATATGGGAAGTCTGGCAGTAATAAACAACTGCAGTAGTTTGGTAAATCAAATGTACATAATTTTCCCCCAAAATGTAGTAGATCAGTTAAGACATGTTTAGTGTTTGTTTCTTCAAGTCCGCAAAGGAATTAATGTAGCTTACAAGTAATGGAACCTAATACCCCACCAATTAGCATGGTGCTAACATGATGCTTCATAGCATGCCAAATTAAGAAATCTCAAATAGACTATAACATATGTATAGATTTTAAACATTCCACGCAAAGTATGTCAAGACTGATCAATGACAATGAGCAAAATGGTGTTTTTTATTTCATTTTTTGGTAAAACAGTTGTAAAAAGGAACTATGCTTTAACTGTGTGTGTAACTAAGAAAAAAAGCACAGAAAATAACAAGCAGTTAGTGTACTTCTAGTTTTGCCTTATCAGTTCTAAACTTGAAACCTGTAATCAAGCAGGAACTCCAGAAACTGGAACTGTTGTCAGGTGTTCAGTGTGAAGATCTGTTTCTGCAAAGAAAGAAAGAAAGAAAAAAAACATTCAAAAAATATAGGAATGCGGGTTCCAGGTATTTTTAAAGTCACTTAAATATAAAAGGAACGTCAAGAGCTTTGGTGGAATCTTGTATTGCTTCTTGCCCTTTGCTTCTATCTTTGAACCTCTGTCTGGATTTATTCACAGGATTGCTCTGTAATCAAACATCATGAAACAACACGAACATAATTGCTACTGCTTAGTTTTACATAATGGATAAACTATGAAATCTAAAATGAGACTTTGTGATAAATGATAAAACCTCAACTACTATAATCCCTTTCCAAAAGAGTTGGGACGCTGTGCAAAATGTAAATAAAAACAGAATGCACTGATGTGCAAATCAATTAAAACCCTAACTTTAATTGAAAATAGTACACAAACAATTTATCAAATGCTGAAACGAGAAATTGTTTTCCTGAAAAATATATGCCCAATTTAAACATGATGCCAACATATTTGACAACAAAGATTCTCTGATATTCATTCATAAATCCAGAACATTGTATTTTAGGGTACCTCTGAAGAAATTCCAGAAAGAAAAGCCTTTACTTGCAATTCATAACCAATATGAATAACAACTCAGCAGTGTTCTAGATATTATTCAGTGAAATAGTTATTTTTTATTTTGCTAATTTATGATTGTTAAACCTCAATCACTATTAAGTGATTAACATATATGTATTCCAATTATTCATTAGACTAACTGTATTAATAAATTGGATACTGGGTAACATTTTGAAAAGTATTTACAGTGAACACTGAAAAAACATTGAAGTTAACTAAGAGCTGATAAAAACACCAGTGAAAAACTAAATGCAAAAACACTTTCTTCAAAAAATACTTTATGAAACAGTTTCCCATACATATTCATATATTCATATATTCATAAACACACACCCACACACAGATCAGGCATAACATTATGACGATCTCCTTGAGCCTAGAAACATTGTCCATTTTATCAGGTCCACTTACTATGTAGGCCTAAAATACTTTTTTTCTGGAATGTCACTAGCTTGGACAGTGAGTGCTGAGCTCAGCTTCTAATATACTGGAGTCTGCTGCCAGAAAAAATACATTACTATCAAAAACTGGACAACACTTACCTAAATGATCAAACCAGCAATTTAAATATTAGTTTGCAATAAGAAAGTTATCAGTATGAGTGACCTTTTATTGTATATTACCACGTATGCAAACGAACGAAGATGCAAGGTGTACCTGGTATCTCTATAATGACACCGACCTGTTTAGGGGAAAAGCAAAAAACAGTTCTACCATACATAAGACTCATTTGACATTGTGACTGAACAAATATCTATTTCACAAGTGCTCACAAATACATGAAACCAAGTTTACCTCATTCTCAACTAGCAAGATGCTCACCCAAGAGTCTCACTCAAGTACTTCGATAGGTACCTGAGCAAATGCAAGGGGCTTTCCATTTGGGCTACAGTCTGAGTTTGTTTCGTTTCCAGAAATTGTTTAATTGTGTTGCCTTTCTTGCCGATTTCCTCCACAAGTTTTTTTCTGAATGGAAAAACCAAGAAGCAGTTCTGCATGGTCAAAAAGACAGCCTCAAACAAGTATGGCCACTGCTCCATCACAGTACTGAGGTCACTACCAGAGTTGATCATCAGACGTTGGCTGTAGTATGTGTCAGTCATTAACTGCTTCATATGGAGATCTGGTGCTAGACCCTCCCTGTATGCCTTATGGAGCTCCATACGTTTTTCACTGTGTATGCTTATATTGGGCGGAGGGTCTGGCTGCCACTGAAGACAACCATAGCGGTCAGAGAGCTTCGTTTTTTTTTTTTTTGTAGCATGAACACCCGCTTGCCTGCTGATGTCCAGTGATTTTTGTCTTTTGCAGTTCTCCACACGGTTTTCCATCTGCATCATGAGTGAATCAAATCCACTTGCAACTACACTATCCCCACTTACATCAAGAAATGAACTTTGGTAGGTTTCAACTATTGTTTGAGCAACTTCTCAAAGTTTTCCTCTTCCAGGTCTGGTCCCACCAGCAAGTAACTCATCCACAACAATTCAGACCATTTCTCTTCTCATTGCTGGCGTGGGTCTCCTCTTCTCATTAATAGCCTTGGTAAGGTTGGAGGGTAGTTTCTGCCAAGGAACTTGGAATTTTTCACTGGAACCAAGTCTGACTGTTGGTTGAGGCTCTGACAGAGCAGGCTGCTCTGTGACCGGCTCTAAATGACCTTGTGGCACTGTACAAATTTAACAAACTGAAAAAATGAACAAAAAATAAGCAATGAAATAATTTACAAATTGGCATCCCTCTGTTGAATTAAAAACATACATTGTGCACATACTACACATAACAGACCATATATTCTACACACCATACCCAAATTAAACCACAGACACTACATATATTACTGTTCAAAAATAAATTGTAATTACTGATAATATTGCACAAAAAAAAACAGACGATGCCCACTACAGTTTTGACCTATTTTCTATTCTATTTATGCTTTTTGAACCTTAACTGTTTTAATAAACATCTTTAGTAAAACCACACGTTAAACAATATAATACTGAGTAGCTCATCTTTTAAAAACCACTTAACCTGTCATTATATTAATAAACGTTACAGTAATAAAACGGTACTGCAAATGTGCGCTCAGGGGCTCCGTCTGGTGCAGATTTATGGTGACTTGCGTGCTAAAAGCGCTCCCTGCTGGAGAAATTTCGAACTAGCAAGTCATGCCAAGCCATTACGAACATGGCAAAGCCATGTTCACGAGCTTTGCATACTACGAAAATAAAGCATTTTCCGTTGTTATAGTGGCGTTCTAATCATTCAGCTCACCACCTGGACACTTAAGCTGTACAGAAAACACTGTAAATTTTACTCAGTAAATCACGCACAGCAGAGATAGTGAGGGATTTACCGTAAACTTTCTCTCCAGGGCTGATGCTAATTACTCTAGGACAGGGGTATTTAATTAAAATTCAATAAGGTCCAGTTAGAAAAAAAAAAAACTCAAACAAAGGTCCGGAACATCATAATGTCTAACTTGCATTATGATTCAGAGCCATATACTGTGTACTTAAGTAGCGTAGTAGTTATATAAACATCTTATGCAGTCAACAACTGAATGTCAAGTCAAATAAAGTATAATTCAGTAATATTTCAATAACATTTATTGTCAGTTTTAGACCACGGCATGTTAAATAATTCCCCTCACCTCATCCCTCTGTGTGCGCGTCACTCATTCGAGTCTCAGTGCCCATCGTAATGCACAGATCTGATTGGCTGAGTAGCGTCACGTGCGATATTTACAACGCATGCGATTGGTCTTTGAGTTTCCCGGGCAGCTAAAGCGGTACCATAAAGGCCAGAAAAGTTACGCCGATTAAAATAGGACCACTCCATCGAAATTAAATAATTCTCCATAGTTTATCGGTTATAGGTCCAGGTCTGCATAGGACAGCGTCTGGGTCCGGACTCGGACCGCGGTCCGCCTATTAGTGACCTCTGCTCTTGGATAATACTTAGGACAACAGTCAGTCACTTTAGCTTAGTTGTTTTACTTTAATGTGGAGTTACACTGAAGCAAGTTCAAATTCAGTCCCATGTACTCAAGCTACACTTAACATATAAAGTAAAATAAGTACAAGGTGAAGAGAGGTGCTGTAAAGCTAGCCTTACAGTGCATAGAAAAGAGTACTAGCCAGCAGCTTCTTTACAAACTCTTTTTGTCTCTATCTCTCTCACAGAAAAAAAATACTATTGGTGTGTTTCCCAACATATTTACAAGCTGTTTAATGGTAAATTAGTCCTCTCTAATTTTCGCTCAAGCCTTTTCCGAAAACAGTGATTATCACCTTTCGTAAATTGCCATCGGGTTACTTATCCATGATCGACGATATCCGATTACATCACCCTAGGTAGGTAAAGGGGTGTTTCCACAACAAGTTAGTGGAAAAAGGGGCCGCAAGAAGATCCTCAGTCTGTCGGCCTAGTATTGAAAATCTGTGAGACCGTTATCAGATGATGGTGTTCTGCACACGAGTAGTAGTAGGGGTGTGCAAAATAATAACATTTTAACATTATTGTAATCAATTTTGGTCACAATACGCTTTTCTAAGCATATTGTGGATATTATCAGTACTCAAAAAACACTGACTAACTGCATGTTTTATTGAAAAGAATTAATCTTGTTTAATTAGATTTAGCGCGATGCAGTTTGTGAAACTTCAAGCCATTGTAGTTGTAGTTGTAGTTTTATTATAATATTTGTCACTACAGGTTGTAATTTGTCTCTTCCAACTTATTGAATCTCACAAAAACTTACTGTGATGCATATTGTGTATAAAGAAAATGTCTTAGTATTGTGATGTAATATTTTTGCTACACTGCCCACCTGTAATCACAAGCCTACACTACATGTATACACAACAGACACATTCATATACACACACACACACACACACACACACACACACACACACACCACTACACACACCACAGACATCACAGTCAAAATGCACACATACACACACACACACACACACACACCCCAACTGAAGGCTGGAGTACAGTACAGTTGGATATTTTCCTGCTCAAACACACCAACAAAACCTGGCAATTAATTGAGGACTTGAATCAGATCCGTTTGAGCAGGGAAAAACAAATAAAAAAAACTGAACTGTGCAGGAATCTATTCCCTCCATGACCATATTTTCCCATTTCCGCACCACTCAGAGAAATGTTAACAAATAAATTTACTGCTAACATCAAAACATTTGTGCGCATCTGTATGCTATGAACTGCTGTTAATAGTTAACACATACCATAAACCTTTAAACAAAAGCTGTTATTTTGACATTTGACAAAGTAACGACCTACTACATATAATGACCAATATACTGTGTAACAGTTTACAAACTCAATTATTGCTGTAATATAAGGTTTTTAATTGTTACGGAAGTTTTGACATACGTTCAGCAAAGTCTTGTATCAGTCCCTACACTGAAAAGGCCGCAGAATTCCGCCCAAATCATCTGTCCTCACCAGGTTAAGGTCCTCCACGGTGTCATCTCCAATGTCTGTCAGCAGTTGCAACAGTTGCAAGCAAATCCTCCGGGAAAGATGGCAAGGCTTTTTTTTATTACCAACTGGATGGGTTCCATAGAGACATATGTTTAGGGGAAAAAGTTTTCTTGTACCTCTGTGGTAAAATCTGAGAGGAAAGTAATCATGAATTAATTGAAACACATACAATCTTGCTAGGACTGTGAGATTTCACAATTTCATAAACTCCAAGTGCATGTAAGTTTGGCTTTTTTCACCTTTAGGACTAGCAGAACTGTTGTTTCAATTTTAACTACAATGCATGATATCTGTCCTAATTTTAAGTTTCCAATGTCGTAATTCAGTATGACTAACATTCCATTTTCATACAATGTGCCACGGACATTAATCTTGTCAGTGACAACTGAATTGGATGAGTCTAGGTAAAAATCTTTAAGTGCGTCCTTGATACCACTGTCATATAACTCTGGATAACATTTAGTGAAGTCAAAGATTTTCACTTCAGAGTTAAACATACCGCTACTGGATAAATAAGTCTGAAGAAGCTGATGCCTATCAGCAAGAGACTTTGTCACATTTTTAAAGTTTTTATTTGACCTGATGCACCTTTTAAAACAGCTGTGCTTACTTTCAAAGCGCATAATCCATGTACGAATAAGTGGACCATAAGTAAACCATTTCTTTGTCTTAACCAAGCACTGGTTAAGACACTGATTAAGACACAGTGCCAAATCAAAATCTACCACACCTTCAAACAAGTTGTGTGCCAGACAGGGTGGCAGGCCAGGCTGACATACATGAAAGTGTGTCAGCTTGTTAAGAACACTGTTTGTCCTAACACCTTCATGCAGAAGTATGTCTGGGTGATTTTCCAAAAATCTTATGGATTCATTGTAATTATCTGGATTTCTCTCTACAGTAGAATATAGAGCATTTGTCTGAAATTCTTGTCTACTTATTAGACAGTATCTGCAAAAAAAATCCACACAGCTGAAGTTTTCATTAAAGCCTCCAATAAAATGAGAGCCAAGATTATCTCCCATGATACAGGCTACAGTACCTCTGAGTATTTCTCCATTGACAGAAATGCCAATTGTTTCTAAGAGACACAAATCAGCCACAAGTGAATCAAATACATTGTCAGCTCCAAAGAATCGGCAGTCTTTTTCCATACAAAGAAGTATCAGCTGTATCTGGTCAACAGTAGACTGGCTTTGTGGACAAAAATTACCTAGTGTGTAATAGACTGCAAGAACTTTATGTATTTGTTTTGCAGATCCAAGAGGATTTGAGACCTCAAAGGCATCCTGAAACAACATAACTTTGAGAGAAAAGGGAGCTGAACCAAGCAGTGCATTGCTTTTCATGACAGAGCCATCAACAGAATCAGAAAGACAACCTTTTTTACTAGGCACAGTACTTAAAATCTGCTTGTAGGCAGTCTTGTCTTTCAAAATGGCTTCTAGGCTTTTCAAAATAGGCGCATAATGGTAAAATCTCAATTTGCCTTGTTTATTGCAGCCTAAGAGTTTCTGAACAGGTTCAACAAAGTTGAAATGAGCTGCCACTTTCCTAGTATTCTGGTGTGCTCTTGTTACGTTCACATTGAACGAATTACACGAGGCAAACCTCCTCCCACACGCTTGATACCCTTGTAACTGTTTCTGTGCAACCTACAATGCTTCACATACAACGCTACTGACAGGCTTCTAAAATCACACATACCACAGCTAAACATGGCTATTAATGAAAACCATAACCAAAAAAAATGAATATATATCAGGAATTCATTGCCGTGCCTCACGTTTGGTCAACCAGAGACAAGCCGTTTCACATCGTTCATTCAAAGTCTAATCTCAGCATCCAATAAAATTGGTAACGTTATTAGTAAACACAGTTAAACATGGAGTTCTCACTGCTAAGTAATGGCTGTCTAGCTAATCTAGAAGCTAGCTAACAGCCTGCTGGCTATCAAAGTCCAGGCTAAGTTAGCGAGCAAACCACCTCCAACATGCTCTGCAAGTTCGCTGGTAGCCATTTCTGCAAAGCCTCGCATATGACGCGACCAGCACGCTTCTAAACTCACACATACCACAATCAGACAATAAACATGACTACTACAGATAAATTCATTACAAGTTATTACAGAAATTCATTAGCCTGCCTCGCATTTGGAGAGCTAGGGACAATCCTTTGTCATGTTGTTCACTCTGAAGTCCTGCGTCAGGATCTCCACCTCCACCGAAATTAGCTAGCTAGTATTAATTAGCCAACACGGTTTAACGTTCAAGCTAACCTAGAAATACCACCAGGTCAAACACGAACAAGTATTTAATTAAAAGCTCTAGAATGTTGCATTCCCATTTACTCTGTCATTTTTCATTTGTCATATTTTTTTCTGATGGTGTAACATACACTGGCCTTTGACGTTGCTGAAGTAGTGGCTGTGTAGCTCATAGCTAAGCTAACTGCTTAGTGGCTAACAAAGACCAGCAAAACTTACTTCTGTAGCGTTACTTACGCAGAATAAAGCCTGAAAATTTCGCAGATTACTGCTTTTCATATTTTCACAGCATAACTGAACTTTACCACTCTAAGCGCTGCAGTTAACTCAGCTAACGTTAAAAGCTAATGTTATAGTCAGCTATGCTAGCTAGCTAAGTATAACATTAGCTATTTCTAATGCTAGCTAAATAGCTGAGGATATATGACAATAATAAAACTTGCTAAGCTATTGAGTGGTTTATCTAACTAATCTGAAGTAAAATAATACATACATACTATTTAGTTTAATATATTAATGCACAGCTGGCCCGTGGCTGAACCTAGAGCAGTGGAGCATAAAGAGCAGGAATACGCTTATAATTACCCACAATGCAAAGCTACGTCAGTAAAAATGACTTTTTTCATAAACCAAGAATAACGGACCGTTTTCTTTATTAAATACAAATATGTTACTGTTAATTTACAAATATTTTTACAGCGAGTGGTAAACATGCCCCCAACATTTTTGGAAGATGTTGGCATCAAATTCAAAATGGGCATATATATTTTCAAAAAACAATAAATTTTCTCATTTTCAACATTTGATATGTTTTCCTTTAAAAATATGGTTTACATGATTCGCATATCATTGCATTCTAGTTTTATTTACTTTCTGCACAGCGTCCCAACTTTTTTGGAAATGGGGTTGTATTAAATATGATATATATAAAAATACTTCTGTTCATTCAGAGATATTGAAATAACATGTGAAGTCCTTACCTATAAACTGTCACTTTGACAAGTGTTTGTATGATAGGGAAAAGCAGATGTGAAAGTGCATTGGCTGACTTGCTCTGCTTGGTAAGAAGTAGTCAATAATACAAGAATGTCCTATAAATATATGAAATCCAATTATCAGTGGTGACCAAAACGTCAGCCATATAACCAAGGAAGTTTATACAACCACATTTCTAAAACAGTTGGGATGCTGTACAAAATGTAAATGAAAACAAAATGCAATGATGTGCAAATCCTTTAAAGCCTATATTTATTTGAAAACAGTACAAAGACAACATATTAAATGCTAAAACTGAAAAATTGTATTGTTTTTTGAAAAATATATGCCCATTTTGAATTTGATGGCAGCAACATCTTCCAAAAAAGTTGTCACAGGGCCATGTTTACCACTGTGCTGCATCACCTCTCCTTTTAACAACACTTGGGAACTGAGGAGACTATTGATGTAGTTTTGAAAGTGAAAGTTTTTTTTTTCCATTCTTACTTGATATCAGAATTCAGCTGCACAGCAGCGTATTTCTCTTTTCATAAAGTGCCATATGTTTTCATTGGGTGACAGGTGTGATCTGCCAGCAAGCCAGTTTAGCACCATAACTTTTTACTATAGAGCCATGCTGTTGTAATTTGTGCAGAATGTGGTTATACACTCTCTTGCTGAAATAAGCAGGGCCTTTCCTGAAAAAGACATCATCTGAATGGAAACATGTTGCCAAAACCTGTATATATCATTCAGCATTAATGGTGTCTTCACAGATGTGCCAGTCACCCGTACCACGTGCACTCCTATACCATCACAGATGCTGGCTTTTGAACTGTGTGCGGATAACAAGCCTGGTGGTCTTTAGCCCAGAGCATGCAGTGTCCATGATTTCCAAAAAGAATTTCAAATTTTAATTCGGCAGACCACAAAACACTTTTCCACTTCAGTCTTTTTTTTCCGCCTCAGTCCATGTTAAATGAGCTCAGGCCCAGAGAAGGTGGTGGCATTTCTGGGTCCTGTTTATATATGATTTCTTCTTTGCATAGTAGAGTTTTAACTTGCTTTTAAGGATGCAACGATAATCTGTGTTCACAGACAGTGGTTTTGGAAGTGTTCCTGAGATCATGCAGTGATTTCCACCGCAGAATCATGTCTGCAGTGCCACCTGAGGGCCCAAAGATCTTGGCTAGCCAATACTGGTTCTCAGCCTTGTCCCTTGCATACAGAGATTTCTATGGATTGTCTAAATCTTTTAATGATATTATGTACTGTAGATGTTGAAATCCCGAAGTTCTTTGCTATTTTACATTGAGAAAGGTTATTCTTGAATTGTTGCACTATTTGCCCACACAGTCTTTCACAGAACCTCTCCCCATCTGAACTTCTGAAAGACTCAGCCTCTCTGGGATGCTGGGATTACCCAGTGATGTTACTGGCCTGTTGCCAATTAACCTCCTGGTGTTTTTTTTTTTTTGCATTACACAACTTTACCAGTCTATTGTTGCTCCTCCCAACTTTTTTGGAACATGTTGCTGCCATCAAATTCAAAATGGGCATACATTTAAAAAAAAAACAATAAAATTTCTCAGTTTTAACATTTGATATGTTGTCTTTGTTCTCTTTTCAAATACATATAGGGTGTAAATGATTTGCACATCATTGCATTTTGTTTTTATTTACATTTTGCACAGTGTCACAACTTTTTTGGAAATGGGGTTGTAAAAAATGTTAATTACTTAATATATTTAAGTAATCTTAATGAATTAGCTTGCTTTTAAGGGTTTTTTTATATGTTGCAGTGGGAAAAACGGTGATGACATGTGGGAACCTGCCAGTGTGACTGAGAAATCCTTGTAAAAAATAAATAACCACCCTTTGTGCACACAGTGTCAAAATACTAATACAATTGTGAAATAAAGTTCTGAATACACAATTATGTATCTGTCTGAATACACCTTAAATTTGCCATTCTTTTTTGCCATTCTTCAGAAACTGGTCTGAAACTTAGTTGCAGGGAGTAAATGACACTGCTACATAGTGACTATTTCAGTATACTATATAACTATATAAGTGAATGTCATTTGATTTAACATGAGCAGTCCATGAATTCCTTCAGAGATGCATGCCAAATTCAATTTATGGAAAAGTGAGGTAAGATTGCATGCATGTTTATGAACATAAAATACATGGAAGTAAACACTAAGTTTACAGTGAGTTTTTTTTAACTTTCTGTTGCTCAAGGACCAATTTATTAAGATAGATGAATAGCTTCTAAGTACTAATAAAAAAAGTCTTAAGATTTTATTAGTTTATATCTTTGAACTGCTGGTCTATCATGTATGGTAAGATTGAGAAATCTTATTATAACAATGCTATGGCAAATGTTTCTTTATTAATTGATGGTTTACTTCATATTTTGCTTTGAATATTTCTTACATATACAGTACTATGCAAAAGTTTGGGGGTTCTGGTCAGATTACTTGTATTGGTTATTTTTCAAGTGAAATTCATTTTTACATTTGTGGTTATCACTTTTAGGAGCATCATGGACTGTGTTAAACAGAACCATAGAAACCATTCTCTGTATCAGGCCTTTTATAACATGAAATCTAACTGTATTCGATTCACGGTGTGCATCTTGCGACCCCCTTATCAAGAAAAATGAATAATAAATGTGTGTGGTGACACCCCTAAAAGCTATACGCTAGTTGTCACCATTATAGTTGTTTGTTTGTATTAAGCATCGGTGGGTGTCAGTGGTAGGCTGATGGTGTGGATGAGTATGCAATGTTTGCTTATTATTCAGATTGCTGGACAATACTATTTACTGTTCACCTCGGGCCTTTCCATTGGTGGAGTGTGACAATTATGCTGGGGAATCCAGGGAGTGACAGCATATAGTGGGGAATACAGCATCTCTACAGTTACACAGGTAACATTGCAGCAATAATATTTTGTTAAGTCATATCAAACTTAGTTTATAAAACTTTATTTTGATGGACAAAGTTTGAAATATATTTTACATGATTTGCATTTGAAATACCAGTGTGTATGAAACATTCATCCTTTTTATTTTGCTGTTTAGCACAAGCAGAAAGAAGCTGCTCGCCGGCTATTGTTTTACATATATATCTATACACATGTACACACACACACACACACACACACACATATATATATATATATATATATATATATATATGTATATAAGGGGTGGGTGTAATGATTATTCGACTTAGTCGACTAAAATCGAAGACCAAATTAGTTGGCAACTAATTTAGTACATGTCATTACGTGTTTTGCACTCACTAGGAATGTTTTGACATAACAGTTTACTGGAGAGTTAAGTAAATGTGCTATTTGTAAAGCCGACCTTAGCTGGCACGGGAGCACATCCTCCGTGCAGGAGCATCTGAAAAGGAAACTTGTCAGCTCACTGGATGAAGAAGATACATCTCGGTAAGATACGCCGCGTCCCAAATCGCATACGACACGCTAAATAGTGTGTAAAAATAGCGCATATATCATTAGAAGTGCACTCATTAGTGTAGTGTGTGAAGTACAGAAGTGTGTGGTTTGGGACGCGGCGATAGTTGTGCTAGCGAGCTAGTTAGCTAATGTTAATGTTAAATTCCGTCCTACTTCATGTTGTGAGCTGAACTGTAACATTTCGAAATGCTGTTCTCTGGAATCGTTAATGGAGTTGTAACAGAGAAGCAAGTAACTACTATTCACAGCGACCCTGTTCACGTTCCAGATAACGTTTACAGTTTCAGCACTGCATCGTCTTAGCGTCGAGGCCACTGGGGCGTTCAATTTCGGCGAACACAGGAGAGCGTCTGTAAACGGTTTTCTGCTCTCCGCGAACGTTTAGCTCCACTCGCTAACAGTTTATGGAGGTAGTTCTCCGAGAACACACAGGGTAGCTGGACAAAGGGTTACTGTTGAAATGATGCGTTTACACAAAATCGTTCAAATTTAACTGTTCATAGAGAACAAGTTTGCCACAAACATTCTCCACTTTCCCATCCGCTCCATCAGAGCGCATCTTCTTCTCTGCAGCGGGGAGTATCCGCTCTCAGAGGAGAGATCAGGCCTCTCACAGGAGCGCAGAGAGATGCTGACTTTCCTCCGTTTCAATAAAGACCTGTGATTGTAAAATTTAGTTGCAGCAAAGTGTAGACAGACAGCATAATGCACAGAGCACAGACTGTACCTTTTAAATTTAGAATTTTTTTATTTACTTGATTACAGGAAGACTGATTTAGTTTTGTTATATTTTATTGCTGCTACTTTTCACATTCTTGGTTATAAATTTTAACAGGAAAACATTGGAGCTTTATTTTTTTTTTATCTTTTTATTGGCAAGAAAGTTCATTAAAACTGAATGGTATTCATCTTTATTCTCTTCATTGTTAGTTAGCAAATGCATAAAACAATGTCAAGCTAAATTTCAAAGCTAATAGCTACATAAAAGTTATTTGGTAATGTAGTGATTCATAATCCGAATAATCGATTATTCATTTCAGTAATCGATAGATTATTCAACTATCAAATTAGTCGTTTGTTGCAGCCCTGTAAATATATATATATATATAATATGAATATGTAAGGAGTAACTACACCCCTTGCTCAATTTTGAAAAATGCTCAAAAATGGGAGGGGCACGCTGTGATGTTCAGGTTTGGAGGTGGGGCTGCAAGGGAAACTGGGTGGGCAGGGCTGCTGTGTTTTTATAGATAACGTTAGCTACGAGAAAATAAGGAGAGTGAGAGAATCAAACGTCACTTTTGTGACTCTGAAGTCTTATGAGGTTGACAATTTTTCTCCACTACGATCCCCATCTTCTTTCTGATCAGACAGTGCGTCTTGAGCCTTACCAGTTTGAGCCACTGGCTCGAGTCGCTGCTTAAGAGTTAACGTAGTGCCAGAAAATGATTAGCAGTGAGCGGAAGAGGTGTCCAAACGGTAGAACATTGCCTAAAACTGTGACAGCTAGCTTCTAATTATCTGTTCAGCAGGTCCGTATTCGATATAACCCGAGTCCTGATTTCTTAGATGTACTGAATTCCGAATGAATAAAGTGGATTTTCAAGAAAGGCTGTACGAATTAAAGCAGTAACACAGTCAGTAACAATGGCCATTTAATGTTAACCTTTCCTGAACCTTGTCGCTTTCCGTAATTCCAGTGTTGCTTGCCATTGATTTCTGTTCAGTGAGTTCGATTGTGAAGGGAAACGTGAATCGGATACAACATCAGCAGCTATATGGAGACTTGCAAGAATCCTCACTTAATCGGTCTTTCAGATTACCTACACACACACATTTCAATTAACATTATCAATCTTCATGACTAACTGGGCTTAGATTAATTGGGTTATTTACAGTTGTTACAGACATCTGGCATATCGCAACCTTGTGAAGTGGTGCTGGGGGTATAGTTCGTGAGTTTTAGCTCCTTGCTCCAGGGTCTTATGCTTTCATATTTATGAATGCGGCACGAGTAGGGCATCATCAGGGGGTGGTAACATTGGTTGACTGATTTGCATACTGTGACGTGTCATCGTACAACATCATCCACGCCTATAGCAGAGTTGAAACAGAGGGGCGCTGCAGAGGCAGAACTGACCTTGATTAAAATGACTCATCTGCAAAGCTACAACTGAAATAAAGGAGTTCTGCTATTTTTATAGTTTGGAAAGATGTGTTCACATTTCAACCAAGGCTGGTATATTTTATTATTACAGAGCAGTGCATTTTACCTGGTAATGAAAAAAAAAACGGTCTTAGGGTGTAGTTACTCTCAGCCACGTTTTTTTCTAGCTGTTTCTCTACGTTACTTCCATAGATATTCATACATAGATACCACATTGCCTGTTGTTCTCTATCTGAGGCGATACATCTGCGCGTTGGCCATGTTGCAGCGGTCAAGAGGAACGGGAAAATTCAAACAAGAAGCTGTCTGATGCACCATTTAAGGTGGAATGGGAAAATTCGAACAAGAAGCTGGCTGATGCACCATTTATGGTGGAACAGGAAAATTTTAACAAGATGCTGCCTGATGCACCATTTAAGGTGGAATGGGAAAATTTGAACAAGATGCTGGTGATGTATCATTTAAAGCGGAAATTCGAACAAGAAGCTGTTAAATAAGAAGCTAACTTCAGCTTCGTGTAAGGTGCTAATGTTAATCTATTATGAATATTTACACAGATTAAGGAATACTATAATTTACCTAGCTACAAAGCATTAACCATCATTGTAAATAAATAACTACAACATAAAGTTAAGATCCACTGAACAGGCTATTAAATGAAATAAGCTTAATATAAAACGAGAGGAAAAACAATCACATCAACAGGTTCTCTGTGCCTCATTAACCACAAGGCCATATCTACACATAAACATCACACAAACAATATGTAACCCAGTTATGGATATTTATCTCTAGAACTTATTGAGAGATAAATATTAAGCTTTAAAAATATCCAGTTTTGGATAAAACCCAAAAATGTACCCTCCTTAAGATCCCTAATATAACTAAAATAGCCGCTAAGATTCATAAATAAGTAATTGAATAATTTACCCTTTTCATTGTAGAGCACTTGATCCCATATTTTAAAGAATGTGAGCGAATCGCGTTCAAGCTCCTCCTACCTAATCTAGTATATACCAGAGAATTTGTTGAGATGAGAATTACCACTCTGCAATGTCTTCCAGTTTTCTCAAACGCTAGAGGGAGCTCCCGAGTGAGTCCAAAATGAATGGGTTGATATGGAGCATTTGAGCAAAATCATAGTTTATAAATGCTTAAATACTTTTAATGTAAAAGAATGCAATCATTTCCTGAACACTGAATATCATAAAACATTTTAACACTGCTGTTATATTTTTAAGAGCTTGTGAACTTAGAGTTATAGAAGTTTAAAACGGCTCCTAATGTATGTTCATGCCAATGAGCTGCTCCGCTTGCCAATCAATCATCACACTCTAACACTAATGCCCGCCTTCTGCTGCCCAAAACCCGTTTGCTGTAGAAAAAAGGAAATATATAGGTAAGATTTCTTTGTTTTTTTTAGTGAAATACATCCTTCTACTTTCTAAAATTTTGTAACGGGTTTTGCAATTTTTAATATTATTATTGCTAGAACCTTTTGTGAGGGTGTGAGGTAACTCGGATTTATTTGAAGTCTACAGACCAGGGCAAGAAAGAGAAACACTCGCACCAAGGATGCTTCAGAAAAGGGAATTTATTGGCTAAATATCAAACTACTTTTGGACTACATTCAATGATAAACAATAGAAAATAAAACCAGAGAACAAAACAAAACAAAGTGATAGTAATGAAAGACAAATTAGCTCGAGTAAGTTAGAGTGATTCACGGCTAAATGGTATGAGGCAGTGTGGTTTGGGAAGTCGCTTGGGAGAGCCTCTAGAGAATTAACCTAAGCATGGACGGGAATAACTATATGGCTGGATGTACCTATTAGAAGTTCTCTTATTAAATAAATTGGCGTCAGGGCCCTGACTGCAAATTGATGGAACCAGCTTACGTTGGGAGTCGGGGGCTGACTTCAGGAGGGGTCGTCTCAGGACAGACTCGATCGAAGGCTAGAGCTCACGCGGTGGTTCCTCTCCTCACTGGCCATGGATGCTGCATCTCCGCGCGGGCACGCGCCTTCCCGTCAGTGATTGGGCGGAGGCGTCTCGTGGCCGTCTGATGGGGGAGCTTGGGCAGCTTTTTGATGGTCAAACTGTTCACAGATCACTGCGTGGCTCTGGGTGCGATGCTGGGTCTCTTTGGTGTCAGAACCGCTCCCACTCCGCTGGCGAGGTTCAGGTTGCAATCAGGGTTCTGAGGCTGGTGATACTAATTTAACTAACTACCTCTCTTTAGCAGAATCGAAAGTGATGGATATATTCTCCCTGGCCAGACAAGAAATATCCACCTTCCTTCTCTGAGGTGGTTTAAACTTAAGGTGTGTAGACGAACAGGCAAGTTACAAAACAAACAAAGGTTTCAGATCTGAAAATTTAGCGTTCTAATACTTCTGACCTGTGTTTCTGACCAAGGCTGGCACAAACTTAGAAACTTAGCTGTTCTTTTGTTGCGAACGCAGGAATCTAAACTGACACAAATTTGCGGTGCACTCTGGTTTTGCTCGGCTGGAGGCCCTACCCTTTGGAGGTGGAGCCAGAGTGCTGATAGGTTCTCCTCACCTAAGGTTACTAGCTACTCATTGTTTCCAACTCTGATTGGTTGTGCATAATTTTAGGAATGCCTTCCCCAGAATCACTGCCTCCTTTGTTTCAGCTAGTTTAAACAAAGAAAAAGAAACATTTCTATATCATCAAATTGGTTTAACTTTCAAAATCAAGGAATGAACAACTAGGATATTCAGGCATGTTTCTAAGAGAGAGTTTAACCCTTGTTACCTGATACACAACACATGTCAAAGAACACAGGTACTATTTGCCTATCATATCTGAACATGACCCAATGCATGAAAAATAAAATCGACAATAAAAGGAAAGGAACAAAGGAAGAAAAGAAAAGAGAACCACATTCAGGATACATATTGGTCAATGGTCTAAACTCATAGCAATTAAATGGTTGGGTCTGACTGTTATCAAAGTTATACTCTACGTATTTCTAGCACTTAATAGTAGAAAAAGATACAGGTAATATTTAGGTACTACCCAACAACAAGATTAATACAACAAGTAGTATTGCTTACAGATTATATAAATGTTGATAATCAAGCAGACAAAGCAAGAAGTTTCTTGGGTTCCTTATAAGCACAAGTCCTTATGGTGGTGATGTGGTAATTCGTGGTTTCACCCCTTGGGGGTGCTGTGGGTCCATGCTTGAGATCCCTAGGGAATTTAGAAAGTTGAAACTTTGCCGTCCAAAGTCGTACGAGTTCCGGTTTTGGTATGTCTAGTTTAGTTAAAAAGAGTTCTAACGAATGGTTGCAGTTTGGAGTGGACATATACCTTAGAAATGTACTTTCTGTTACTTAAAGTTAAAGGACTTTGGAGGGCCATGTGGCCAATATTCCAGGGAGGCGTTGTCCTGTTGCCCTCTGGGTCAAGGGAGAGGGGTGCTGGTTCTTGATTCAGCTGTAAATTTGACTGAGTCTGGGGTTGGGGGGTGTTAAGCCGACAGATTTACACCTCAATTCCAGACTTGTTGGAGCCAAAAGGCCCTTAACTTTGGGTTGTTGATACGTTAGAAACACTCAGCCTAGGGGTAAAGTTTCAGCCAGTGTTCACTACAATTTCATTCTGGGCAAGTGATTAGAAACTATTTTAACTTTCCGTTTTTAGCCATTGAGCGCCATTTTCTCCCATTCATTGAGGACTCCCTCGCGGGTGCCCTCTGCTGTTTAGAAGTCCTGTTTTTGATATAACAGGGAGAATAAGAAGTGGCCAGGCTCCTCATAAACCGGCTTTGTATATACGCAGTGCTGCGAGGTTCTACTTCCTCTTTCCCGTTGGTCGTTTGGTGTGAAGGTGCACTAGAGTCGAGGCAAAGCTGTAAATGCATAGATAAGGCAAAATAACATGCTAAATATATGCTAAACCGCTTGTTAAATCGCTATATGTAATCGCTACAACTCCCAGTTCTTCTCTGTACTCACCAATGGAAGAGCTTTAGTAAGAGAAATCTTGAGTTGTAAAGCTAATACAGACACAGACAAATCCACCATTTAGCTTAATGAAGAGAATGGAAAACATGTCGAATCTGTTAAATGTGAAATTTATTCTTAACATTCAGACTTTTTGAGATGGAATGTAAAGCAATGTAAAATGTATGTTTTAAGCTTTTTATGTCATACTTTGGAAGATATATATTATATCATATATCTAGGTTTGTTATAAATTGTTCTGTTAAACACATTTCTTATGAAAATGGTGGCACCGTGTTGTTACTCATCATGCCAAGTGAAAGTTCTAAAATGGCTGAAACTCTTACACCTGAAGTCCACAGGAGGGCTCTTGTTGCCTATTTTTGTAGTTTCAACTGGGTGAAAGCTATATATTTTGTTAGAATGATTATAGTGGTGTTTTGATGCTTACTATAAAAAAAAAGAAAGCTGAGCTTATATGGAAATATTCAGTGTTTTGTTGTACTAGATTTATATAGTTTTGTATGTTATATTTTGCAATGTGAAGCTATTTGAATTCATGTAAATTGCACATTCATATTTAAATTCTCGTGATTTCTATTGTGTTTGTGTAAATATTTGATTGGGAATTCAAAACTGGAAAATCTGATTCGAAATGAACACACAACTTAATGCCTGTTTAATGTACAGGGCAGGTTTTGTTGGATTGTGAGACCAGCTGAAGGCATCAGACTGTGGAACCCCTTTGAACCGTCCGTGAGCTTTGATGATGTTGATTCCTCTGGTAAGGAGTGGCGAGCCAGTCTAGAAAAGAAAAGTCAGTTGCATGCAGAAGAACAAGACTATGTCAGGACGTAACAAGTGATACTGCATTAGTACCTCACCGGTAAGACTGAAACACAAAGGATACACACGGGAACTGAGAAGGCAAATTGGACTCATTCACACACACACACACACACACACACACACACACACACACACACTAAAATATTTAACTTCTCCACTTCTGTATTGTTTTTTTTTTATTTATTTATTTTAGATATTTTTTTCTTTGCAAATTGTAAATTTGTGAATTGCATTTCAAGTGCTACCTTAATTAAATGTGTTTAATTTTTTTTGCTCCTTTAAGCCTCGGTCTCAGTTGAATACCTTATTAAATACAGCCAGCTCTATACCGAACCTAGGCTTTGACTAGTAAAATAGTAGTAAAAAAGATCTTACTTGTTACATATAAAAAATATGACGAAATAAATCCTTATTAAATACAGCCAGCTCTATACCGAACCTAGACTTGACTAGTAAAATAGTAGTAACAAAGATCATACTTGTTACAAATACGCATCACACAAACATGAGTGTGGATCACTGCGTTCCCTCCGTTGTATAATCCTATCCCACTTTCTGAGTGCATAATTCTTAAAACAGTGTAATTTTTGACAGTGTCTTACTTGAACTGTCGCTCGCTAATGCTACTGAATGCAGTCCAGCTGCGATGTTGACCGCTCTAAAATGGCCGCGCCGTTGACGTGCCTGACTGGACCCAACGCGGCATCGCGGTATGTATATCTATAAATCAATTAGATATTGCAAAACATATCCTAATGAGTATTTATGTGTGATATAGACAGCAACACGTCAGTGTGTTGCAACAAAAAATATTGAAGGAGAGATGATAGCTGCTGTTGCTGTGCAAAAGTGAAGTGATATACAAAAGTATCCCAGCAGCTCAGCTTAGTGGAAATTGTCTTTCTACCTGAGGCATCTGCAGATTCCTAGTTCTAATAATGTGTTTTCTGACCTCTTTAATTTATTATTATTTATTTTGTTTGTTTATTTATCTTTTGCATTTAGGGATCTGTGTTGTTTACCACACCATGTGAAGACTATGATTTCCTGTCAGATGTCTTCATCATGAGGTGAAAGTGATCCTGTTTAAGGAATTGGAGCAGCACTGGAGGCCCCTGAGGCACCAAAAGTCAAAGTACTCAATAATAACATCACACCTGTAAATGTTAGAAACTCTTAAGCATTATAACTAAACAAATAGTTTATTTTACATTTACCTTATTATGCCCTAATGTTATCTCCTTAGCTTTTCAGCCTTATCTGAGGATGGCTGTCAGGAACTATACCGCATGGTGCAATGAGAGCAATATGAATGTAAATTTCTAGAACACTTTTAGCCTATGCAATAAGTAAGCATTTTTTTTTTATCAGTGGGCACCCGATCAAGGCAAAAGAAGCAACAGCATCAGACCGCACAGGATGTGGAGTTGTTCAACTCAGCAAAGAAAAGGAAAACACACAGAGTTAGTTCTGTAAAGAGTGATTATTCCAAAGTTGGGGGACTTTGTATGGGAAGGCTCTTCTCCCAATGTAACTTTATTAATTCTAGGTACTAATAGTAAGCCAGCACCTTGTGATCTAAGTAGGTGCATGAGAGAAGTTCACTCAGGTACTGAGGGGCGAGTCCGTTTAGAGCTTTGTCAGTCAGTAAAAGAAATGTCAGTAAAAAATGTCAGTAATGTCAGTAAAAATATGTCAGTAAAAGAATTCTCTAATCGATTCAAAATTTAACTGGCAACCAGTGTAGGTTTGATAAAACCGGGCTGATGTGGTAAAATTTTCTGGTTCTTGTGAGGACTCTGGCTGCAGCGTTCTGGACTAACTGAAGCTTGTTAAGACTATTGCATAACAGTAATCTAGCCTTAAGGTAATAAATGCATGAACTAACTTTTGTGCATCCTGTGGAGATAATGCATTTCTTAATTTAGCAATATTGCAGAGATGCAGGAAGGCTATTCTAGTAAAATTCATTATGTGCGTCAAAGGACAGATCAGGATCTATCGTGACACCAAGATTTTTTACAGATGAACCTGATGCAACTGAGAAACTAAGTTTAAATGTTAAATTAGACAGTTTGTTTCTAGCAGCTTTTGGACCAAGAGGCAGAACCTCTGTTTTATCTGAGTTAAGTAGGAGAAAGTTACTCAACATCCAGTCTTGTATGTCTTTTATACAGTCCTCAATCTTGCTAAATTGAATTTTATCATCTGGTTTGCTTGATATGTATAACTGTGTGTCATCGGCATAGCAGTGGAAATTGATGCCATGTTCACTGATAATGGTGCCCAGTGGTAGCATATATAATGTGAACAATATAGGTCCTAAAACAGAGTCATACTTTAAATCATAACAATAGATAAAGAAAATCAAATAAAACAAACAATTATGTAGTTTTTCATTCGTTTATTGACAGTTATAGATCCGACAATAAATGTCTTTGTTGGCAAAAGTATGTGAACTTGGCGAGTATTGGCATTTTGTCGTGTCACAGCCGATATGCTCGCAACCTGCTGGTATCTTTTGTTAGTCACTTTGGTGAGATATATGACAAAGACCAAATAGTTTATAATGTACATGGATTGGTACATCTGTCGCATCATTCAGAGCTGCATGGCTGCCTTGGTTCAATATCTGCATTTTCTTTTGAGAACTACCTACAGAAATTGAAAAGGCTAGTCAGAAAACCAGATTTTCCTCTTGCCCAAGTAATTCGTAGCGTGTCAGAGATACAAATCAGTGACACTTTGAAAAAGCCACACTTTGTTGGACAGATCACAAATGGTTTGTCAGTGAAAGCACAGTATGGTGAAATAGTGTGAAAAATGGACTGTAAAAGTATCGACAGGAAATAATGTATTTATCATTGGAAAAGATATGTCCAATACATAACATTATAGAATATAGTGATTGAGTGTATGTAGTGTACAAAGTATTTTCAGAGAAGTCTTGTTTCTTTACCTATCCATTCAGCTCAGACATTTTAAGTATCCATACAATTTCCCACACATCAGAATTTCTCAGATGTCTCAAAGGTCTCTGAGCTTGTACAGAAATGTGCTGTTTTGCCTCATAGAGGTGGGTTTGTGGCCATACCTTCATTTCACACTTAACAGGTTGTTTATAAGGTGTTTTTCTGTTGGGTTTTTTGGTCTGTTTTTTTCTGTGTGTGTGGTCAGAATATGTACCAAGCATAAGTAATTTGGAAGGAGCTGGCATTAAATTACAAACATAGTCTGCCACCTTGGGCATCAGCTCTTACCACATAAATTGTCAGGACCCCACTCTCCTGCACAGTTTTAGGTTTTCCCTGCTTTAGCACATCTAATCTAACTAATAACCTATTTATCAGGTCCTTCTTGGGTGGAACATATGTGTTAGAGCACGGAAAGTATAATACTGTGCAGGGAAGAGGGTCCCTGGGACTGCATCCGTTCTGTGTATTAGTTTAGATCTGTCTTGTACCCTAAAATTGTAGTGGTTCAGAATTAATCCTTTGCATACGGTTTATTTAGATTTGGGCTGATGGATTGTACAAAATGACTTGGTGAGATACTACGACAAAGACTGACTGCATCAACTACGTCAACTGCATGCTACTGTGAAACAGGATAAAACTTTCTTGTAAAATGTCTGTTAAATTTTAAAATTTTAATTTCATTTAATGTTAATTTGTAAAAGTTATTCACTCATTCATTATCTAAGCTGCTTATTCTTCTCGGTTGTGGGGAACTTGACAGTTACACAAACCAAAATAAAATAACACCAATACACTGAATTACTCTACTAGTTTCCAAGACTAGTAGCTACTTAATTTTCTTGCTAATTAAAATTCCATGCAACGTGTTGTTTACCTTTGCATCTTTAGTGGTATTGCCTTGTGTTATTTTTCCAAATATCACTGTTACATTGGAAGTATGAGAGCAGTCCTAGTATGTTAAATAGATTATACCAGACAAAATGATTGTGTTAACAGCAAGCTACTGCTTGCTTAAAACTGTTTCAAAACAGTTTTAAGTGAGTCGTGTGAGGCTTTACATTATGCAGCGCAAGTGAAATTTTCGTTTAAATTTCAACCAATCAAATTCTTGTGAAAATTTCAGTCTAGCCATTTTAGGCAATTTCAGAAAACGCATTTGATTTAGGGAAGGTAGCTTTCCAAGAATAGCATGCATACACAAACACACACATATAAATAAATGTCATTCAACAAATATACCTATGGCCAAAACAAACTCTATTATTTAATGTTTGATTGCTTATTTATTTATTTATTTATTTATTAATCATTAACAAATAACGTATCCTGCATCTCTAATTTGTTTATATATTTGATCTAAAGCTATCTCATTTAAAGTTTATATTGATTTAAGCCAAATTGTATTTTCCCCCCAGATCAGTATTTAGAAGCAAGACAGCTGCTAAGAAAATTCCTGACTCATAATAAATCAGAGCTACAGTCTGATGAGGAAGAGGACGAGATTAGAGGGAGGAGAAAACATTAACCAATGTTTGTATTTTCACATTTACCAATTCTATAATATTGCTTTTCATTCAGTAAAAGCAGTTATTGTATTAATAAAAGATTATGCAAATCAATGTTATATTTAATTAATTTCTGTAATATTCTTCTCGCACTCTCAGTGATTTTTTTGGCAACAAGGACACAGAGGAGGAATTGTTTTCAAAAAAGAGATCCAGAGGTTCATAGAAACCACCCCCACCTGAGAACACACTTTGACTTCCTGTCATACCCCCTCCTCCAAGCAGCAGTGCAGTACCTCCTCCTCTTCTGTCTCCCCTGCTGATGCTGTGCACTACCCCAGAGGCTCCCTGTACATGGGTTTGTAACATTTTTAATACGTTTTCTTTTTTTGGGCTTCTATTTTCTTAAATTTTCGGAACAGAAAGTGTTCCCTGCTCTGGGAAGTATTATTATTATTAATCTATATATGCTTATGTGGGATTATTTTAACTGTTCTTGAAGCTTTAATAGCATAAATGTTAAGAAATTTTTGAAATCACTAGGGCTGTTTACTCCAAGTAAATAAATCATAGCAATGTGCACTAAGTCTGGGTGATGTGTTCGGATATCAATGATGATTGACAGGTACCCTGATGACAGTCTTCAGAGGTCATAATTACTGTGTGGGGAAACAGAACTGATACAGAAATAGAGAGAACTAAATTAATTTTAAACAACTTGTTCAATAATATTAAATAATATGTAAATGTAATATTCTATTAGCTTTTACTGTCAAAACAATGGATTATTTTGATAATTTTATATATTTTCCCCTGTGCCAGGGCATTTCCCAGAGTGTTAATGATATTGAATACAGTTTTGTAGTTTACAGTTTTTAGACTCTGGAACACACAGTTAGCTACCAATTTTCATGTGATTTCTTTATTCAAGTATGCTGGGACAGCAAAAGTGGGCTTTACATTGGTAACTCATTTGCTGTAGCTAAATGGCAGAACAGTTATTAAGCAACAGAACACGAGAGGGAGTGTGATATGGCAAAAACTGGAAACAAAATGTATAAAGTCAGGTAGAATAAATTTAATAGTCACAAAAAACCTAAATGTTATTTTCATGAAATATCGTACAAGAAAAGTTTGAAATGTTAAGAGAAAATAAGTTAAGATAACCACTTTGTTAGATAAATATAATTTTTTAAGTGTTTTGTCTTTCTTTGGCCAAGAAAGCATCCAACCAGAGAGAAAAAATAGGATCTTTTTAAATTCTCATCTCTATCCTTATACAGCACTGTGCAAAAGCACCTAACCAACATTTGTTTGTTTGTTTGTTTGTTTGTTTAAACATTCTGTCTATCTACATCTTGTTTTGATTAAAGGGTTTTTGTCCAGAGATGCGCCAATGAAAGTAAAGGAAACCATTGAAAAGCTGAGAAACAAGAATAAAATACTAAGAAACATTGGCCAAACCTAAGACTTACCAAAAATAACTTTTTGGAACATTACTAAGAATAACGTGACTAACCACAAAGAGACTGATAGGCCAAGGAAGACCTCCACAGCTGATGACATTCTGATGAGAATTCTCATCATAATGAAGAAAAATCCACATACCCCTGTGGATTGGTGTGTATTTAACAATGATTATTGTCTGCACAAGACTTTAGAATAGATATACAGAGGCTGCACTGCAAGATGCAAACCACTACTTAGCCACAGAAATAGGATGGCCAGGTTACAGTTTGCTAAAAAGTAAAAATACACTTTTCGAAGCATATTGTGGATATCATCAGTAATTTAAGAACCCTGACTTATTGCATGTTACCTTACAAAGTAAGTATAATTTGGCCTGTTTAATTGATTTAGTTCAGTGCAGTTTTGTAAAACAGTGAATAAAATAAATGACTATAGTTGTAGATTTATAATTGTTATAATAGTATTTTTTACATGTAACACTACGGGTTGTATTTTGTCTGTTCTAACTTATTAAATCTCAAAAAAAAAAAACAATATTGTGATGCATACATATCTTGTATTGTGAAAATGTCTTGAAGTATCAAGATATTATATTTTTGCCATATTGCTCCTACAGCTGCGTTCATCCATTTCCTTCGCAATCTCTTCAAACACAGAGGTGTTTTGGATATGTCCCTTGTAATTTTTGTACAGAAATATCACCCCAATTATATATTAGGTCTCAGCAGCGCAAAATTATGATGAATGTCGAGTTGGATTGATGTAAAAGCCGTGTGAATTCTGATCTGGATGTTGAGATGATTTACATTAAGATATGCAGAGCATATTTACAGTACTAACCTTGACAGTGAACTATGAGGGCAAAAAAACAAACAAAATAAATAAAAAACACAAAACAATCATTCATTAATTGTAATCGAGGTAAAATTGTGATATTGTTTTGAGGTCATATTGCCAAGCACTATTCTTTAGCATTTATCAGGGGGCAAGACACGAAACACGTAACATGGAACATCCTTTCACATATTTTGTCTGACAGTGTTGGCAAGAGGATAAGTTGGAAAAGTGTGCAAAAGGGGGAAAAAACATTGTCAGATGGCAACAAATACCTTGCAACTGTGTAAGCAATTTTAATATTTATATTTAAAAGGTTTTGTTACATTTGCTCTTTGGAATGCTCGATTTTAATTGGTCAGTTAAGGCATACAGAGAGGAGAAGGTTTCTGAGTGACTGTTGGCTTCTGCTGCTGTTTGACTTCTCATATATCATTTCTCTGACAGTTTCCATTACTCAGCACAGACTGTTAATAACAATATTACATTTCATATGCTTTGTCTCACTTTACCATAATTAGAAATGTTCAGTTAAACATTGTAACACTAAACTAGCTGCTTTTGCAAAGTCTATTAATGCTGACATTAGCAAGCTGTATGGTGACATCTTGTACTATAAAAAGCAACTTGTTAATTTAACATTAACATTCTTACTTTAGAGATTGTTTAGAGCCTCATCATAGAGATATAAAAATCAATATTCTTTGTCAATTAATGTTATATTATTAGTTAGTGGTTAGCTTTATGTTATGCCTTGCTTGTGACACAACTTCAAAAACAGGGTGCGTCAACATTTTTGAGAACACACACATACATACAAACCCAATTTCAAAAAAGTTGGTAACAGTAGTAAAATGCAAATAAAAATGGAATGCAGCGATTTATAAATAAATTGTAAATCTGCTTTTACCTGTATTTGAGCAAAAAACAGTACAAAGATATGTATTGTTTTATCAAATTCATTAATTTTTTGTAAATATATGTTCATTCTGAAAAAGTGTTGGTTAAAGGAAAAGTGATGCAACCATGGTAAACATGCTCCTGTCCCAAAATTTTGGAACGTGTTGCAGGCATCATACTTGGAATGAGCTTATATTTAAGTTTATAAGGTAAAACATAAAATATGTGCCATTTTCAATTTAATACAGGCCAATCAGAATTTACTGATAACTGCTTTCTATTTTTAGTAGCATTTCACATACTGTCCCAGCTTTTTGGAAACTGGGATTGTACATTCAACAAAAACAACCACCAGACAGTTGAGACAAAAAATGATTTATTTTTGTGTGTGTGTGTGTGTGTGTGTGTGTGTGTGTGTGTGTGTGTGTGTGTGTGTTTGTGTATGTAATATTGCCCCTGTACAAAAAAATGTCCATTTTTATTGATTTTTATTTTACTACATTGGCAACTGTGCGATGATTACATTTCATGATTACTGTAAAGAGATTTTATTTATTTATTTTATTTATTTATTTATTTATTTATTTATTTATCGCTTTGCAGTAAGTTTTTCTTTGGACAGTGAGTTTTTTAATTAATATCTATTGCCTTATTGTATTTATGTATGTCTTATTATTGCTTTATTATTTAAGGATATAATATCTTATTCTCAATGAACATCCATGCCGGATTTGGTCCGTTGTGCAAGTGGACTCCGGACCAGGGGCCATATTACAGAAAATCTTAAGTCTGAGATCATATCTTATCTCCTTTGTTGTCATGGCAACTTCAGTTAAGACAGGAGCCATTACAGAACAAGTGTTCTTAAGTCTATAAACGTATCTTATTTCCAGATAAGAAAACGGTATTACAGAAACATCCAAGTTGCCAAAATATCCTATATATTTTCTTAACTTTAAGACAACCCCAGAGCTGTCATAACTTCTGTTTTAATCATCTGTTTCTATTGTTTTATGCAGTGATGGGCAGCACAGTTCACTGTAAGCAGCATAATGACATCAGTTACATTTTTCTACACTGAAAACGGTGCTTTGACTTGTGAGTTGTCTGGATCACATTCACTCAAGAGATCATTTACTTTGGCAATTAACTGGTCGTGTTGGTGCTTCAAATCCTCCAGCAATGACAATATATGCAATTCTGCAGCTGCAGTAAAACAATAAAAATTACAATAAAATGAAAATATTGCTTACACTATGCCTGGGCAAAATCTAAAAAAATAAAATTAGCACAAAACTGTCTTGACTTTTCTAAATGTTTTCAAAATGATTCTAAAATGTCCTAGACTTTGACTTTAGTTTGTTTAAAGGGGTATTCCACCTATTTTAAATTTTTTCTGCACAACTCAATCACTGAAATGTATAAAAAAAAATCTGTAACTTGCAGAGTGAGAATTCTTCACAATGGTGGAGATAGGAACCAGACACTTGAAGAGTTTAATGCCGTTAAAATCTCCCTCACAAAGTTTTTACAGGAAACGTTTATAAACTAGCTGATGTCTGACATTGTTTTATGATCATTTTTCAGAATGTTTTGGCCTAAAATGTATTTTTTTAACACACTCGTGGCACAGAGGTACATGTAGGGAGTCATAAATAAAATTAGTCCACAAAGAAAACCTGACACGTGTAGGTTCACTGGTGGTTTTGGATAGTAAATAAAATGTCTATATTTTGTTGTAGACATTGTGACCCCTGGTTTGTATCACCACACTGTAACGAAATCTCTCCAATCAACCATTTTACATCAAACCACTATGTATATATAAGCACTGAATTATGGAGGAATTTTTAAAAATTGGTAGAAATCCTTTTAAAAAAACTATGCATTTTCCATTGTTATAACAGAAGGGCTTGATAATTCTGCCATTGATGTCCATGGAGAACATATTATAATAGTACTACACTAAAATTACATGTATTGGGTATTACACTCAACCCAACTGTCAGGATGCTTAAGCTGTATATCCGAGCACATCACCTAGGCTTAGTGCACACTGCTATGTATCACATTTATGCTCACATTTATGCTCATTAAAGCTTTGAGAACAGTTATAATAATCCCATATAAGCATATATAGATTAATAATAGTAATACTCACCAGAGCAAGGAATACTGTTCCCGACCTCCCTTCCAGACAGGTTTGTACAGGCTTGCAGTAGGGGGCTGTTTGGGTATTGGTGCTGACTGACTTCTATGTGGAACCTGTAGAAGAGCACAGAGTCTCACACTGTGGTGCAGGAATTTACATAAGTTACAATCCATACAAAGTGACAACTCACATTTCAACAGTTTTAAGTAGGGGGGAAATAATCTTTATGAATATGATATGAAAAATATATGAAAAAAATTACAAAAATAGAAGCCAGGATTAAAAATGTTACAAACCATATACGGGAAGCCTCTGGTGTAGTGCACAGCATTGGCAGGGAAGACGGGAAGAGGAGGTACTGCACCGCTGTTTGGAGTAGGGGGTATGACAGGAGGTGAAAGAATGTTCTCAGGCTGGGGTGGTTTCTGTGAACCTTTTAAACACTTCGCTGTCATTGTCTGTGTCTCCAAAAATATGACAGTGTTAGAAGAATATTACATAAATTAATTAAATATAACATTGATTTGTGTAATCCCTTATCAATACAATAACTGCTTTTACTGAATAAAAAGCAATATTATAGAACTGGTAAATGTGAAAATACAAACACTGGTTTATGTTTTCTCCTCCCTCTAATTTCCTCCTCTTCCTCGTCAGACTGTATCTCTGATGTATTAGGAGTCAGGCATTTTCTTAGCAGCTGTCTTGCTTATAAATAATGATCTGGGGGAAAAATACAGTTTGGCTTAAATGATTAATTATAATAAATAAATAAATAAACAAACAAACATTTTTTTGTGCTATAGGTATAGTTATTGAATGACATTTATGCGAACATTTATTTATATGTGTGTGTTTTGTATGTATATTACTCTTGGAAAGCTACCTTCCCTAAGTCAAATGCATTTTCTGAAATTGCCTAAAATGGCTAGACTGGCTTTATATGATAAAATTTTCATGAGAATTTGATTGGTTGAAACTTTAACAAAACTTTTACTTGTATTGCATAATGTAAAGCTTCATATAACTCACCTTAAACAGTTTTGAAACTCAACAGTAGCTTGCTGTTATCACAATCATTTTGCCTGGTATAATCTAGAATATTTAACATATTAGGACTGATTTCATACTGCCAATGTAACAGTGATATTTGGAAAAATAACACAAGGCAATACAAATAAAGATGCCAAAGTAAAAAACACTTTGCATGGAATTTTAATCAGTGAGAAAACTAAGCAGCTACTAGTCTTGGAAACTAGTAGAATAATTCAGTGTATTGGTGTTATTTTATTTTGGTTTGTACAACCCAGAAGAATAAGCAGCTTAGATGATGAGTCAGCGAGTAACTGTCTAATTGCACAGAAATTATGCTTAATGCAACTTGCAGTCTACATCTAATTGTGTGAAAGTTTTTTTTTTACTTTAAAGATTAATATCAGTCATAATTTCAGTCTTTAAAAACTCAGTCTTTAAAAAACTGATCATGTGAGCTCCTTCTTTGTTGCAACGAAAACCTGCAGTCACACTGGCCCTTTGCAGGTAAGATTGGACACCCCTGCATTACTGCTTTTGTTTATTTAAATTTATTCGCCTCGAACCATCACAACCAAGTCACATTATGTTTGTTGCAGCATAATTTGACTATGAAATCTAACCACTCTGGCAAACAACTGCAGTCATCTTAAAAAAAAAAAAAAGATCTCAAATAATTGAGATTAGGTGATTTGTCGTTCTTGCGACAGGCCTAGGACCACCACCACTGAATATCTTTGGGATGAGTTGGAGTGATCCAACTAATACTAATTCTCTTGTGGCTGAATGCAAACAAATCTTCACAGCAATGTTCCATCATCTAGTGTAAAGTCTTTCCCAGAAGAGTAGAGGCTAATATTGCAGCAAAGGCTGGAACAAGCTCCGTATTAATACCACTGATTTAAAAATAAACTGGACATGTATTTTATTTGTATTTGTCACTGCAAACACAAAAGTGGAGCATCATGGCAAACACCCTTTGGAACTGTAAACCATCCTGATGCGAAACTTAAAATAGTTCTGTAAAAATAATATTACTCTCACCTTAACAATGATGCAGTTTTATGACCAGATTCCTGTTGTTAAGAAAATAAAGCACATAAGACAAATTGATAATTTTGGACACTACATATGGTCATGATGATGAAATGGCAATAAATAGTTTACACAAGTCAAGTCAAGTCAAGTCAAATTTATTTGTATAGCGCTTTTTACAACTGATGTTGTCACAAAGCAGCTTCACAGAAATCCATTAAAGACAAAGTTTTAACATTAATTGTAAATCCTCCAAGTGAGCAAGCCAGGGGCGACAGTGGCAAGGAAAAACTCCCTCAGAGCTGAGGAAGAAACCTTGGGAGGAACCAAGGCTCACATGGGGGGACCCATCCTCCTCTGGTCAAACTACCTACAAAATTATTATACTACTAATATTAATAGTAGTAGTAGTAGTAGTAGTAGTTAGGAGTCCATGAAAACTTCAGTGTAGAGAAGGAGTGAGCAGCTAGTCCAAGTCAAGTGGCGGTAGCTGGGCAAGTGGCGGCGACTGGGGCGTGGGCAACTGGTCTGAAGCGGATAGCAGGAGAGCTCCGCAGACAATCATCCATCAGTGTCCGTCCGGCAGGTGGGCAGTCGTTTACTCGGAAAAAGGTAGGGAGATGGAATTAGTTTTGTTCTGTTTGAGTGTATGTAAAACAGAGAATGTGAACATTTCCAGAGTGTGGCTAATGACTCTGGTAAATCTGACTATAACAGCTTAACTAAAAGGAGGAACCAAAAGGACACACAGACACGGGAGCACCCTGAAACAATCTGGCATCCCTCCGCTCCACCGTCCACAAACCTGAGTGATCGCGTGCGAGCGGCGGGACGACAGCACCAGCGTCTCAGTTTACTATAATTCCCTGTGTCCATGGACCCCTGGATCTGCTGCCTTTATCTAAGGGGGAACATTAACTACCAAAAGCTAAACTAAACAAGTGAGTTTTCAGCCTAGATTTGAAGATTGCGACTGAGTCTGAGTCCCGAACATTTTCTGGAAGATCTATCCAGAGTTTGGGGGCTTTATAAGAAAAGGCTCTTCCCCCAGCTGAAACCTTCTGAATTTTGGGAACTATTAAAAAGCCAGCACTTTGTGATCTGAGTAATCGTGGTGGCTCATAATGGGAAAAAAGGTCTTGCAGGTACTCAGGAGCGAGCCCATGTAGGGCTTTACACGTCAATAAAAGAATTTTGTAATCGAAACGGAATTTAACAGGCAGCCAATGGAGTGATGATAGAACTGGACTGATATGATCAAATTTTCTAGTTTTAGTGAGAACCCTGGCTGCAGCATTTTGAACTAGTTGAAGTTTACTTAAATTCCTGCTGATGCATCCTGATAGTAGTGCATTTACAAAAGTCTAGCCTTGAAGTAATAAAGGCATGTACTAATGTTTCTGCATCGTGCAGCGATAAGGCATTTCTTATTTTGGCGATGTTGCGAAGATGTAAAAAAGCTGTCCTAGTGATACTGCCTATGTGTTGATCAAATGATAAATCTGGATCAATTATGATGCCAAGATTTTTTGCTGCTGAACCAGGTATAACTGGAAAGTCAGCGAGATTTAAAATTAAATCTGGTAATTTATTTCTTGCCACTTTTGGACCCAGAAGGAGAACCTCTGTTTTGTTACTGTTTAGAAGGAGGAAGTTACGTAACATCCAACCTTTCACATCTTTTACACAGTCCTCTATTTTCTTTAACCTGTATTTGTCATCAGGCTTGGCTGATATGTACAATTGCATATCATCTGCGTAACAGTGAAATGCCATGGCTACTTATAACTGTGCCTAACGGTAACATGTATAATGTAAATAATAATGGTCCTAAAATAGAGCCTTGCGGAATTCCAAATCTTACTTGTGAATAATTGGAAAATGAATCATTTACCTTTACAAACTGATAACGTTCCGTTAAGTAAGATTTGAACCACGATATGGCTGTCCCTGTGATTCCAACCATGTTTTCTAACCTTTCTAGGAGAATATTGTGGTCTATCGTATCGAAAGCTGCGCTGAGGTCAAGTAGTACCAACAGGGATATGTAGCCTTGATCAGAGGCAAGAAGAAGATCATTTGTTATCTTAACTAGAGCTGTCTCAGTGCTGTGATGTGGCCTGAATCCAGATTGGAATTTTGTGGTTCTTATGTAGATATGAACTAAGTTGTTGGGCTACAGCTTTTTCTAAGATCTTAGATATAAATGGTTGGTTAGAAATAGGCCTGTAATTAGACAATACGCTAGCGTCAAGGTTTGGTTTCTTGATCAGAGGCTTAATAACTGCTAGTTTAAAAGCTCTGGGTACATGGCCCAGGCTAAGGGACGAGTTTACTATAGTTAAAAGAGGATTAATGATAATTGGTAGTACTTCTTTGAGTAATTTTGAGGGGATTGCATCAAGTGTGCAGGTTGTACAATTTGCAGAGGAGATAATCTTCTCTAGTTCTAACTGTGGTAGTGGGTAGAAAGTTTCTAGCCTTTCCTCTGCAACTACGTCATGTTTTATATCAGCCACATCAGATGACAGCCAAGTTGGATTTAATACTGTGGGTTGAATTTGTTGTCTAATATTTTCAATTTTATTATTAAAAAAGTCCATAAAAACTTCACTGGTGAGAGTCGCCGGAATTTGTGGTTCAGTGCCTGCCTGATTTTTTGTAATTCTGGAAATCACACTAAACAGTACTCTAGGATTATATTTATTATTCTCGATCAGCGAGGCCAGATATGCTGAACGAGCCTTATTGAGAGCATTTCTAAACTCTATAAGGCTTTCCTTCCAGGCAAAGTGGAACACTTCTAGCTTGGTTGATCGCCATTTCCGCTCTAGTTTCCGTACTGTTTGTTTTAAGGTACGGGTTTTATCATCGTACCATGGGGCAAGCTTTTTCTGTCTTATCCTTTTGATTTTAAGTGGCGCCACATTTTCTAAAGTAGACCGAAAGGTATTTTCTAAATAGTCGGTTAGTACATCTAGCTCCATTGGGTCTGATGGAGTGGAGACTAGGGTTGTTAGTTCTGGGAGGTTTTCTATGAATTGCAGGGCGGTAAATGGTTTTATTGAGCGCTTTGTAGAATAGCGAGGGGACGTACATATATTATGGCTAAGACGTAGCTCATAAGAAATTAAGTAATGGTCAGAGATTACTGAGGTTTGTGGTAGGATACTAAGCCTGTCTATGTCAAGTCCAAGTGTCAGAACTAGATCTAAAGTGTGACTACAGTAGTGCGTAGGCCCTGTTACATTTTGGGTAATACCAACAGAGTCTAGGATTGAAGTAAATGCCTTTTTTAGTGGGTCATCTGCCTTCTCAAAATGGATATTAAAATCTCCTACACACAATTCCCAGCTCTAATACTTCAATTCAGTTAGGAGTTGTTAATTATCTGATCAGTTGAATCAGGTGTGTTGGAAGCTTGGAAAACACTAAAATGTACAGGGCAGGGGATACAACTGGATTAGATTTAGCACAAAAGCTACCAAAACAATGAGTACTTACAGTGAGGTTTTATCCTGTTTGATCCTATTTGGTCTTTGCCATATATCTTACCAAAGTGACTAACAAAAGATACCAGCAGGAGAGCAGCATAAAATTAGTGTACATACTTCTGTCAAGAAAGGAATCTAGAATGACAGGCCCTGTGTAGAGCAAAAACTCTCTGAATTCAGTAGCCTTCTAACGATCGATTTCTCTGAGAGATCTAGGCTTTCTGGCAAACTCAACTGGTATATGTGAACACATCTCTAACAGATGAGCTGACATCCTTTCAACTACGTTTGCAGGGACACGGAACTGTAGAGGATCCCTGAGCCAGATGTTTAGTAAACATCTAACAACGCCCAAACAGACGCAATGCATGTAATCAACAGGAAACTGTGAAACCATGCCAACACTGCAACCATGGAACGAATGTGGTCCTTCATGATGATCATTTTCATCTTGCATGTTTTCAAATGATTCATCCATCCTTATAGCAGAGGTTGTACAAGGGTACGTCATACGGTGTAAAACCCAGGTTGTGTACATTTACAACCAGGGTTTTACATTTATCACAACCATAGTAGCCATTGTGACTGTGTTATTAACAACTCTTAAAAAAGGAAGAAAAAGGAAGTGCATCTATGTGTATTTGCAATTTTAAGATGAAATTATTAGCAAGAGTGTGTATGGTCTGAGAAAGTGTATTTCTAAGCGATGACAGAATCCCAAAATAGTGGTACTGTCCCCTAGCCCTTTCCACAATGGTATAATCTGTTTTAGTCCTTAGGAGGGTCCTTGCATCCTTCAGGAGATCAAGGTGGTAAACAAAGTATGCTTAGCAGTGCTGTCAAGGCAACCAGAGAAATGCCAAACTTTATGGCCCAGCTAGCGATAGTGTCAGAGAGAGAACTTGACTCATGGAAGATCTCATCACCATAACTGTGTCCTGAATCAGACTTTTGGCCAGTCTACTCCACCCAAAAGAGAACCCACAGAAGGCTCTAAATCTATGCCCACATTCCTCTTCTCCTTCACTCTCTGTGAGTGAAGTTGGACTTTCTGCAAAAGGTTCCCCAATAACAGTTCCAAGGTCCCTCTCTACACTTCGTCCACAGTGAACAGTAAAGTTTTTACTGTCATCCCTAATTTGTCCAAGACGTCTATTTAGGTCTACATGGACCCTCCGTCCTATAGCTTAATTGGAGATTGGCCCAGACTTTCTATTCATGTTGTTTAAAAAGGACAATTTCACAGACACACAAAATGGATACAATATGAATCTACGAGGCATGAATTTGAAAAAGACAACAATTTGTAGTTATGTATTTAAGTCTCATTTACTCTGTAAAATGTAACTGTACGATAAATTATTTCAGGTCAATTTGAAAGCACAGACTGGTCAAAGTCTGAAAAGAGTCACTGCAGCAATTTGCCACATTCTTTAATTTTTTTGAAAATTGGAAAACTAATTTTGGATATTATTAAAATACACACAAACTACAAACCCAATTCCAAGAAAGGGGGACAGTAGGTAAAGCACAAATAAAAACAAAGTATCAAGTTTTAAATTATTTTAATGGTATTTAATTTAAAACAGATGATAGAAGAGGTTTTTAACATTTTACTCTGATAAACTTTATTGATTTCTGTAAGCATACATTATCTGATGCATATAAGGTAGGGAAGTTTGTGGGAACAGGAAAACAGATGAATAGGTAACGTGATGCTGTCAGGTTTACATATAAAAGATATAAAACAACAGTTTACGAACAACATTTTCCAACGCACAACTGCAAGGAATGTAGAGATTTAACCATACACACTTTGTAACATAATTAACAGATTTAGCGAATCCAGAAAAATCTGTGCAGGCAAGGCAAAAAACAGAGACCCTGGACTATCGAGCAGCTGAAGTGTTATATCAAGCAAGAATGGGAAAGAAAATCTACTTTCATAATTACAACAATTGGTGTCTTCAGTTCCCAAACGATTACTGAAGGTTGTTAAAAGAAAAGTTAATGTAACACAGTGGTAAACATGCCCCTGTCCCATCTTTTTGGAATATGTTCCAAAAAGATCCAAATTTCAAGGACAAAAAATAGTACAAACATATATTAGAGTTTTAACTGTTGGACACTTTCATTCACAAAAATTCTATTTACATTCTATAAACAAAAAACTTAAGATGTACTTTGTCACATTTTAAATACTGTTAATTTGTATCATTATTATCTTTTTTTTATTTATGCCTTTGAATGAAATCTAATTGAAATACTACAGGATAATGAAAACAACATGGTGTCATACAGCTAACATTAGCTAACAAATATGAGAATATCACAATCACTGCAAAGCTCACTAGCTAAAGTTAGCAGATGCAACGTTAGGTTAGCTATTAGCTGATCAGGTATTAGTCAAGGCAATGTTGGCCAAACTTGTGGATTTTTCTTCGCCAAAGTTCAAACACTAACTAGTTATCAATCTATAAACAGTACAAGTTCTGCTACTAACTTTAGCTAGCTAACATAGCTAGCTAGCAGTTTTTTCCAAATAAGCTGGGATGTAAGTTTGCTAGCCTAGCGTTACCTCGAAAATGAACTGCTGGAGATGTTAATGATGGCTTTAAAAACAAGAAAAACACATTTCAGGCAGTGCTGGTCATATAGATTTCTAAATTTATATAAATAAAATTGCAAGCAGTACTCACCAAATACAACTGAAAACCGTTAGCAGTGGGCAATGGTTAAACCCAAGAAGTTCAAATTTCAAATAGAATGTCTCCCTCCGTGCAAGATGCGGCTGTGAATCAGTGCATGAGTCACAGAGAACCGACTTGCAAACCGAATCCATATTGGGGGCAGGCCGAATACGCAGAACGGAGGTTATTGTTCTGCGAATCTGCCGTAGGAAAAGCGGATCCGGAACAGAGTCCTTTGCTATCTGGGATGTTACAATCTCTTTTTAAAGGGATTGGTTAGTGGACCCTTGGCGGTTGTATCAGAGCTCACTTTCCAGATTTCATTCTTTCTGGCTGTGTTGTGGGTGACAGACCCTGAGCTTCAGAGGTTCCAATCAAATTTATTAGCGACATTCCGAATGGGTTTTGCTTAGTGGCTCTCTTTTGGGCTCTCCATCTCAAATCTTATTCTTTAGAGATTAAAAGGCTGGATATTGGGTACTGTATACTTGCCTGGGCCTTAGAGATTTCATATTTTTTTATATCAAGTCAAGTCAAAGTCAACAGGTGTTGTCACAAAGCAGCTTTACAGAAAAATCTGGGTCCAAGCCCCCATGACATAGTGGTGACAGTGGCAAGGAAAAACTCCCTAAGAGCAAGAGAATGAAACCTTGAAAGGAACCAAGAGTCAAAAGGGGAGCCCATCCTCCTCTGGTTGACACCGGATAGCAAACACGCACACATCATCTAAACCACTTATCCTTCTGGGTCGCAGTGGGGTGCTGGAGCCTATCCCAGCTGTCATTGGGCAGAAGGCAGGATACACCCTGGATAGGTCGCCAGTCCATCACAGGGCAGACAGACGTACACATTCACACTTAGGGGCAATTTAGCATGTCCAGCTAGCCTGACTGCATGTCTTTGGACTGTGGGAGGAAACCCATGCAGACACAGGGAGAACATGCAAACTCTACACAGAAAGGACCCTGGTCGCCCGGCCAGGAATCAAACCCAGTCCCTTCTTGCAGGGAGGTGACAGCGCTACCCGCTGCGCCACCATGCCGCCCCAGATAGCAAATAGCGTTAGAATAAAATATTAGAATACAAAATGGGGGAAAAACAGGTGGAGCAATGGTTGATTAGATAGTTTGAGTTTATGCAGCAGCAACAGCAGGAGGGTCAGTTCATGCAGGTGAGGTTTGCACAGCGTTGTACAACGAGAAGCTCAATGGTGGTCAAGGAGGCTGGAACGGTCCAGAAGGCTGGCAAGTAGTGGGCACCCGATCAAGGCAGAAGAAGCAACAGCATCAGACTGCACAGGATGGACAGCTGTTCAACTTCGCTCCACCGTCAACAAACTTGAGTGAATGCGTGAGAGCTGCGGGACGACAGCACCAACACTCCCAGTTTACCATAATACACTGTGTCCATGAACCCCCAGATCTGCACCTTTTATCTAACAGGGAAAACTAATTACCAAAGGCTTGACTAAACAAGTAAGTTTTTAGCATAGACTTAAAGACTGAGGCTGTGTCTGAGTCCTGAACACTGACTGGAAGATTATTCCAAAGCTGGGGGGCTTTGTATGAGAAGGGTCTACCCCTGATGTAACTTTATTAATTCTAGGTACTAATAGTAAGCCAGCACCTTGTGATCTAAGTAGGCGTGATGGTTCATAGTATGAGAGAAGTTCACTCTGGTACTGAGGGGTGAGTCTGTTAGAGCTTTATATGTCAGTAAAAGAGTTTTGTAATCGATGTGAAATTTAACTGGCAACCAGTGTAGGTTTGATAAAACTGGGCTGATATGGTCAAACTTTCTGGTTCTTGTGAGGACTCTGGCTGCAGTGTTCTGGACTAACTGAAGCTTGTTAAGGCTTTTGCTGGAACATCCAGACAGCAGGGCGTTACAGTAATCAAGCCTTGAGGTAATAAATGCATGAACTAGCTTTTCTGCATCCTGTAGAGACAACGCATTTCTTAATTTAGCAATATTGCAGAGATGCAGGAAGGCTATTCTAGTAATATTGGTTATATGTGCCTCGAAGGACAGACCAGGATCTATCATGACACCAACATTTTTTACAGATGAACCTGATAAAACTGAGAAACTATTAAGTTTAAGTGTTAAATTAGACAGATTGTTTCTAGCAGCTTTTGGATCAAGAAGCAGAACCTGTGTTTTATCTGAGTTAAGTAGGAGAAAGTTACTCAACATCCAGTCTTGTATGTCTTTTATACAGTCCTCAATCTTGCTAAGTTGAATTTTATCATCTGGTTTGCTTGATACATATAACTGTGTGTCATCAGCATAGCAGTGGAAATTGATGCCTTGTTTACTGATAATGTTGTCCAGTGGTAGCATATATAATGTGAATAATATAGGTCCTAAAACAGAGCCTTGTTGGACACCATACTTTACTATTGCAAGAACAGATGATTCACCGTTTACATTTACAAACTGATAGCGATCAGTGATTCCTGTTACCCCTACAAGGTTTTCTAGTCTATCTAGTAAGATAGAGTGGTCTATCATGTCAAATGCTGCACTAAGATCAAAGAGGACTAGCAAAAACACATTTCCTTGGTCAGAGAATAATAAAAGATTGTTTACAATTTTCACTAGTGCTGTCTCTGTACCGTGATGTGGCCTAAAACCAGACTTAAATTTTTCATGTATATGATTCCTATGCAAATATGAACTTAATTGTTTTGCCACAACTTTTTTCAAGATCTTTGATATAAAGGGGAGATTCAAGATAGGTCTATAATTTGATAGTTCAAATCAACTATCAAGGTGTAACGTGCGACCAGTAAGCAGACGCTCGCAGATGTAAAACAGTGAAGAAGCTTTACTTGGGGATTTAGAATGAGATATCGTTGTCAGTACACAGGCATGGGTCAGTTCCAAAATCAGCAAAAATACACAGAAGGCGATCATAACAAAATAGGGCTAGGCAGATCAAAGTCCAATACACAGGCAAAAGTCAAAAACCATATATCCAGCAAATCAGGCAACAGTACCAAAAAGGGCAAATCCGTAAATCAGTGAGCACGAGAAACAAAGTCAAAACACAAGGTCAAAACACGGGAGATCAAAACCAGAAAGAACGCTCAGTAGTTTCACTAGGAAAACAATACCTCGCACTGAACCTGACTATAGCCCGGGCTAATATACTATCTAAAACTGGTGAAAATGATCAATATTCAGGAGAACTAGAGCGGTGATAGGCTGCTGATGATCTTCCTGGAGTCAGGTGATGAGGCGGAGGATTCTGGGAATCGTACTTTTGAGGCTGGCTGGCCGAATACGTGACAGTACCCCTCACCAAAGAGTCCTGGCTGGCCTTGGAATGAGGGCGACCAGGACGACCACCCCGTCCCCCACCAGCCCTCGGAACAGGGGCCGACCCAGAGCTGCCGAGGTGCTGGACCGCCAGTGAACTCTCACGTGGTCTCTGCAGATGAGCCGGAAGGGATGCGGGTAGCCCTCTACGCAGGCGACCCCTGGGACGCGGAGCAGGTTTCTCAGGGTGCTGGCTGTGAAAATCCGCCACGAGCCCAGGGTCCAGAATGTCCTTGGCCGGCACCCAACACTGCTCCTCAGGTCCGTAGCCCTCCCGCGGTGCGTCTCCTCCCAGACCTGCTCACTCCGTTTCATCCAGTTGTCGACCGCTGGAACCTCTGTTTCCATCCCGGTCCACGGGGCCAAAGGAGGCTGATAACCCAAAACACACTGAAAAGGGGTCAAACCTGTCGAGGAACTGATCAAAGAGTTTTGTGCTATTTCAGCCCAGGTTAAAAATCTATACCAGTCCGTGGGGTTGTTGTGACAGCAAATCCTTAAAAACTTTCCAAGTTCCTGATTCATCCTTTCACACTGTCCGTTAGCCTGTGGATGATATCCAGAAGTTAGACTTACAGAGACTCCAATTTGCTCAAAAAAGGCTGACCACACATCTCAGGTAAATTGTGGCCCTCGGTCAGAGACAATGTCCTCTGGGATCCCAAAGAACCTAACACATGGTTAATAGGGCTTCCGCCATTTGGAAAGCCGTGGGCAAGTGAGGAAACGGAATGAAACAAACCCCCCTGGAGAATCTATCCACCACAGTCAGAATTGTGGTGAAACCTTGGGATTCGGGAAGTTCAGTTATGAAATCTATTGCTAAATGTGACCAGGGTCTGTCAGGAACTGAAAGGGGCATCAACTTGCCTGCGGGTAAAGTCTTAGGGGTTTTACATTGTGAGCAGATCGAACATGATTGCACGAATGAATGAATGTCCTTACTCATTGATTCCCACCAGTATCTATTTGATATCAACTGATGGGTACGTGTTTCTCCCGGGTGACCAGTCACAATGGAGGAGTGTGCCCATGTATTTAAACGATCCCTACATTCTAGAGGAACATATTTCTTCCCTGGGGGGCACTGACTTGGCACAGAAACATTAGTTAGAGCAGCTTCAATGGCTTCATCTATTTCCCAACGTATAGCTGAGATAATAAGGTCTGGGGGTAAAATGGACTTTTGGCTATTAGGGTCTAGTACGTGACTGTTTTCTTGGTGTATACGCGAAAGCGCATTGGTAAGTGATGGTAAAATTAAAATGGGCCAAAAACAGTGACCACCTAGCTTGTCTGGAATTCAGTCTTCGGGCGTTCCTGAGATATTCTAAATTCTTATGGTCCGTAAGCACCGTAAATGGATGGTTAGCTCCCTCGAGCCAATGTCTCCATTCCTCTAGAGCTAACTTTACCGCTAGTGGTTCTCTATCCCCAATTCCATAATTTCTTTCTGCTGCTGACAATTTGTGGGAAAAAAAAGGCGACTGGGTGCAACTTTACTGGTGATCCAACTCTTTGTGACAAACTGCCCCCACCCCTGTCTCTGAGGCATCTACTTCTACCACAAATGGCTTGGAAGGATCGGGGTGTGTGAGAATGGGAGCTGAAGTGAAGGCTTCCTTGAGTTCTTGAAACGCCTTCTCAGCTTGCTCAGTCCATCTGATCCTCTTGGGGGCACCCTTGAATAGAGATGTGAGTGGTGCGGCTTTAGTACTGAAATTTCTAATAAACCTTCGATAGAAGTTAGCAAAGCCTAGGAATCGTTGTAGCTCTTTGACTGAAGTGGGCGTTGGCCAGTTAACCACTGCGTCGACCTTGTGATCATCCATGAGAACCCCTTGACTACTGACTACATACCCCAAAAAGTTGACAGACTCTAGATTGAATTCACATTTCTCTCCTTTAACATACAGGTTATTTTCGAGAAGTCTCTCCAACACTGCTCAAACCTGCAGCACATGGGTGTCTTTGTCTGGGGAATAAATCAAAATGTCATCCAGATAAGCAATTACAAATTGACCTAGCATGTCCCACAGTACCTCATTAATAAATGCCTGGAACACAGAGGGCGCTATAGAGAGCCCGAAGGGCATCATGAGGTACTCATAGTGCCCTCTAGTGGTCATAAAGGCTGTCTTCCACTCATTTCCCTCTCGGATACGTATTAAATTGTAGGCACTTCTGAGGTCTAGTTTGGTGAATATTTTAGCCCCCTTTAACTACTCCAAGGCTACTGGGACGAGAGGAAGTGGATAAGGATAGGGCTTCGTAATGTTATTGAGTGCTCGATAATCTATACAAGGCCGAAGTCCTCCATCCTTCTTCTTAATGAAAAAGAAACTAGAAGATATTGGGGAGGTAGATGGTCTAATAAAGCCTTGTTTGAGCGCTTCTTGAATGTACACATCTAACGCCTTCTGTTCTTCCCGGGTTAAGGGATAAACTCTGGCCTTGGGGAATGTATGATTTTCAATCAAGTCTATGGCACAGTCATAGGTTCTATGTGGGGGTAACTTGGTGGCATTGACTTTGCTGAAAACCTCTTTGAGGCCTTGATACGCAGGGGGAATGTGGAACTGGGCTTTTTTTTCATTGGGGCTTTCTACGGATGTGGAATGAACAGAGAGTGAGGGGGAAATGATGCAGGTTTGCAAGCACTCATCTGACCACTTGGTAATTGTGTGACTGGACCATGAAATCAAGGGGTTGTGTTTTTCGAGCCACGGGAGTCCTAAAATGATTTCGAATTCAGTTTGCTCTAGAACTAAAAAAGACAATGTCTCTTGATGAAGGGCACTGGTCTGGACTACTAGGGGCTTGGTGATCGGGGAAATGGTTCCAGCTCCTACCGGTCCTCCATCCAGTGCTACCACTTTCAAGGCATTCGGAAGTTCCTCCACTGGAATTTTGAGTGCCTTCACGATCCTGGCTTGAATAGAGTTCCCTTCTGCTCCGGAATCTAAAAGGGCTGAAACAACAACAGAATCGGGATCACAGTATATACTGATAGGGAGCATAAATGATTTAGAGACCAACCCTTTTGTGGGAACACTCACCACATTAACACGCGGAGTAAACTCCACGTGCTTTCCAAGGGTTGGCGCCTTGCTAGTTTGTGGTCTCACAGCACAATCCTTGATCTGATGACCCGACTTCCCACAATACAGACAAAGGTGATCTCTCATCCTGCGTCTCCTTTCTTCCGGAGTTAGTCGCACTGATTCACATTGCATGGGTTCGGGGCTTCCAGTGATTCCGTAGTACTTCGTGATCTAGTGAAACTGCGTCTGACATTCTTGTCATACTTCCTCTTAACCCGATGTTGTAACAGATGATCGATTTTAATAGCCAGATTCACCAGTTCATCTAATGACAAGTCGTCATCTTTACATGCTAATTCATTCAAGATGTTGAGTCTGAGTCCTTGTCTAAACATAACCACTAATGCAGCCTCGTTCCAACCACTACTGGCTGCTAAAGTCCAAAATTTCAAAGCGTAATCTACTACGGAACGAGCCCCTTGTTTGAGCTGAGCTAATAATTCCCCACTAATTCTCCCTTCATAAGGATGGTCAAATACAGTTTTGAATTCACGTAAGAATTGCGCATACGAAAGACGGTATATTCTATTCCAGCTTGCGGAAGCCCACTCTAATGCTTTATCCGCTATCCTGGAAACTATGAAGGAAACTAGCGGGAGAATTATCAAAATAAACGGAACATTGGAGTAAAAACCCTCAGCATTTATCAGGGTTACCGTCAAACTTATCAGGTTTACTAATCGGAAAAACAGCAAGAGTGTTCAGATCCTGAGCAGCGGGGTTAACTTCAGGTTCAGTGACGTTCAGAATCTGTAACTGGCTGCTTAAACCTTTAACGCTTGCTACGAGCTGAGGTAGCTGAGAGTGTTGTTCAGCTTGCTGTTGAGCTAGCGATTCTAGTGAGTTAGTTACCCCAGAAAGAACTTGCTGATGTCTGCCGAGTAGCTGTCCTTGTTCCTTCAGAGCCTTCTGGAAAGCTTCTAAATCCGCCATCTGCATTTAAGGCAAGGTATTCTGTAACGTGCGACCAGTAAGCAGACGCTCGCGGATGTAAAACAGTGAAGAAGCTTTACTTGGGGATTTAGAATGAGATATCGTTGTCAGTACACAGGCATGGGTCAGTTCCTAAGTCAGCAAAAATACACAGAAGGCGATCATAACAAAATAGGGCTAGGCAGATCAAAGTCCAATACACAGGCAAAAGTCAAAAACCATATATCCAGCAAACCAGGCAACAGTACCAAAAAGGGCAAATCCGTAAATCAGTGAGCACGAGAAACAAAGTCAAAACACAAGGTCAAAACACGGGAGATCAAAACCAGAAAGAACGCGCAGTAGTTTCACTAGGAAAACAATACCTCGCACTGAACCTGACTATAGCCCGGGCTAATATACTATCTAAAACAGGTGAAAATGATCAATATTCAGGAGAACTAGAGCGGTGATAGGCTGCTGATGATCTTCCTGGAGTCAGGTGATGAGGCGGAGGATTCTGGGAATCGTACTTTTGAGGCTGGCTGGCCGAATACGTGACACAAGGTTAGCTTTCTTAATCAGAAAGCTAACCTAATTCCTGCTAGTTTAAGAGTTTTTGGGATTCAGCCAAAGCTAAGAGAGGAGGTTATTATTGACAGAATAGGCCCGGGTTTTTTCTGGCAAAATTTCTTTGAGTAAACCTATAGGAATTGGATCTAACCTACAAGTAGAAGATTTTGCGGAGAAAATCATTTTAACTAGTTTATTTTGTTAAACTAAGGTAAACAATTCCAGCCTCTCTGCAGTAGTTACAATATTCTCAAGATCTAGATTGGCATTACAAGGCAGCAAGTTTGTAGAGTTTAACTTGCTTTCTGAATTTTCTGCCAAATTCAGAAAATGATTGCTGCTATAGGCTAATGGCATCTGTGGTTCAGTAACTGTTTGGTTGTTAGTTAATTTAGAAATTGTGTTAAATAATAATCTAGGACTATTCTTATTATTTTCTATGAGAGAGGAGAGAAGTTGAATGTGCTGCTGTAAGTGCTCTTATATAGTCTATAAGGCTCTCCCTCCAGGTGGACTGGAATACTTCTAGTTTAGTCAGGTGCCAATTTCGCTCTAGTTGTCTGACAGTCTGTTGTAAGGCTCAAGTATGATCATTATACCACGGGGCAAGCTTTTTCTGCCTTATTATTTTACTTTTTAATGGAGCCACATTATCTAGAGTAGATTGAAAAGCATCCTCTAAGCATTTGGTCATAATATCTAATTCGGTAGGATGAGAGAGACAGCTGATAAAAGCTGATCATTGTGGGAGGTTTCTGGTAAAGCAACCAGCTGTGGAGGAAGTTATAGTCCGCTTAACATGATAGCATGGTGATGAACGTACATTACCACTAAAGCGAATTTCATATGAGATTAGGTAATGATCTGAGATTGCGGTGCTCTGGGAGAGAATGGCTAAGTGATCTATGTTTACAGCAAAGGTCAGAATTAAGTCTAAAATGTGGCTGCAATAATGAATGGGCCCCTTTATATTTTGAGTCAAACCTACAGAGTCTAAGATAGATATAAATGCCTTACTTAGTGGATCTTGTGGTTTATCAAAGTGGATATTAAAATCTCCAACAAGTATTACTTTATTTGAAAACGTTATTAAACTTGATAGAAAGTCAGAGAATTCCTGTAACAACTGAGAATACGGCCTTGGCAGCCTATAGATTGTAATTAGTGAAAAGGAATTCTTATCTGTTCCTCGATCACTCATATTAAGAAAATGAACTTAAAAGAAGAGAATTTGTAGCCTACTTTCTGTCTTACGCCTAAAGCTTTTTGTATGGATGGTTGCTATACCTCCACCCCAGCCGCTTAAACGAGGTCTATGCGCATAACTGTAGCCTGTGGCGGTGGCTTCATTTAGACCAAAGTATTCATCGGGTCTAATCCATGTTTCTGTGAGGCACAGAGCATCTAAATCGTGACCGATAATAGCTTCATTTACAACAACGGCTTTAAATGCAAAGAGATCTTATGTTAAGCAGTCCTAGTTTTAGGCCAAAAGTGCATTCACTGCAAACTGGTATAAGTGGTCGTCTCAAGGCAGCTCGCAGACAGTCAGTTTAGCCTGTTTGTCTGCTTCATGGCCTTGGCCCTAGTTTGTCAGCGACTGACTGTCCTACATTAACGGCTATCTGAGAGACTACGAGCTATGCTACATGAAATGAGAGCAGCACCCTCCCGTGAGGGGTGGATACCGTCCCGACTCAAAAGACCAGGCTTGTCCTCAAAAGACAAATTATCTACAAATCCCACATTGTTTTCTGAGCACCACTTGGACAACCAGCAGTTCAGTGACCATAACCTGCTGTAGATTTCGGCGCCACATTGAACTGGGATGGGGCCAGAGCATATTACGGCATCGGACATCATCTGAGTGTAGCGGACACTGGCTGAAACGAACACTGGCCGAAACATGACCTCAAGTTGAACGTTTACTTAAACTCATCAACAACCAAAAGCTAAAAGCGTTTTGGCTCCAGCGAGTCTGGAGCTGGAGGTGTAAATCTGTCACTTATCACCCCCAACTCCCAAAATCAGTCGATTTACGGCTGAATCAAGGAGCAGCACCCCTCTCTCTCCTTTGACCTGGAGAAAAACAGGATCCTTCACTGGAATGCAGCTGCACGGCTCTCCAAAATCCTGTGGACAAATTTTTCTTAAGTAACAGAAAGCACATTTCTAAGGTGTTTGTCCCCTCCAAACTAGAACCATTCATTAGAACTCTTTTTAACTAAACTAGACATACCAAAACGGAATTTGTACGACTTTGGACGGCAAAATTCCAACTTTCTAAATTCCCTAGGGATCTCAAGCATGGACCCACAGCACCCCCAAGGGGTGAAAACGAGGATTACCACGCCACCACCTAAGGACGGTTACTCACAAAGGATCCCAGGAAAACTCATTGATATGCATGCTCGACTATCAACTTTATCTAATTTCACGAGTGATGATGCTTGTATTTGTATACTCAGTTACTTAAAGTGTATTCATCCTTTCTTTGTCAGTCCTTGTCACTTATTTTATTTAGCCTTCTATATGATTCAAGATGGCGCCGAGTATGGCTGCCGTGTTGCGAGCTCCCGCTTTTGATTTGAAAATAAGATTATATGTATATATTTTAGTTAAATTGGTTTTATCTATTCTTCTATCCTATCTATAGTTTTGTTTATCTATGTGTAAATACTGTTCTCTGCATAATTTGTGGAACTCGCACTCAAGTTTTTCACTCACCTGTGTCCCTGTACTCTTGTGATGTGACAATAAATCTGATTTGATTTGATTTGATATTTACTTAATTGTCATTTGAAGTAATGATTTTACTGTGTTGAAAGTTCCTGCAATGAAAAGACACCCAAGGATTATCTATGAGATTGTTTCTGCCTTTGCCATAGTTGTTCTCAGATAATGTGGGTAGAAACTGCACGTGGATACCTAAATGTTAGGTTTGTAGGTTATGGATTTTAGTAACCTAATTGATCTGAAAACTGTTTTGTTCAATCGAATTAAACTTTTAAACCTAGAAGGAACAAAGGAGGGAGTTCCCTGGTAGGACAGAGAAACCCCCACCAATCAGGACCAAGAATTAGGAATAGCTAATTATCCGTTAGGTGAGAGAACCTATCAACACCTGGGTTCCACCCCTGAAGGGAAGGGCCTCCAGCTGAACAAAACCAGAGTGCACCGCAAATTCAGAGAGTTCCTGCGTTCGCAACAAGTTTTTAAGTTTGTGCCGGCCTAGGTCAGAAAGACAGGTCAGAAGTATTAGGACGCTAAATTATCAGATCTGAAACCTTTGTTCGCCTACACACCTTAAGTTTGAACCACCCTCAGAGAAGGAAGGTGGATATTTCTTGTCTGGCCCGGGAGGATATATCCATAACTTTCGATTCTGCTAAAGAGAGGTAGTTAGTTAAATTGGTACCACCAGCCTCAGAACCCTGATTGCAACCTGAACCTCGCCAGCGGAGTGGGAGCGGTTCGGACAGATCGACCCTCGAAAGGCCGCCCAAGCTCCACCGTCAGACGGCCACGAGACGCCTCCGCCCAATCCCTGACGGGAAGGCGCTTGCCCGCACGGAGATGCAGCATCCACGGCCAGCGAGGAGAGGAACCACCGCGTGAGCTCCAGCCTTCGATCGAGTCTGTCCTAAACGACCCCGCCTGAAGTCAGCCCCCGACTCCCACGTAAGCTGGAACCATCAATTTGCAGTCAGGGCCCTGACGCCAATTTATTTAATAAGAGAACTTTTATAGGTACATCCAGCCATATAGTTCTTCCCGTCCAGGCTTAGGTTAATTCTCTAGAGGCTCTCCCAAGCGACTCCCCAAACCACACTGCCTCATACCATTTAGCCGTGAATCACTCTAACTTACTCGAGCTATTTTGTCTTTCATTACTATCACTTTGTTTTGTTTTGTTTTCTGGTTTTATTTTCTATTGTTTATCATTGAATGTAGTCCAAAAGTAGTTTGATATTTAGCCAATAAATTCCCTTTTCTGAAGCATCCTTGGTGCGAGTGTTTCTCTCTCTTGCCCTGGTCTGTAGACTTCAAATAAATCCGGGTTAGCTCACACCTTCACATAAGGTTCTAGCAATATAATATTAAAAATTGCAAAACCCGTTACATGAGCTAATTCACACACCTCTTTAATAGCAAGCGACTCCAATCTGGATCCACGTAACAGTCACATCCTTTTGGCGGATTTGTGGATTTGTGTGGTGGTTCTTTGTGATGTATAGATCGATTCACTGCCGATGCTGGTCCGGAGAGAAGCGTTCTTAGCTGCATTTAAATTCTTTTCGGTTTAATGCTTTCAACAGCCAGTCGTTTGAGGTGAGTTACTTAATCTGTAGGTATATTAATTCATATTTGCAATTCATTAAGCTATATTGTCTATATGTTTCGTGTTTCTATAATAAGCAGTACGACTAATGTTAGCTTTGTTTTTTAGGACAATTTTCTCCCAAAAACATCTCCGCCTGTTCCTTTCCAAGGTAAGTTAATACTAGCTGTTAATTTTGCTAACGTCAGCGAGCTAGCTAGGTTTCTGAGCTTAGCGCTATTTGGGACTTTTATATCAGCCCTAGTTTAAATTCAGACGTCTTTAGTTCATTGTTAACAGACATGTAGGTAACTTTCATATGTGTTTTTTAAATTAATGCTTTCTTTAACAGCTTAAACTTGAAGTCTGTCTTTTATTAATGTAGCATTAGCCTGTTAGCCAGCTAGCTAGCTTTCTGCTACCTGCCCAGCCTGCTAGCTAGTGAACAGTAATAGCTAATGAGGGCAGGATATATCCAGTTATAACGAAAATTTATAACAACTGGGCTTTTTTACTGACTCTGTATGAAGCAACAGCATCGTTTCCACTGCAGCTCAGTGCTGTTTAAGCTTGTAGTGCTGCTGTTCTTGCCGTTATTTCATCGTCAATCAGCTGTACTGACTTTGTCCCAGAGACATTTAGTTAGACAAAATAACTTAAAAAATAAACGCACTTTCTTCGGCTTCGCTAAAAAGTGTTACGAACGACACTTCCGTTACCAACCGAATATTTCAATCATAATCGCGAAACACGGTGGTCACATGAAAAATAAGATATGGAGGAAAAGGAAGGATAGCCCGGGTGAGTAGGGGAGGATGGACTGTGAAGGGGCTCAGAAACGGATGACATGATAAACTGCCAGTTGAACCTCACTGCTCCTAGCCAACAGACTTGCAGTCAGGGCTGTGAATGGGCTCAAATGTTATTGCTTTCTTTGTACACATCGTCAGAGAGCCGGTTGTAGCCGAGATGTTGCTGTGCCGTCCCCTTTTGTTCCGTCACACTAATACTCTAAGTACGGGACAGCGGCCCGAGTGCGGGTGTTACGGTAAATTCAGTTCCCCCTGTTCCCCCTCACTGTGGGGCTTAATTTGTCTGTGTTTGTGCTGTTATTTCATCCTATTCCTCACGGTAAGTGAATTATCACGTTGTTTGTAAAATAACTTGAAGTTAAACACATTTTAAAGTATAAAATGTGTTGTTAGCGGGTGTTTTAATGCTCAAACACTACGTGGGTTATCTTGCTAATGCTACTCGGAGTAACATAGATTTAATGCGCCATTTCTGATTTATGCAGACACATTCTGTTGTTCAGACGTCAGTGATTTTTTTTAAGGTGTACTTATGTCCCATATCCTCATCAGCCTCCCTAAGTTCTGTAAATAGATTTGAAACATTTGTCGCTGAAATAAATTGCATTACACAGCACAGTAATTAGTCTGTGTTATTATTGTTAGACTATTTATCTCAGTGCACCTAGGAAGTGAGTGTCCCTATAGTCTTTAAAGCTGAAGTCTTACTGTTATGGTACTAAAGTGACTTGTCTTTATAGTAATTTCTATTCATATTATATCACCTTTAGAACTGAGAATACAGGGGGAACATCTTTAACCAGAGCCTGAGAAAAGTGGTTTCCCCTTGTATATCACAGCTGGAGTGGATTTCAAGTACAACAATGATGTTGATAATCTGTTTCTGTGCATGATCATTTACACATGGAACAGCATTCTCAGTGTACTAGTCGATTACAGCTGTTAAAGATTTAATGCACTATCATCATATTAATTTATCATTTTTTAAATTTTACTCCACCTGCTTCATTCTATTAACGTAGTTTTATACAGAGGGTAAATGGTAGAACAGATTTAGCCAGTGCCCCACTGGAAAAGTAATTTCCAGTGAAAACTGACAATTAGGATCAGTTTAATATACTATAATGCTTTCTTTGCTTTTTTCAGTTCTCCCAGTAACTGCAATGTGTCCAACATTTTAGACTGTGGTGAATTAAATGAAAAAAAAATACATTATATGTTTTACCATTTTTCTCAAATTGAATGATTAATACATGCAGGTGTACTACACTGTAAAGTTTCTTGATACAGCTATGTTATCTGTTACCATGTTAACATGTTTAATGGAAGTAAACAAGTGGGATTGAATTTGCTCAGTGTTCCTGGTAAATGGTTTCCTTTCCCTGCACTACAACAGGGCATAAAGGTACTATAATAACCCTATTTTTATTTCCTTATATTACAACAGGTTATAAAAGTACTATAATAATTGTGTTATTGTGTAAAGGTGGTATAATATGACTAAAAGTTACTGAGTGAAAAGATCTTGCAAAGATTGTCACTGTATTTTAAATCCACTCCAGCTGTAATATACAAGGGGAAACAACTTTTCTCAGGCCCCGGTTAAAGATGTTCCCCTGTATTCTCACTGTAAAGGTGGTACAGTGTGACTAAAAGTCACTGAGTGAATTGATCATGTACAGATATAGATTATCAGCATCATTATTGTACTTTAAATCCACTCCAGCTGTGATATACAAGGGGAAACCACTTTCCTCAGACTCTGGTTAAAGACGTTCCCCTTGTATTCTCAGTTCTAAAGGTGGTATAATATGAATAAAAGTTACTATAAAGACAAGTCACATTAGTACCATAACAGTAAGACTTAAGCTTCAAAGACTATAGGGACACTAACTTTCTAGGTGCATTGAGATAAGTAGTCTAATAATAATAACACAGACTAATTACTGTGCTGTGTAATGCAGTTTATTTATTTCAGCAACAAATGTTTCAAATCTATATACACAACTTAGCGAGACTGATGGGGATATGGGACATAAATACACCTTAAAAATCACTGACGTCTGAACAACAGAATGCGTCTGCATGTACGGTAATTAAATCAGAAATGGCGCATTGAATCCATTTTACGTAACGGTACAAACACAAACAAATTAAGCCCCCCAGAGCAGCGTCAACCGAAGACGTCATGATGTCGACATGCGCAATGAGGGGGAACAGGGGGAACTGAATTTTCCGTAACACCGGTACACACAGCAGAACAGTGGCTTAAGCGCCAGAACACACAGCAGAACAGCGGCCAGAGTGCCGGTTCACACAGCAGAACAGCGGCCAGATTGCCGGAACACACAGCAGAACAGCGACTTATGCTGCCTTCAAGTCATGTATAATGTATTGTAGGAGTGAAATAATACGAAATTCAAAATTTAAAGTGCCTTAAGGATAAAAATGAGGTAAGCTTTAGATTGTTCTGCATGTTATTCCAAGTTACAGGTGCACAATAAGTAAAAGTGGGTTTTCAGTAAACAGCCAGCACCTGCAACATATTTAAATCATTTAAGAGTGGGCCTGCATTCAAAGACAACAACAAAGCAATGTATGGAGGTAAAAAACAGTAAGGGCCTTATTAAAAAAATTACTGTCTACCACACCTTACAGAGACAGAGAGGGCCACCTAACCTTAACATACAGCTCACAATGATGAGTATTATGATTGTCGCAGATAATAAATCTTAGAGTAGAGTGATAAACAGAGTACAAGAGCCTAAGAGTCGAAGCTGAAGCATGCATGTATTAAATGTTACTATAGTCCAAGACAGAATGAGCATCTGTCTACAATGCAGAGGGAAGCATGTTTTATTCCTATAAAAGAAGCCTAGTTTTTCCCTTAATCTGCTTACAAGATATATTTATATGATATTTAAAGGATATCTTCTCATCAGTCCATATTCCAAGATACTTGTATGCTGTGACTCAATATTTGTAACACTTTTGGTAGAGATGTTGAGCTTATCATAGTCAATGTTTCTGGCTCTGGAAAATTTAATGAATTTAGTTTTATCTGCATTAAGAACTAATTTATGGTTATTGAGTGCAACTTGTAAATCATTAAAGCAGTGCTAAACGAATTTAACAGCAGCATATACAGTATCTGCAGAATGGTACAAGACTGTATCTTCAGCATAAAAATGTAATTACATCCAATTACAGAAGAAACAATATCAATGTCAATGTAAATTGTAAAACCGGCCCCAAAATTGAGTCTTGTGGGACACTGCACAAATTCAGATTTAAAATCTGCACAAATTCAGATTTAAAATCTCAGTCACACACGACTGTCTGTCCATGAGGTAACTCTGAAACCATACATAGGCAATTTGATCAAATCCACTGCTAAGAAGTTTTTTTTAAAAGTAATGAGTGATCCACTGTATCGAATGCTTTTCAAAGATCAATAAAAATAGCTACACAAGGCTTCTTTTTATCTAAAACTGAAAGTCTAATTTAAAACCAGATTGATGTATGATCAGAAAAGAATGCTGAAATGAATGATTTAAGTTGATTATTTACTATAGATTCTAGTATTTTTGGCCAAGCATGGTAATTTGGAAATAGACCTATAATTGTTGAGTTCAGATGCTCCACCCCCTTTATGTAGACGGGTTACATAAGCAGCCTTCCAGACCTTAGGAACTATCCCAGTTAAAACTGAAAGATTAAAAATACTTTATGTAGCTGGCTACATTTGGAGCAGAAAACTTTAAAAGATAGGGATTGAGATTGATCCTCGCCAACCAGTTTCACTGAATTAATTGCTAGTAATGTATTAACCACACCACTAGAGAAGAACTACTGTAAAGTGAAGCGAGGTCTTGGCATTACCTGGACATCTGGATAAGTAATGGACAATGCGGGGCCTCCATCAACTTCATAAAATAAGTTGTCAGCTGATGCAAAATGATTATTAAAAACTACGCAAATCTCATTCTCATCTCATACTGAACACCTATCGGCTGTAGCAAGAGGGGGACCGTGAAGGAAGACTTACAGAATTCATTGCATTGCAGAATTTTGCTGGATATGAATGTGATTTTGGAAATAAAAACAGAACATTTAGATTTAGCTTTTCGTATCACAGATGTGCATTTGTTTCTAAGTTGCCTAAAAGCAAGCCAATGACCAGGATCACCAGACTGTCTGGCTAGAGCCCAAGCTTTATTTCTCGTTTTGAACAATGCTGATATTTCAGCTGTGAACCAGGGACTCAACCTATTTTGGGTGATATTTTTTTAAGTTGTGCGAAAATGGTCAAGAGCTAATTCAACATGCAGGGATTTTAGCAGTACATTGAATATCACTTGATAGAAAACATTGAAAAAAATTCTTACTTGGAGATGTGTGGTTATGTGTGTTAAAATGTTCAAGTCTTTTCATTTTTTATTTTTAATGGCCTTTAGTCTAATAGTTCCATTTTCATTAAAATCTTAAAATATCCATGATTGTAATTATGTTAATTCCTTTTAAGCTCCTGTAACCATGAAAAGTGCATTTTCTATTAAATCCTACAATTTTTTTTATTTGAGATCCAATTGGTGGTCTTTTTGCTTTATGGAGTACATCACATCAGATAAATTATGAATGGATGCTAAATTATACAGCATTAGTCGGAGTATTGAGTATTGTAATATTAGTATTTAGTTTGCAAATAGAGGACATTAGAAAAACATTAAACTTCTTAAAGACTATACCATATCTTACTGAAACAAATATTTTTTCCAGATTGGAATGGGGGTATTTCACAAAACATGACTTCTCATTTAGCCAAATAACTTAAGCTCAGAGTTCAGGACTGTCCAATAGGAATGTTCCTCTGCTCTTCTCCAGTTGGACAGGCTTAAGTTTGGGATTAAGTAATCTGGCTAAACTGAGAAATCATGCTTTGTAAAATACCAGTGTGCTCCCCTTCCTGCTCTGCATAGTTTGGTTTTTCCTACACGTGCATAACTGAGCTATACCGTTAGCTAATAATATCTCTCTTCTTGAGCTAAAAGGTGTGCAAAGCAGGTGAAAGCACAAGAACATGCAGTGGAGAAGGTCAGCTACAGGGCAAATTGTCAAAGCCCGTCCATTGTCCATGTTGCTTTAAAAGGTTGTTATAAGGATAGAACATTCATAACCATGTTGTGTACATCCTATAAAAATGAAAAGATTTTTATATAAAACTTATAATATTGCCCATAATTGCAGCTGTTCTGCTGTGTGTACCAGCACATTAGCTGCTGTTCTGCTGTGTGTATTGGCACATAAGCCACTGTTTTGCTGTGTGTACCGGCACTCGGGCTGCTGTCCAGTACTTCCGGTATTAGTGTGACGGAACAAAAAGGGACGGCACAGCAACATCTCAGCTACAACTCCTACTGTACATCATCATATACCAGTTAGGTAGGCATCACCCGAAACTACATTATGGTTATATTAAGTATAATACATGTGGTATTGATGTAGGACATCACATCACCCTATATGTTTAAATCTTACGTTCATCGTTGGGAGTAATAGTGCTTTGCATTTAATTAATGAAGTAAAGGTTTTTAAACCAATGGTAGTTGAGTTTTTACTATACTGGGGACTTTTACCTCAGTAACTTGTATAACCGTGACCCTCTGTCAACAAGCACAAGCCTAGTTTTTGCAAGGGGCCAAAATATTATTGTGTGGGGATGCAAAACTATTGTAAGTAAATGCAAAACATTTGCAGCAGTGGCTGCTTGCTGACTGTAAGTCTGGGGCTGTACTACAGAAATCTGATCTGTTTAGTCTCCATGACGACTGAATTTAGGACAGTAGCTATTACAGAATAACAGTTCCTAACTTCATAATCTCATCATTAACTCCAGATAAGAAAACACTATCACAGAAACATCCTAACTAGACTAAATCTCCTAAGTACTGTCCTAACTTTAGGATAAACCCCCACAGTGTCCTAACTCCTGTTTAAGTGTCCGTTTCTATTGTTTTTAGGCAGATGTGTCAGGCAGCATAGTTCACTGCAAGCATAATGAGGCTACATTTATTTATATTGTAAAATGCTGCTTTCACTGTGAGATGTTTTTCTTTTCTAACTCTGCGTTAGAATCTAAAAATCTCAGACGCTGCAGACACAATCTCCACCATCCCCTCTTAGTACCTTCATGTGTTAATGTTGATAATATATTACAGTGATGGTGGTAAATAATGAGGAGACAGAGCTGAATGTGTGTCTGTTTATTAGGAGGAATAATGCTAGCACGTTTGGCTAAAGTGTTAGAGAAATGGAGAGACTGTGGAGCGGTTTCGCTCTGATAAACGACAAGGGGGAACACTCACAATAATGTTAACCTCCAGTGTATTACCTTTTAGTTTTGTTTTGATCTTTTTATATCTGTAATGGTAGCCGTAACTTACATTTGTAACATTAATTTGAGTACGTGTCTACGCTTCAGCTGTGCGTGTATGGTCGGTTGCTAGGTAACAGACATGACAGTTGATTGTGGACTTTGATTGAGTAGGTTAAGATTTCCTAACTGGAGATAAGATGCTGTAAGATAAAATAAAATTCCTAAATTAAGACCAGATTTGTTTCTGTTATACGAATTTGTGAAAAATCTTATCTTGACCTGTCAGATCTTAACTTAAGACTAAAAGACAGTTTCTGTAATACAGCCCAAGGTCAACATCTACAAATTTTGTTCTGTGACATCTGTAAAGTACTAGCTTGACTGCAACTCACAGCTTCCTGTAGTGAGAAGTTACTCTTCCAAACTGGGCATGTTTTTCAGGTGTATTTGTGAAAGTTTTGTCTGCAAATTTATTTCACAAACTGCTTTTTTTAAACTTACTTGGTAAATATTATTTATATTAATATTATTAGTGGAGTAGTGATTGTGTTTTTTTTTTTGTTTTTTTTTACAATTACAAAAGCTACTTTTGGAATTGGCTTTATTGGCTTATTCCTGACGTTTGATTATGTAGAACAGATAAAGTAATGCCTCATTAGAAAAAAATCAGTATCAAAAACTACAGATCAGTGATTTGTATTCAGCGTGACACATACTATGATATGCTGCATTATCTTATAATTATATTATATTCTTTTTGTAAATAAACAAGCAGTTGGGATGTATATTGCAGTGGGGAGTACTGATGATATTCACAATATGCTAAGAAAAGCTAATTGTGGCATTGTGAAATTATTTATTACAGTACAATAAATACTGTCATTTTGCACAGCTTTAGCCCACAACTAGTAAAAATTTTCAGTGTACATTCAGAGTGGTAGATGACTAGAGTAGAGAAGACTAGAGATGGATCGATCAGTGTTTTTGGAGCTGATACCGATCGCCTTTCAGCATGACCGGCTGATAGCAGATACTGATCGAGGGTGGGGCTGGATGCCACATTTAAAGGTGCAGAAGCAATTCACAACAGCAAAACAAATACACCTCTCTCTTCAGTTCTCCTTTGAAAGCTCTGCCCCCCAAATTCATGGATAAGCACTGCTTGTGGACATAAAATCCTTTGCAAACATTGTACATTTGTACAAAATGCCATTATATAACATCAGAGCAAACAACAACACGGCAAGTAATGTAACTAACCAAATTGTGGGTTAACAAACAGTCACTACTGTTGCTACTGTAAAGCTAACCACAAAGATTAGGATAATAAAATACTGACCTTCTGATTCTGTGAAACAGCAAAAACAAGTTGATGTAACCTACATTAAATGGTGCAGCAGTAATCATTGAAATAACCAGACCCTATGCAACTGAGCCAGCTATCAGGACAAAACAGTCCTCTTGCTTCATGGATGGGTTTTTAAATGTACTAAAAAGGCTAAGAGTGCTGACATACAATCGCTGTTGTAGTTTTGCGTCTTTATTTTTATTTTCAGCCCCTGCCAAAGCCGTAGGTCACGAAGCTGTTGCAGCTTAAGCTAAGCTAAGATTAGCACTCGGATACTAACATGCTAACAGAAACGAATCCTTAAAGCTTTGAGGACAAACAGTGTTAATTACAGTTCTGCATGTTCACACAGTGAGTTTCCTGTGAAATAGGAGCCAAATATGTAATAATATACTTCAGGAAAAATGTTTTTCATTAGTGAAATAGATATAACAAGGCTGCAGTTGGCTTCGTATTCATCAGTTTTTCCTTCAACCTTAAACGGTGCAGCAGTTACATTCTGGCGCCTCAGGCAAAATATGGCGCACATATTTTACGTCACTGATCAGCTCTCAGGATAGTTACAGAAATATTGGCCGATTGCATATTTGGGCTGAAAATCAGCTGATACCAATACATATTAGATTGATCCTACCATCTCTAGTAAAGACTATTATTTATTTATCATAAAGCTGTAACAACTTAATTTTATAGATTAATTTGCACTGTTGATAACCAATCACTTAGTTTTTTCTTCTCACCTTTTAATCTGTTTTAGAACCTAAATAAAAAGGAGGGAGCCCCCGTTAACGAGCTCTGGAGTCAGGCGTAGGGCACATTTATCGTAGACGTGGACGATATGGCCAAAAATCTTATCACGATAATATCACGATAAAAATGTTCATATCATTCAATATCGATACATAACGAGATAAATGTCAAATTATTATTTTTTGCAAGTTTGAAGGCTGATTTTTGCTCCTGAGTGGTCAGTTGCTGTTTTAAACTATCATTTATGGTCAGAACATGACAAAACACTTGCCAAACAGAGGAACATTTCACAAATCTGTCATGGGATAGCGGGATAAAGTTTCTGGTTATCTGTAAAAGCACGGCCGCAATTTTTGTAATAGTCATAGTTTAAGAAAGAAAACAGATTGTTTTTAGCTGTCTGGTGACGAGTGCTAGGCCACCTGGTTACAAGTGCTAAACTGTTTAGTTTGTCAACAACGTCAGCTTAATACGAACAGCAAACATTAGCTGGCTTGGTAGGTCAGTGATGGATCACACCGCCTTACTGCCTTTTTTTAATGAAATGCATCCTTCTACTTTCAATAAGACGAGCTGGTGGGCTGTACCCTTGTGGGCTGTACCCCTGTGGTAACCCAGGTTAGAATAAATAATATAGAGGCACTAGTGAAGCTGAGAAATTGAATAAAATTGTTTAAAATGGTTTATTAAGTATAATTCATTACAACATAACAAACAAGTGCTATTGGAATAAAATAATAAATTGAAACTATTAGAGGTTAACAAACTTTCCTGAAAAGTTAATGGAAGAGAGGTAAATAATAGATAAAGAATGTGTGTGTATATGTGTGTGTGTGTGTGTGTGTATGTATGTGTATGTATATATATATATATATATATATATATATATATATATATATATATATATATATATATATAGTATTTATAGCTGAAAGCAGAGTATTACGACTTTTGAAAACCTGTAAAGAAGAGGAAAAGTAGTCACTTACTGTTAATAGTTGGGCTCTTCCAGCAGTCATTCCCGTAGAGTTGCTGTGGAGGGAGAAGTTCATTTACACCTGCAATAAAATACAAACATACCGGGTTGGATTTGGTGAGTGTAAAATATGTATTTGTGTATGTATATGTATTTTTTTACTAAAATAGCCAAAATAAATGAGAATGAAAGAGTAGTGCTAATTAGCTTAGCAATCGCGACCATGTTGTGGCTTAAGCTAAGCTAAAGCTAAACTAACCCTATTGAATGTAATGTGAACACTGACTAAGCTAGGCTAAGCTAACGCTTTTGAGTGTAAACTAGTGGCTAAGCTATTGCTTTTGAGAGTAAACTAGTGGCCAAGTTATAGCCACGTGTGTGTATTTTTTATGGGAAAGTGGAAATATAATGTGAGTTTACAAACTCTGTTCTCATGTAAACAGGTCAGTTTTTTTTGTTGGGAAAAGATTGAATTCTGAGAACATTGTTCACATCGTCCGATTGAGTGCTGCTGGTGCACTGAAGGGGACGAGACGGCGAGCCAAGCCCTGTTAAAGACCACACAACCAAAACTTGAGTTTGAGTATTCCTTTTTGCTGTTCCACTGATCATTCTTATTCACTGATTTTTGATATTTGAACTTTGATATTCGAGACTGAACTTTGATGCTTGAGTGAAGACATTTTGAAGAAAAAAAAAACTTCATTTACCTTTAAAGCAAAGGGAGAGAATTTGGTTTCACTTTAAAGTAATTGTTTACCTATACTTTGCTAGTTGATAGTTGTTTGATATTTTCTTTTATTTGACAATTGTTGGATTGTGTTTGTTGATGGGTAAATCTACAGTTTCAAGGTAAGGTGATTTTGAGCTAAATAACCTAAAGGGTATTTCAAAGAAAAGCTAAAGTTAAACCAATAGTAGCCAAGATAAACCAATAAAAAGTATTAGATTCTATCTTTAAATAGGAAATAAAATCCTAAACTCTAAAAATAAATAACAAAATAGAAAAAAAATACTTACCTCAACCCGCAGAGCCAAACATAAACTGAACCTAGAACAAAAGCAATTAGTTATTAAAATAGCAAATACAAGGTTACACTAATTGCATACTTACCTGAGGACTGAATAACCAAAACCTGAAATAGACAACAAAGGTGATTAGCATAGATCAGTAACACCGAGTAATACTTGGGTATAAAGAAAAAAAGGTTCTTACCTGTGATTTTGCACTTTGAAACAGTTGTACATTGTTTATTTTAGTTGGGGATATTTCTGTATATTGATTTATTTATTTTATTTCATTTTATTCTGAAAGAAAAAGAATCTTTGCTACATTGATGAAATTTTCCCTATATCATACATAATTTGCCATATATCTGGTCTTGTGTCTTTCATGTCTGTTGCTTCATGAGCAAACTGGTCCATTAGTCATTTCAGCTCCTGTACAGGTAACTCACAAAATATGTGCCATACACAAGTGTTTTGAGTACGTACAGGTTATAACTTTGTAATACTTTATCACAACTGATGGCACATATTTACATTTAGATTACAAATAAATGTTGATGGGTTACCGCTGTTTAAAAGCACAAGCATGTAATTGTGGCCAATTGTAGGACTTCTGCTAAGTGTGCCAATGAAGGAACCAGTTGTAATTGGTTTATTTTGTGGTAAGAAAAAACCAAGTTGCCCTAATGAGTTTTTGAGAGATTTTACATGCGAGTTACAACAGCTACAAGGAGGTTTTTTTTTCAGCCAAAAAAAAGTGTTTATCAAGCTTGATTCTGTTATCTGTGATGCACCTGCCAGAGCCTTCATAAAAAATGTGAAGGGCCACAATGCATATCATGGTTGTGATAAATGTTGCCAACCAGGCGTTTACATTAACAACCGAATGACTTACCCCTTAAATGATTACACTTTACGGACTGACATTTCATTTTTGGAGAGAACTGATGAGAGCCATCACCATGAAGGACCACATGGTTTTGCCAATCTAGATATCGGTATGGTGACTCAGTTCCCTCTAGACTACATGCATGTTGTGTGTCTAGGTGTGATGCGTCGATTGTTAAGCATTTGGTTGAGGGGTCCTTTGAAATTTCGCTTGCCCTCAAGCGTTATCGACAGGATTTCAGAAACACTTACTCAGATGCGTCCACATATACCAGCAGAATTTGCAAGGAAACCTAGATCACTAAGAGAGCTGGATCGTTGGAAAGCTACTGAGTTGTGACAGTTTCTCTTATATACAGGTCCTGTTGCTCTGGCACCATATTTGGACAGTCATGTCTATAACAACTTTATGCTGCTCTGTACAGGTATTTGTATACTTGTTAGTACACAGCTCTGCCCATTATACAGTAGCTATGAAAACACATTGCTATCCATGTTTGTAACTCATTTTGTTGAGCTCTCTGGCAAAGATGGATTGGTTATAATGTGCATGCTTTGGTCCATCTTTCAGCAGACACACAGTTACACAGTTGTTTAGATTTTATTTCAGCTTTTCCATATGAAAATTATCTCCATAAATTGAAGAGGTTTGTGAGAAAGCCAGATTTTCCTCTTGCACAGATTATAAGAAGACGGTCAGAAATGCAAAATATTACAAGTGTTGAGCTTCCTTTTAAGAATTTAATAAAGCAGCATTACGTTGGACCTGTTCCTGATGGCATCCAAGCAGTGGCACAGTATAGAGAATTATACAATGGCGAATGGGCAATGAAAGTTTCAACAGGTGACAATGTTTTTTTCTCTAGGTGGAGATGTATGTGTTGTACATAACATTATTGAGTGCAGCGATGGACTTTATGTGTGTGCTTCTCCCTTATAAAGATACGTTTGTGGCCATGCCCCTCTTGCACATGCATAGTAAAGGAAAAGGGTTTGGGTTAAGGGAGCGGTGAGGTGAGGGCAGAGTGCTATGGGGTTGGGGGGTGACATAATTTGACTAATAGCACTTGACTTGACAATTACACTTGACAAAACAAAGATCAACTGAAATTAAGATCAGCACTCATTCTTGAATATTTTTGGATACTTCTGGAATTTAAATAATGTAAGTATCCATAATCACTAATATTTATAGCATATGATATGTGTTCTGTAATATGTAATTTGTATTATTTACATACATAGGTGAATGTATCTTGTAGTCTTATGGGTCTTACAGTTTGATCATGTTACAGAGGTAGGTAAATGTAGTCTTATGGGTCTTACATTTTTGTGTATTCATTTTTTTTACTATTTTATAAACTTGATTCATTTTTTATTCTTGTATTACTACACTCCCACACATCTTCCTTCTACCAACACCAAAACATTTGTCTTGAATAACTCCACATCCTTTGCATCTTAATCAATTAGAAATGGTTGCATAAAAGCATGGGGATTTTATTTGCTCTTGTCAGTCTTTTGTCTTTAATTTTCAGGACTCCAAATGCAATTTGAGAAAATATCAGTCATAAATTGTCATGTTTAGATGTTGTAATTGTAGGTAGTTGCATATATTGCATACATGACATGCTGGATATGTTCCTTGCAGGAACTTAAACATTACATCTTCTTTTTCAGATGTTCATGGTTGTAGAATTTACTGACACCAAGACTGTAAATATTATATGAGAAACTTGGCTTTATGATGGTGTAGCTTTGTGGCCAAACTATAAGAGTGATGAGCGCATTAACAGAGCTATTCAAAAACATGAGGAGCCAGGACCAGACCAGAAACAGTATGATGTTAGAATCCTCTCATAAACTAGTAAGGTTTCCTTATTCAAGCAAAATGTGTATTTAATTAGGGCTGGAACTAATTTGCAAAATTAGAAAAAATATAATTTTGAATTAAAGATTTTTCAAATACAGTCATGCAGCTACTACCTACACAATGTAGTGTTTGAGTATCTTTTTTTTTTTTTCAACATATTTTAGGATAATAATTAAATAATTCTTTTTCATGACTGGAGTCATTTTTTTAAGAACAAAGTGCAAACTCTTTTCAGTGCAACAGCCTTTAATGACTGAATTTGGGAAACATTTTACTACGTTTTAAAATATTCCGGTTTTTGAGATGTGAAACTACAAAGTTGAACTAATTATTTTCTCAGTTCTGACCGGGTGATTATTTGAGAGCAAGAGAAAAACTGAAGGCTTCACAGAACTGTCCTACTTCAGACTTACAAACAGACAGTGAAAAAGAAATCATTAGGAAAAGAAAAATTAAGCTAAGGTATGATATGTAAAATAATGGTCAACTGCATTGTTCAATTGCAAATGGCAAATGAGTGATTCCATTGAAAAGAGAATAAATACCCAGACAACAACTGTACACTGTGCCTGATTAGGGCCAAATGTAGCGCTGCATCCGGTTCGGATCCACAAAGCAGAGCTGGCCCGGTGTCTTTTTGCACAATGGCCCAATACCGGAACTGATCTGTTTTACGGATCTGCGCCAAAACAGATCAAAAACCAGCCCAGATGAGCAAAGAACAGTGTTATATCTGGCCCTGAATTTGTGCAGGTCTGAATATTATCTTCATATCTGGCCCAAATGTGGCACAGACCCAGTTCAGAAGAGGTCCAAGCTCAAGTTGATATAAGCAGCTGTCTCTGGAACGGATCCGGCCCTGACTTGTTGCATCTGCACCGGATCCGTTCCAGAGTCAACAACAGCTCCATATCCCACATAATTATTCACAAATCAATAACAATCAATGTTTTCAAAAAACGGTAAATTCAAAAAGGGAAACATAAAACCAAATACCTCAAAAAAAGGTTTATTGAATGTCATCATGTTTTCAACACAGCATTTTTTTGAAAAATGAATTCAAACAAGAAAAAAATACAATGCCAGTACTGAGGTGTAGACTTATTAGCAAAAAATCCTGCCATTAAAGAAGCAATAATTAGCTGCTTTGTTTTCAATTGTAATAAACTGACATAAAATCAGACTTTTCAACACTGATAGAGACTGCTAAACTCTGCTCATGCCATCACAATAATACAGGTTAACTGGCAATTTGAACACAAAATACTACCATGCTGAGTTTTACAATGTCAAATTAAGAAGTGTGACCATTGAGAAGTGACAACTGCATCAGTGAAGCACAGGTCAACTAAAATGAATTGGAGTATAAAACAATACAATATAAAATACTGCAATATAAAGTAATACCAGCCAATATTGTTAAGTGTTAACATAATTTCCAGCCTCTTAACAATCATTACTGGTATCAGTCACAGTTTTCATATTGGTTGGGCTCTAATCCATGTTCTGGAATTCAAATCACTTAAAATTCTTACAGTTCATCACTGCTGCGATTGACAGCTGAACGGTGAACTGAATGGTAACGATCTTTACAACCTTTTTTTCAAGCTCTCATTGAGGAAGCCCATTATTTACAGTTACCATCCAGTACCTGCTTCAGCCAACCCTACATTAAACTGAACCAAGTGTGCTGCTGATGAAATTGAACAAATCCATGCAATGACTGGTGCTGCAGCAAGAAACAGGAACAAAAAAAAAATGTTCTTAACTGCTTTCATCTATCCAACATATTAATAACTTTATTTAAAACAGGGCTGTCACTATCGATTATTTTAGTAATTGAATAATTTAGCGATTTCTCCTAGATTTAATCTAGATTTTTTGATGTACACTGAAATTGTAATAGCCATTACAATTACAACACTGAAAATACATGATAAGAATGAGTCCGCTGCCAGAGGAGTACTGGCACTACTGTCCAATTAAGAGTCTGACCAAGTCATTGGTTGGCCCAAATCAGCCAATATTTGCAGCCCACAGTTTTATTGGGGTCATGACCTTTCAAAGGGTGGGTGAAACCTTAGAAGAAGTATGTTCACCCTATAGCAGACATGGAGGAAGTTGGATATAAAGAAGTGGTAAAAGAGGTTGGTTACAGATGAAAACAACAGAGGCCAGTCTAGATAAAGTGGCTAAAAAAAGGGTGTGAAAGAGGCTGGCCCTGGCAGAGAGATGTAGAAGGCTGACCCTTGCAGACAGGTGTAGGAGGCTTGCCCTGGCAGAGAGGTGTAGGAGGCTGACCCTTGTGGACAGGTGTAGGAGGCTGGCCCTGGTGGGGAGAGGTGTAGGAAGCTGGCCCTGGCAGAGAGTTGTAGGAAGCTGGCCCTGGTGGGGAGAGGTGTAGGAAGCTGGTCCTGGTGGGAGAGGTGTAGGAGACTGGCTGGCCCTGGTGGGGAGAGGTGTAGGAGGCTGGCCCTGGTGGGGAGAGGTGTAGGAAGCTGGCCCTGGCAGAGAGTTGTAGGAAGCTGGCCCTGCTGGGGAGAGGTGTAGGAGGCTGCCCCTGGCGGAGAGGTGTAAGAGGCTGGCCCTGGTGGAGAGTTGGATATAAAGTTGGATATAAAGAAGTCGTAAAAGAGGTTGGTTACAGAGGAAAACAACAGAGACCAGTCTAGATAAAGTAGCTAAAAAAAGGGCGTGAAAGAGGCTGGCCCTGGTAGAGAGATGTAGAAGGCTGACCCTTGCAGACAGGTGTAGGAGGCTTGCCCTGGCAGAGAGGTGTAGGAGGCTGACCCTTGTGGACAGGTGTAGGAGGCTGGCCCTGGTGGGGAGAGGTGTAGGAAGCTGGCCCTGGCAGAAAGTTGTAGGAAGCTGGCCCTGGTGGAGAGAGGTGTAGGAAGCTGGCCCTGGCGGAGAGGTGTAGGAGGCTGGCCCTGGCGGAGAGGTGAAGGAAGCTGGTCCTGGTGGGGAGAGGTGTAGGAGGCTGCCCCTGGCGGAGAGGTGTAAGAGGCTGGCCCTGGTGGAGAGGTGTCGGAGGCTGGCCCTGGTGGGGAGAGGTGTAGGAGACTGGCTGGCCCTGGCGGGGAGAGGTGTAGGAGGCTGGCCCTGGTGGAGAGGTGTAGGAGGCTGCCCCTGGCGGAGAGGTGTAAGAGGCTGGCCCTGGTGGAGAGGTGTCGGAGGCTGGCCCTGGTGGGGAGAGGTATAGGAAGCTGGCCCTGGCAGAGAGTTGTAGGAGGCTGGCCATGGGGGAGAGGTGTAGGAGGCTGGCCCTGGCGGGGAGAGGTGTAGGAGGCTGGCCATGGGGGAGAGGTGTAGGAGGCTGGCCCTGGCGGGGAGAGGTGTAGGAGGCTGGCTGGCCCTGGCGGGGAGAGGTGTAGGAGGCTGGCTGGCCCTGGCGGGGAGAGGTGTAGGAGGCTGGCTGGCCCTGGCGGGGAGAGGTGTAGGAGGCTGGCTGGCTCTGGCGGGGAGAGGTGTAGGAGGCCGGCCCTGGCGGAGAGGTGTAGGAGGCTGGCCCTGGCGGGGAGAGGTGTAGGAGGCTGGCTGGCCCTGGCGGGGAGAGGTGTAGGAGGCTGGCTGGCCCTGGCGGGGAGAGGTGTAGGAGGCTGGCTGGCCCTGGCGGGGAGAGGTGTAGGAGGCTGGCTGGCTCTGGCGGGGAGAGGTGTAGGAGGCTGGCCCTGGCGGAGAGGTGTAAGAGGCTGGCCCTGGTGGAGAGTTGGATATAAAGTTGGATATAAAGAAGTCGTAAAAGAGGTTGGTTACAGAGGAAAACAACAGAGGCCAGTCTAGATAAAGTAGCTAAAAAAAAGGGCGTGAAAGAGGCTGGCCCTGGCAGAGAGATGTAGAAGGCTGACCCTTGCAGACAGGTGTAGGAGGCTTGCCCTGGCGGGGAGAGGTGTAGGAAGCTGGCCCTGGCAGAGAGTTGTAGGAAGCTGGCCCTGGCGGAGAGGTGTAGGAGGCTGGCCCTGGTGGGGAGAGGTGTAGGAAGCTGGCCCTGGCAGAGAGTTGTAGGAAGCTGGCCCTGGCAGAGAGTTGTAGGAAGCTGGCCCTGGCGGAGAGGTGTAGGAGGCTGGCCCTGGCGGAGAGGTGTAGGAAGCTGGTCCTGGTGGGGAGAGGTGTAGGAGGCTGGCCCTGGCGGGGAGAGGTGTAGGAGGCTGGCTGGCCCTGGCGGGGAGAGGTGTAGGAGGCTGGCTGGCCCTGGCGGGGAGAGGTGTAGGAGGCTGGCCCTGGCGGAGAGGTGTAGGAGGCTGGCCTTGGTGGAGAGGTGTAGGAGGCTGCCCCTGGCGGAGACGTGTAAGAGGCCGGCCCTGGTGGAGAGGTGTCCAAGGCTGGCCCTGGTGGGGAGAGGTGTAGGAAGCTGGCCCTGGCAGAGAGTTGTAGGAGGCTGGCCATGGCGGAGAGGTGTAGGAGGCTGGCTGGCCCTGGCGGGGAGAGGTGTAGGAGACTGGCTGGCCCTGGCGGGGAGAGGTGTAGGAGACTGGCTGGCCCTGGTGGGGAGAGGTGTAGGTGGCTGGCCCTGGTGGGGAGAGGTGTAGGAGGCTGGCCCTGGTGGGGAGAGGTATAGGAAGCTGGCCCTGGCAGAGAGTTGTAGGAGGCTGGCCATGGCGGAGAGGTGTAGGAGGCTGCCCCTGGCGGGGAGAGGTGTAGGAGGCTGGCCCTGGTGGGGGGAGGTGCCGGAGGCTGGCCCTGATGGGGAGAGGTGTAGGAGGCTGGCCCTGGCAGAGAGGTGTAGAAGGCTGGCCACTGGCGGAGAGGCGAAATTTGTTTTTAACTTGAAGACAATCAAAGAGAAGACGCTAACGGTAATTTGTTTTAACAGAACTAAAAATTGTCTGTACTCCTCTACCATTAAGCTTATTTGATTGTCAAATTGAATAAAATATTTAAAAATAAATGTAATAATTTAAACAAATGTAAAAATTTGTGATACCTGATCACATATGTGCAGATATCGAAAGTAACGATTAACTTACCTCAAAGTCAGCAGCAAACTTTATAGGTCAATATCAACGGATGACTGTAGACCGCTGAGCAGGAAAAAAGAAAGGGAAATGTTTTTTTTAATTAGGCGCGTACATTTCATATATCGGGCCTTGGCCTTAGCCCGGTAAGAGTTACCGAGCTACCGCAGTAACAGCCCATAATGACGGTAAAACACGTTCTTTTATTGGTTTATTTAATGCAAACCATAGCGTGAAACAGTATTCCGACACGTCAACATGACCGAGCTGCGGTAGTAAACGCGCTCGGTGCTGCAGGCAGCTGCATGTATGTTTAAAAAACCGGCTGCGTTACTGTGACCGTTTTAGGACCACCTAAGACCACCACGGCCATGTCTCAGCTTTCACACAATCAGGCTACACACACCACATCGGACGGTAAAGTTCGTGTGGCATTCGCAATTACGTTCTGTGTTATTAGATTAATTACACTTTCATGGCCAAATTAAAGACGACAAACACAACAAACCCAGTTTCTTTTCTTGGTCTTTTTTCTATTATTTTATTTTTGCCAAAAGGTTCAACTCACGCTATCACTGTGCTTGCCTGTCTGATTCAGAGTCAGAGACCGTCTCAAAATTACAAGACGAAACAAGTGAAGCTATTATTATTATTATTATTATTATTATTATTGTTTTTGTTAGAGTTTTTCTTATTATTAGGGTTCAAGCACGAAGTGCGTAGAACCCTATTGGAATTGTGCGGATTTTTCTTATTATTATTATTAGGGTTCAAGCATGCAATGCATTGAACCCTATTGGAATTGTGCGGATTTTTCTTATTAGGGTTCAAGCATGCAATGCATTGAACCCTATTGGAATTGTGAGAATTTTTCTTATTATTATTATTATTAGGGTTCAAGCATGCAATGCATTGAACCCTATTGAAATTGTCAAGATTTTTCTTATTAGGGTCCAAGCACGCAGTGCGTAGGACCCTATTGTTTTTGTTAGAGTTTTTCTTATTATTATTATTATTAGGGTTCAAGCATGCAATGCATTGAACCCTATTGAAATTGTCAAGATTTTTCTTATTATTATTATTATTAGGGTTCAAGCACGAAGTGCGTAGAACCCTTTTGGAATTGTGCGGATTTTTCTTATTATTATTATTAGGGTTCAAGCATGCAATGCATTGAACCCTATTGAAATTGTCAAGATTTTTCTTATTATTATTATTAGGGTTCAAGCACGAAGTGCGTAGAACCCTATTGGAATTGTGCGGATTTTTCTTATTATTATTATTAGGGTTCAAGCATGCAATGCATTGAACCCTATTGGAATTGTCAAGATTTTTCTTTTTATTAGGGTTCAAGCATGCAATGCATTGAACCCTATTGAAATTGTCAAGATTTTTATTATTATTATTATTATTAGGGTCCAAGCACGCAAGTGCGTAGGACCCTATTGTTTTTGTTAGAGTTTTTCTTATTATTATTATTAGGGTCCAAGCACGCAAGTGCGTAGGACCCTATTGTTTTTGTTAGAGTTTTTCTTCTTATTATTATTATTATTATTAGGGTTCAAGCACGAAGTGCGTAGAACCCTATTGGAATTGTGCGGATTTTTCTTATTATTATTAGGGTTCAAGCATGCAATGCATTGAACCCTATTGGAATTGTCAAGATTTTTCTTATTAGGGTTCAAGCACGAAGTGCGTAGAACCCTATTGGAATTGTGCGGATTTTTCTTATTAGGGTCCAAGCACGCAAGTGCGTAGGACCCTATTGTTTTTGTTAGAGTTTTTCTTATTATTATTATTATTAGGGTCCAAGCACGCAAGTGCGTAGGACCCTATTGTTTTTGTTAGAGTTTTTCTTATTATTATTATTATTAGGGTCCAAGCACGCAAGTGCGTAGGACCCTATTGTTTTTGTTAGAGTTTTTCTTCTTCTTATTATTATTATTAGGGTTCAAGCACGAAGTGCGTAGAACCCTATTGGAATTGTGCGGATTTTTCTTATTATTATTAGGGTTCAAGCACGAAGTGCGTAGAACCCTATTGGAATTGTGCGGATTTTTCTTATTATTATTAGGGTTCAAGCATGCAATGCATTGAACCCTATTGGAATTGTCAAGATTTTTCTTATTAGGGTTCAAGCACGAAGTGCGTAGAACCCTATTGGAATTGTGCGGATTTTTCTTATTATTATTAGGGTTCAAGCATGCAATGCATTGAACCCTATTGGAATTGTCAAGATTTTTCTTATTAGGGTTCAAGCACGAAGTGCGTAGAACCCTATTGGAATTGTGCGGATTTTTCTTATTATTATTAGGGTTCAAGCATGCAATGCATTGAACCCTATTGAAATTGTCAAGATTTTTCTTATTATTATTATTATTATTTTTCTGCCCTGAAACGGAACGCACAGCCCAAACCGTAAGTCCTAGAGACACCAAACTTGGTCAATAGGTAGTAGTCCCTCCCGCTACTCAGGCGCAAGAAATCAGCCCTGTCGGCCACAAGGGGTCGCTACAGCGAAGGCCAACGCGTTAGGGTCTATATCTCCTAAACCAGATTTTTGCCAGACAAGCCATATTTTTTTCCTGGTTCCTTGGGTCCAAATAAACCATTTGGCTATTTTGATTATTTAGCTCCGCCCACTTAGATTTTTCGCAATACTGCAAAATGTGCAAAACCTACTTTTGCGAAGTAGTCCTCCAATTTTTGCCCAATCCTCATGTGTTTGGTGTCAAAAAATTCAGAAGAGTGTCCTGGTCAATAATTATCAAAAACATTTTAAGTTTTCCGTACAGCATGGCTGCCATATGCAAATGAACCCCTCTGGATAAATTCAAAATAATTCAGAATTAATTGAAAAATCTGTAACTCAAGAATTCTTCAGCCAAAAAATTTCAAACTTGACAGACCATGTCAGTAGCCTATTCTGAGGTAGCCATTCGATTTTTGTGCGCATAAGTAATTAGGGGGCGGAGCAACAAAAACAGGGCATTTTCTCTGCAGCCGTACATCCGATCAAGCTGAAACTTGGCATCCAGCATCCTCTCGCCAGTCTACAAGTGTCGATTGAAGGACGTTTGGATACATCGAAATTTGTGGTCGCCATCGGCCAATAAGCATTCAGCAGGCCATTTGACAGGCTTAACATTGACCAATCATGACGAAACTTGACTAGTGTCTATATGTAGCCATTTTCTAACAACCAGTCGAGGTTCAAAAGATTTGACCACTGGGGGCCGCTATTTCAAAAAATTACATATTATTACATGTTATTACAATATTATTACAATTTCCACCTACAGCCTATTGTATTACCATGTGACAAACAATTTTGCATATACATGTTTATTAAAAATCTGTATCGTTTTTTTGTAATCGATAAATGTTTCAAAACCCTACTTTTCGAACTAGTCTCTGGATTTTGATCCAATTTTGTCAAAGTTTGTCTAGAACAATTCTGTGGCATCTGTAGGTACATAATTATCAAAAACATTTTGACTTTTCTACTCAGGGTCATGTGGATTAATCACCAAATTCCTGCATATGTGGCATTGTTAGCTTGGTTAGCTATAACTCATCAGTCATTGATCAGATCATGTTCAACCTTTGAGTATTTATACAAATTGAGATTCTAATGGAGCACACCAAGTTTGGTCCAGATTGGCCTTTGGGGGTGCTTCAGCACTCAAAAACACTGAAAAATCAATAAAAATGCTATTACAATGTTATTACAAGGCCCACATATAAACAAATGGTGTCATGTGACTCAGTCCACTAAGATGAACAACTTTCTAATTACATGTTATGTCAAAAATTGCACTGCTTTTTTTTTATTTTGACTTATTCATTCAAAGATTTCACTATACAAAGACTTGCTATACAAAGGCTTGAGGCCTGTTTAGGCCTAATATAATAAAAGGCTTGAGGCCTTTTTAGGCCTAATGGGCGAAACCAAAAGCTTGAGGCCTTTTTAGGCCTAATGGCCTAAACCAACAGCTTGAGGCCTTTTTAGGCCTAGTGAGCTAAACCTGCAGAAGGGCCCGTACTGCTGTTGCATGCTTGAACCCGCTCATTGCCGCTTGCGGCTATATTTAGGGTTCAAGCACGAAGTGCGTAGAACCCTATTGGAATTGTGAGAATTTTTCTTATTATTAGGGTTCAAGCATGCAATGCATTGAACCCTATTGGAATTGTGAGAATTTTTCTTATTATTATTATTATTATTATTATTTTTCTGCCCTGAAACGGAACGCACAGCCCAAACCGTAAGTCCTAGAGACACCAAACTTGGTCAATAGGTAGTAGTCCCTCCCGCTACTCAGGCGCAAGAAACCAGCCCTGTCGGCCACAAGGGGGCGCTACAGCGAAGGCCAACGCGTTAGGGTCTATATCTCCTAAACCAGATTTTTGCCAGACAAGCCATATTTTTTTCCTGATTCTATGGGTCCAAATAAACCTTTTGGCTATTTTGATTATTTAGCTCCGCCCACTTAGATTTTTCGCAATACTGCAAAATGTGCGAAACCTACTTTTGTGTACTAGTCCTCCAATCTTTGCCCAATCCTCATGTGTTTGGTGTCAAAAAATTCAGAAGAGTGTCCTGGTCAATAATTATCAAAAACATTTTGAGTTTTCTGTACAACATGTCTGCCATATGCAAATGAACCCTTCTGGATAAATTCAAAATAATTCAGAATTAATTGAAAAATCTGTAACTCAAGAATCCTTCAGCCAAAAAATTTCAAACTTCACAGGCCATGTCACTAGCCCATTCTGAGGTAGCCATTCGATTTTTGTGTGCATAAGTAATTAGGGGGCGGAGCAACAAAAACAGGGCATTTTCTCTGCAGCCGTACATCCGATCAAGCTGAAACTTGGCATCCAGCATCCTCTCGCCAGTCTACAAGTGTCGATTGAAGGACGTTTGGATACATCGAAATTTGTGGTCGCCATCGGCCAATAAGCATTCAGCAGGCCATTTGACAGGCTTAACATTGACCAATCATGACGAAACTTGACTAGTGTCTATATGTAGCCATTTTCTAACAACCAGTCGAGGTTCAAAAGATTTGACCACTGGGGGCCGCTATTTCAAAAAATTACATATTATTACATGTTATTACAATATTATTACAATTTCCACCTACAGCCTATTGTATTACCATGTGACAAACAATTTTGCCTATACATGTTTATTAAAAATCTGTATCGTTTTTTTGTAATCGATAAATGTTTCAAAACCCTACTTTTCGAACTAGTCTCTGGATTTTGATCCAATTTTGTCAAAGTTTGTCTAGAACAATTCTGTGGCATCTGTAGGTACATAATTATCAAAAACATTTTGACTTTTCTACTCAGGGTCATGTGGATTAATCACCAAATTCCTGCATATGTGGCATTGTTAGCTTGGTTAGCTATAACTCATCAGTCATTGATCAGATCATGTTCAACCTTTGAGTATTTATACAAATTGAGATTCTAATGGAGCACACCAAGTTTGGTCCAGATTGGCCTTTGGGGGTGCTTCAGCACTCAAAAACACTGAAAAATCAATAAAAATGCTATTACAATGTTATTACAAGGCCCACATATAAACAAATGGTGTCATGTGACTCAGTCCACTAAGATGAACAACTTTCTAATTACATGTTATGTCAAAAATTGCACTGCTTGTCTTTTATTTTGGCTTATTCTTTCAAAGATTTCACTATACAAAGACTTACTATACAAAGGCTTGAGGCCTGTTTAGGCCTAATATAATAGAAGGCTTGAGGCCTTTTTAGGCCTAATGGGCGAAACCAAAAGCTTGAGGCCTTTTTAGGCCTAATGGGCTAAACCAGAAGCTTGAGGCCTTTTTAGGCCTAATGGGCTAAACCTGCAGAAGGGCCCGTACTGCTGTTGCGTGCTTGAACCCGCTCATTGCCGCTTGCGGCTATATTTAGGGTTCAAGCATGCAATGCATTGAACCCTATTGGAATTGTGAGAATTTTTCTTCTTATTATTATTATTATTTTTCTGCCCTGAAACAGAACGCACAGCCCAAACCGTAAGTCCTAGAGACACCAAACTTGGTCTACTGGTAGTAGTCCCTCCCGCTACTCAGGCGCAAGGAATCAGTCCAGTCGGCCACAAGGGGGCGCTACAGCGCAGGTCAACGCGTTTGGGTCTATATCTCCTAAACTAGATTTTTGCCAGACAAGCCATATTTTTTTCCTGATTCTATGGGTCCAAATAAACCATTTGGCTATTTTGATTATTTAGCTCCGCCCACTTAGATTTTTCGCAATACTGCAAAATGTGCGAAACCTACTTTTGTGTACTAGTCCTCCAATCTTTGCCCAATCCTCATGTGTTTGGTGTCAAAAAATTCAGAATAGTGTCCTGGTCAATAATTATCAAAAACATTTTGAGTTTTCTGTACAACATGTCTGCCATATGCAAATGAACCCTTCTGGATAAATTCAAAATAATTCAGAATTAATTGAAAAATCTGTAACTCAAGAATCCTTCAGCCAAAAAATTTCAAACTTCACAGGCCATGTCAGTAGCCCATTCTGAGGTAGCCATTCGATTTTTGTGCGCATAAGTAATTAGGGGGCGGAGCAACAAAAACAGGGCATTTTCTCTGCCTCTGAACATCCTATCAAGCTGAAACTTTGCATCCAGCATCCTCTCGCCAGTCTACAAGTGTGCATTGAAGGACGTTTGGATACATCGAAATTTGTGGTCGCCATCGGCCAATAAGCATTCAGCAGGCCATTTGACAGGCTTAACATTGACCAATCATGACGAAACTTGACTGGTGTCTATATGTAGCCACTTTCTAACAACCAGTCGAGTTTCAAAAGATTTGACCACTGGGGGGCGCTATTTCAAAAATGTACATATTATTACATGTTATTACAATATTATTACAATTTCCACCTACAGCCTATTGTAGTACAGTGTGACAAACAATTTTGCCTGTACATGTTTATTAAAAATCTGTATAGTTTTTTTGTAATCGATAAATGTTTGAAAACCCTACTTTTCGAACTAGTCTCTGGATTTTGATCCAATCTTATCAAAGTTGGTCTAGAACAATTCTTTGGCATCTGTAGGTAAATAATTATCAAAAACATTTTGACTTTTCTACTCAGGGTCATGTGAATTAATCACCAAATTCCTGCATATGTGGCATTGTTAGCTTGGTTAGCTATAACTCAACATTCATTGGTCAGATCATGTTCAAACTTTGAGGATTTATACATATTGAGATTCTAATGGAGTATGCCAAGTTTGGTCCAGATTGGCCTTTGGGGGTCCTTCAGCACTCAAAAACACTGAAAAATCAATAAAAATGCTATTACAATGTTATTACAAGGCCCACATATAAACAAATGGTGTCATGTGACTCAGTCCACTAAGATGAACAACTTTCTAATTACATGTTATGTCAAAAATTGCACTGCTTGTCTTTTATTTTGGCTTATTCATTCAAAGATTTCACTATACAAAGACTTACTATACAAAGGCTTGAGGCTTTTCTAGGCCTATTATAATAAAAGGCTTGAGGCCTTTTTAGGCCTAATGGGCGAAACCAAAAGCTTGAGGCCTTTTTAGGCCTAATGGCCTAAACCAGAAGCTTGAGGCCTTTTTAGGCCTAATGGGCTAAACCTGCAGGAGGGCTCGTACTGCTGTTGCATGCTTGAACCCGCTCATTGCCGCTTGCGGCTATATTGGTGATTATAATCGCTCGAGTATAATCACAAATTTCTCCGTAGAGCCCAAACCATAAGTCCCAGGTCCACCAAACTTGGAGTTTATGTTCATGAGGAGACTCTGACCTCCTATGACAACAATCACCCCAGTTGGCCAATGGGGGGCGCTACAGCATATATACAAACTTTTACCCATATTTTGAACACATTATTGCCTGTAACTTTTGAACAGAGTGACATAGAGACAAAATTCTTTTTTCTCCTGATTCCTTGGGACCTGCTGAACAAGTGTACCCTGGGTCACTTTGAGCTCCGCCCACTTAGTTTTTGAGCTAATTTGCATAATTTGAAAAACCTATTCTTGCGAACTAGTCTCTGGATTTTTGGCCAATTTTCATCAGGTTGGTACCACATGATTCAGAAGAGAATGCACCTTAATAATTATCAAAAAAACTTTCACATTTGTAAACAGTTTGGCCGCCATAAGCCAACAAACCCTTCTGATATAGAACATAACTGACTTAAAGGACTGGAACTCATAAATGCTTTTTCTGATTCTCACAATCCTTCATACACATTTGTAAGAGCATGTATAGATTACCATGCACCCCACAACATGAAAATAAAAATTCCTCCAGTTGTCTATAGGGGGGCGCAATTCCAAATGGTCTAAGTTTTCAACACGTTTTTTGCTGTAACTTAAGATCAAAGTGGCCTACGCATGAAATTCTTTTTTTTGTCTCATTCTTTGGGACATTATTAACATGTCAGACCATAAAAAATTTTCGTTCCTCATTCATATGTTTAGCTAATTTGCATAATGTGCGAACTCTACTCTTGTGAACTAGTCTCTGAATTTTTCACTGATCCTCATACAGTTACTGTCACATTATTCAGAAGAGAGCATTCTGCAATATTTATCAAAAACATTTGGATATCCTTATATAATATGGCCGCAACGAGCTAACAAATCCTTCTGGACTGGAGATGAACTTAAACAGCTCAAACTCACCAATGTTAAGCCTCATTCTCTCATTCTCATGGACAACCTTGACAAATTGTGGACTTTTTCTAAACTCTGACTTTCCTTGCTTGTTTCCTTTCTATTAACAACTTTTGCACATAGTTGCCATATAGGGCTACTTGGGCTGTTGCGTGCTTGGACCCGCTCATTGCCGCTTGCGGCTATATTTATTATTATTATTCTTTTTCTTCCCTGAAACGAAACGCACAGCCCAAACCGTAAGTCCTAGAGACACCAAACTTGGTCAATAGGTAGTAGTCCCTCCCGCTACTCAGGCGCAAGAAATCAGCCCTGTCGGCCACAAGGGGGCGCTACAGCGAAGGCCAACGCGTTTGGGTCTATATCTCCTAAACCAGATTTTTGCCAGACAAGCCATATTTTTTTCCTGGTTCTATGGGTCCAAATAAACCTTTTGGCTATTTTGATTATTTAGCTCCGCCCACTTAGATTTTTCGCAATACTGCAAAATATGCGAAACCTACTTTTGCGAACTAGTCCTACAATTTTTGACCAATCCTCATGCTTTTAGTGTCAAAAAATTCAGAAGAACCTCAAGGTCAATAATTATCAAAAACATTTTAAGTTTTCCATACAACATGGCTGCCATATGTAAATGAACCCTTCTGGATAAATTCAAAATAATTCAGAATTAATTGAAAAATCTGTAACTCAAGAATTCTTCAGCCAAAAAATTTCAAACTTCACAGACCATGTTCATAGCCCATTCTGAGGTAGCCATTCGATTTTTGTGCGCATATGTAATTAGGGGGCGGAGCAACAAAAACAGGGCATTTTCTCTGCAGCCGTACATCCCATCAAGCTGAAACTTGGCATGCAGCATCCTCTCGCCAGTGTACAAGTGTGCATTGAAGGAAGTTTGGATACATCGAAATTTGTGGTCGCCATCGGCCAATAAGCATTCAGCAGGCCATTTGACAGGCTTAACATTGACCAATCATGACGAAACTTGACTGGTGTCTATATGTAGCCACTTTCTAACAACCAGTCGAGTTTCAAAAGATTTGACCACTGGGGGGCGCTATTTCAAAAATTTACATATTATTACATGTTATTACAATATTATTACAATTTTCACCAATAGCCTATTATATTACAGTGTGACAAACAATTTTGCATATACATGTTTATTACAAATCTGCGTAGTTTTTTGTAATCGATAAATGTTTGAAAACCCTACTTTTCGAACTAGTCTCTGGATTTTGATCCAATCTTTTCAAAATTGGTCTAGAACAATTCTTTGGCATATATAGGTAAATAATTATCAAAAACATTTTGACTTTTCTACTCAGGCTCATGTGGATTAATCACTAAATTCCTGCATACGTGGCATTTTTAGCTTGGTTAGCTATAACTCATCAGTCATTGGTCTTTGAGTATTTATACATATTGTGATTCTAATGGAGTGTGCCAAGTTTGGTCCAGATTGGCCTTTGGGGGTCCTTCAGCACTCAAAAACACTGAAAAATCAATAAAAATGCTATTACAATGTTATTACAAGGCCCACATATAAACAATTGGTGCCATGTGACTCAGTCCACTAAGATGAACAACTTTCTAATTACATGTTATGTCAAAAATTGCACTGCTTGTCTTTTATTTTGGATTATTCATTCAAAGATTTCACTATACAAAGACTTACTATACAAAGGCTTGAGGCCTGTTTAGGCCTAATATAATAAAAGGCTTGAGGCCTTTTTAGGCCTAATGGCCTAAACCAAAAGCTTGAGGCCTTTTTAGGCCTAAAGGCCTAAACCAGAAGCTTGAGGCCTTTTTAGGCCTAATGGGCTAAACCTGAAGGAGGGCCCGTACTGCTGTTGCGTGCTTGAACCCGCTCATTGCCGCTTGCGGCTATATTTATTAGGGTTCAAGCATGCAATGCATTGAACCCTATTGAAATTGTAAAGATTTTTCTTCTTATTATTATTATTATTATTATTTTTCTGCCCTGAAACAGAACGCACAGCCCAAACCATAAGTCCTAGAGACTTGAAACTTGGTCAATAAGTAGTAGTCCCTCCCGCTACTCAGGCGCAAGGAATCAGCCCAGTCGGCCACAAGGGGGCGCTACAGCGAAGGCCAACGCGTTAGGGTCTATATCTCCTAAACTAGATTTTTGTCAGACAAGCCATATTTTTTTCCTGATTCTATGGGTCCAAATAAACCTTCTGGCTATTTTGATTATTTAGCTCCGCCCACTTAGATTTTTCGCAATACTGCAAAATAAGCGAAACCTACTTTTGCGAACTAGTCCAACAATTTTCACCGGATCCTCATGTGTTTGGTGTCAAAAAATTCAGAGGAGCCTGCAGGTCAATAATTATCAAAAACATTTTAAGTTTTCCATACAACATGGCTGCCATATGTAAATGAACCCTTCTGGATAAATTCAAAATAATTCAGAATTAATTGAAAAATCTGTAACTCAAGAATCCTTCAGCCAAAAAATTTCAGACTTCACAGGCCATGTCAGTAGACTATTCTGAGGTAGCCATTCGATTTTTGTGCGCATACGTAATTAGGGGGCGGAGCAACAAAAACAGGGCATTTTCTCTGCAGCCGTACATCCCATCAAGCTGAAACTTGGCATGCAGCATCCTCTCGCCAGTGTACAAGTGTGCATTGAAGGAAGTTTGGATACATCGAAATTTGTGGTCGCCATCGGCCAATAAGCATTCAGCAGGCCATTTGACAGGCTTAACATTGACCAATCATGACGAAACTTGACTGGTGTCTATATGTAGCCACTTTCTAACAACCAGTCGAGTTTCAAAAGATTTGACCACTGGGGGGCGCTATTTCAAAAATTTACATATTATTACATGTTATTACTATATTATTAAAATTTCCACCTACAGCCTATTGTACTACCATGTGTCAAACAATTTTGCCAATACATGTTTATTAAAAATTTGTATCGTTTTTTTGTAATCGATAAATGTTTCAAAACCCTACTTTTTGAACTAGTCTCTGGATTTTGAACCAATCTTTTCAAAATTGGTCTAGAACAATTCTTTGGCATCTGTAGGTAAATAATTATCAAAAACATTTTGACTTTTCTACTCAGGGTCATGTGGATTAATCACTAAATTCCTGCATACGTGGCATTGTTAGCTTGGTTAGCTATAACTCATCAGTCATTGGTCAGATCATGTTCAAACTTTGAGGATTTATACATATTGTGATTCTAATGGTGTATGCCAAGTTTGGTCCAGATTGGCCTTTGGACGCGCTTCAGCACTCAAAAAGACTGAAAAATCAATAAAAATGCTATTACAATGTTATTACAAGGTCCACATATAAACAATTGGTGTCATGTGACTCAGGCCACTAAGATAAACAACTTTCTAATTACATGTTATGTCAAAAATTGCACTGCTTGTTTTTTATTTTGGCTTATTCATTCAAAGATTTCACTATACAAAGACTTACTATACAAAGGCTTGAGGCCTGTTTAGGCCTAATATAATAAAAGGCTTGAGGCCTTTTTAGGCCTAATGGGCGAAACCAAAAGCTTGAGGCCTTTTTAGGCCTAATGGCCTAAACCAGAAGCTTGAGGCCTTTTTAGGCCTAATGAGCTAAACCTGCAGGAGGGCCCGTACTGCTGTTGCATGCTTGAACCCGCTCATTGCCGCTTGCGGCTATATTTATTATTATTATTATTTTTGACCCATACTCTGTATGAATCTTATGTAGTCCAGTATGCCAAACAATTTTTCAATTGCAAGTTCATTATAAAAATGCATGGTTTTTTTGTAATCTTTAACAGTTTGAAAACCATGCTTTTCGAACTAGTCTCTGAGTTTTGATCCAAACATCTCGAATTTGGTCTAGAAATACTCTGTGGCCTGTCTAGGTAAATAATTATCCAAAAAATATTGACTTTTTCACTCGACCTGGTGTTGCTCCATCAATACATCACTGCGGCCGTGGCATAGCCAGGTTGATTTGCTATAACTCATCAGTCTTTGGTTGTATCATTTCAAAATTTTGAGTACTTATACACATTGAGACTCAGACAAGGTGTGCAAAATTTGGTCCAGAGTGCACTGGGTCTCATTATGGCCTGATTATCAAAGCCTTAAACATGGAGAAACAAAACCCCTTGCAAACACAACTATGACAGATATTTTACCATTACTCATGTATTTTTGACATCTATGTTGATAATCCTTTGCATGTTCTACAATCCTTTGTAAATCAGTCCATAGAAATGTAAACATATGTTGAAAGTAAAATGGTTCATGACAAATGAAGGCCTGTTGATAAACTCAGACTTCTTTTCAGCCTCTCTGCCTCGAAGGCCCAAACTGCGTTAGGCCTTATTAGGCCTATTTGGCTCAAAGTGCATGAGAGCTTCTTGGGCTTATGCGTGCTTGAACCCGCTCATTGCCACTTGCGGCTATATTTATTCATTTGTTTTATTGTTCGAATTAGTAATCATTTTTCAGTCTCTAAGATGATCGGGATTTTGATGTTGCTATGTTTCTTTTATCTGTTCCTTGTATGCTTGTCAAGTTAATGTACCAATTTTTTTTTAAACAGTTGAAAGCATATTCTAACGTGCAAATCGATATGTGCAGGCGAAGGATGTCCACCGTAAAGGAGAAGCCATCATAAAAGCACTTTGTTCGCACCTGAATGATGATGATGGATTTCTTATCAAGGAGTACATGGTAAGTCAGTATGTGACCTAAGCACATCCCCATCATTCTAATTCAATTCTAATTTCTAACTAAGGTAAATTCATCTTATTTCATATTTGAGCTCTTTTAAATACTGTGTGTCTTCCAGGCACCTCAGTTCTTATATCAATTGCTTATAACATTTGCTTAAAAAAATCAGGCCCCTCTCATCTGTATAGTAGATCCAAATCGAAATGCAGCGTTGGTGTGTTAGTATGTTAGCACAAACCATAGACTGTAGGTGCTAGTGTGAGAAGGGTGAACTAGAACTATTCATTTTGTAATGTGTATTTTACCATTGAATGAAGTTTTGTGGAGATGGGGCCTGATTTTATTTAGATTCATCATAAAATAAATATTTGATATTAAAAAACTGTCTGAGGTACCTGGAAGTATTTAGAAGAGCTCAAATGAGAAATAAACTAAACTTACTCTTTATGGAACAAGAGTACAATGGAGTTTAGTATTAATAACATGATTTAATTTGTAGGACATTCATGGTGAAGACATCTTGAGGGACCAGCACAGCACTGAAATGGGCATTTATGTCATCAGAAGGGAGCTCTTGGAGAATATGAAGACGTTGACGCTGATGGAAACATTATTGTAGGAAACATCAAATCAGTTGCACCAGACTGCAGTAATGCTTGGAGTAATCTATGCACTGAATATGGCTCGCTACAATGGGCGGAAATGCTGCTATGAATTTGTACATTCCTCATGCCAAAGGATGGTGCAAAGCTCTCCCCTAATGTTCTTGGTTTGGAGAACAAAATCTTGGGATAGTCAAAGTAGGCTGTCCATTCTGGAAATATATGGAACTTTTCACACTAGCTTCTACTTTGATTGAAAAGCAATGGACTTTTGAACAACGCTTAAGTCACATGAAACAAGAATGGCTGTATTTGTCAACATCTCTTAAAATTCAGTGACATTTCAATGATTTTCTATACAACATGTCAAGATCCTGGTCATGTTTAAGAACAATATGTCTTAAAATGGCAGGCAATTAAATTTTAAAATCTTTTTTGCTAACACTGTACAAAGTAGCCTTTTGAACAATTTGAGCTCTATAACTTTTCACCTGAAATTTGCATAGTCTAACAAGCAAAATAAGGTTGTGCTAACTAGAGGCAGTGCTTTGACAAGAAGGCTGTACTCTGTAGGCACTATTTCTGGGGCATTATTTTGATCATTGATGACAATTGAATATTGTATAAAGTCATAAAACATTAATACTGTGTTATTGTACTGTTCTATTTTAAATATCTGCTGTTGTAAAGTTGTGCTTAAGGTTGGTGTTATTATTACATAATTACTGAATGTTACTTCATTGTTTCACAATTTCTGGGCCATTACTAAAGACTTAATTAATTGTGATTAAAGACACACACATTTAGGTGAATGTGTTTATAATTGCAGTGTTCTGTTTGAAGCTTATTGTTGTATGTAAAGTTGCATTTTAGCTTGAGGTGCCTGCAAGACGAGCAATAATTTATTGATACCTGTGCACTTTTAGAGAAGTATTTAGTCTATTTTTTACTATTCTGCTTTATTTTGTCTATAGTCTTGTTTTATTACTTAATATTCAGTGTTTTTCTATAGTGGTAAAGCAAATGTGTATTTTAGTTGATCCTAATATCCATATGCATTTGATATACCTTAATAAAGTCACTGTATTTTTTTTATTGTCATGATAGTCATTGTCTTGACCATGTCTTTAAATAGATGGAACATTAATAAGTGTAGCTGAAGTTTAATTTGTGAAAATTAACATTTAAACATTGTACATTAATAAATGCTCTGTGATATAATTGAGCTGTTGTATCTAATAAACAATGAGTAACTATTTGGAAATACACCAGAATTGAGTAGTTTTCTAAAAAGTTATTTAACAATCTACATAATTTTATGAAATAGCATGAACATGATTAAATTTAGTTAAAATTACACTTCAAGGAAATTTTACAAAATAAAATTAAGCAGACAAAACTTACAAGCAATGAGTAAATGTAATCAGAAAGACATCAAATTTGAGTTGTTTTAACTAAAAAAAAGATGTATTTATAACAATCTACATAATTTGCTTAAGTAGAAAGAACATAATTCATTTTAGTTAAAATTACACTATTGAAGTAAATCCTGCAAAATATAGTTGACATTACTTATAGGTAATAAGTAAATGTTACTCAAATTATATCTCTGAATGTACTGTGATCAGAGACTGGAGCAAAGTACCACCCACGTTTACTACGCCAGTGTCTGTTTGTTGTCAGACAAAAATGTACTGTAAGTCTATGTTCTTGTAAATGACAGAGCTGTTAAAAATGTTTAGACCACATAAACCGAAGCTACAGCAGCTCTTTTGTCTGTGCTGTGATGACAAAGCTGATTAAGACGGTTCTTCACTGCTGTTGATCAAGATGCTTTAGTGTTCACACTGTAAACATTATATGGTCAGTATTATGTGTTCTCCCTACATAGCGTGCTGCCTAGGTCATGAAACTTTGGTTTCTGCACACAAGTAGCGCTCTAAAAGTTAGATAGGGAGTCGTGCAGCTAATGGCTAAATATAAATGGCTTTCTATTCAACATATATTGCACTTTGTAAATGTTATGTGGTCAGAGCCAGTTAGCCCTATAATCTCATTTTGTACTGCCCTGCAAATTCTACAAGGGCCCCGCCTCCCTCTCGTGTCAAAGCTGTTATTTGTTTACAAATTTGATGAGAGGATGAAGCAGACTACCTGTCGGGCCGTGTGAACAAGCGGCTGGCTAATCAGTAATGATTTACACAATGATTTGCATCTCTGCTAGAAAAACCATCATAAACCAGCATGCCTGGTCACCAGCAAAACCAGCATATGTTGTGTTTTGGATGCTGTTATTCTCGTCACGAGCAAGAATAGCTGATATGATGATCACCAACAAAACCAGCATATGTTGTGTTTTTGATGCTGGTCTGCTGGTCACCCAGCATGACCATGCGAGGTTACCAGCTATACCAGCATCAGACCAGCATAAGACCAGAATAAACCAACATTGGTGCTGGTCTGTGCTTTTTTTCAATAAGGATGCTTAGCCTGCAGCACCAAAATATACTTTGGTACTGAAAGATGCTACCACCAATAGAAAAGAGTTTCTCTGTTAAAACTGCTTTCTCACATCTAAGAAGTGTAATGTAGTGGAAGTCTAATTCACCAGTAACTCCCATACCCAAGAGAGCCAAAAGTGCAACTGCAGTTTTATAACAGTGGCACAGGGATCTGAAAGTTTGGGGTCTAAAGTCGTGGTGTTGCAGCTCTGCATTTGAATAGTGCTGTATTGGGGTGGTTTCAACTCAGCACAAGGTGGGAGAAAATTTATGTCCTCGTTGAACATTATTTTTCTCCCATCTGTTGGTGTATAGTGACATAATAAAAATCATCAAATTTGGAGCAGCAATTAAAGGCTCCCCTTTCTTTAAATTGTTGACCTCTCATAAACACTGCCATGAATTGTGTGCTGGACATCCCTGCTTTGAGAGGAGGAATTTGGGTATAGTCAGCCCTGAAGACCTTTAACTTTTCAAAATTTTTTATTTATTTTTTAAGCAACTTTCAACATTGAAAATACAAAAAAATGCACTTCATAATTCAATCTGTTAAACTATCTCATGATCAAGTATAACCCCAAGTTGGGATGCTGTGTAAAATGTAAATAAATGTCAATAAAAACAGAATGCAATGATTTGCAAATAACATAGACCCATATTATATTCACAATAGAACAAAGAACACATATCAGATGTTGAAAGTGAGACATTTTACTATTTCATGAAAAAACATTTACTCATTTAGAACTTGATGGCAGCAACGCATCTCAAAAATTTGGGATGGGGCAACAAAAGGCTGGAAAAGTAAGTGGTACTAATAAAAAAACAACTGGAGGAACAATTTGCAACTAACACACATGGCTGGGTCAAGAGCATTTTAGAGAGGCAGAATCTCTCTGAAGCAAAGTTGGGCAGAGGTTCACCAATATGCGAAAAACTGAAAAAATTCAGAAAAATGTTCCTCAACTTAAAATTGCAAAGACTTTGGATATCCCACCATCTACAATACATTATATCATCAAAAGATTCAGAGAATCTGGAGAAATCCCTGTACACAAGGGACAAGGTAGATTGTCAATATTGGATGCTCATGATCTTTGGGCTCTCAGGCGGCACTGCATTGAAAACAGGCATGATTCTCTACTGGAAATCACTGCATAGGCTCAGAAACACTTCCAGAAATCATTGTCCTTGAACACAGTTCACCCTGCTGTCCATAAATGCTAGTTAAAGCTGTATCATGCAAAGAAGAAACCATATATAAACAGGATCCAGAAACACCGCCAACTTCTCTGGGCTCAAGCTCATTTAAGATGGACTCAGGTGAAGTGGAAAAGTGTCCTGTGGTCCAATTAATCAAAATTTGAAATTCTTTTTGGAAATAATGGACACTGTGTCCTCCGGGCTAAAGACCATTCAGCTTGTTATTAGCATACAGTTCAAAAGCCAGCATCCATGATGGTATGGGGGGGGCATTAGTGCACATGGCATGGGTGTCTTGCACATCTGGGAAGGCACCTTTAATGTTAAATGAAATATACAGGTTTTGACAACATATGTTGCCATTCAGACAATGTCTTTTTCAGGATAGGCCCTGCTTATTTCAGCAAGACAGTGTAAAACCACATTCTGCACCTATTACAACAGCATGGCTGTATAGTAAAAAAGTTAGGGTGCTAAACTGACCTGCCTGCAGTCCAGATCTGTCACCCACTGAAAACATCTGGCGCATTATAAAATGAAAAATACGACAAAGGAGACCCCAAACTGTGGAACAGCTGAAATCCTATGTCAAACAAGAATGGGAAAACCTTTCACTTTCAAAGCTACAGCAATTGGTCTCCTCACTTCCCAAACACTTACAGAGTGTTGTTAAAAGAAGAGGCGATGAAACATAGTGATAAACATGCCCCCGTCCCAACTTTATTGAGATGCGTTGCTGCCATCAAGTTCTAAATGAGTTAATGTTTTCCATGAAATGGTAAAATGTCTCACTTTCAACATCTGATATGTGTTCTTTGTACTATTGTGAATAAAACATGGGTCTATGAGATTTACAAATCATTGCATTCTGTTTTTATTTACATTTATTTATATTTTACACAGCGACCCAACTTTTTTGGAATTGGGGTTGTAAAAGTGTTGAATTTTTCAGCATATTATCATACAATACAAATACTCTCATGGTCAACTTTTAGAATATTTATTGTGTGTGTATTTACATGATAACAATGATATGAACTCATAACGATGTCATAATTCATAATGAATAGAACAAATCAGCGTAACGTCATACCAGAGAACGCACTTCCATGATTTGAGAGTTATTTAACCAAGGCATTGGAAAAAATAGAACATTTTCAATGATCTTTTTATGAAACAATTAAATACTAAGATGTGTGTACCTCTACACATTCGTTATTAAATACTGGCAAAGCAAGCAAGCAAGCAAGCAAAGTTTATTTATATAGCACTTTTTACAACTGGTGTTGTCACAAAGCAGCTTTACAGAAAAATCAGCATTAAAGAAAGAAATCTGGGTCCAAACCCCCATGAGCAAGCCAGTGGCGACAGTGGCAAGGAAAAACTCTCTAAGAGCAGGAGGAAGAAACCTTCAGAGGAACCAAGACTCAGAAGGGGAACCCATCCTCCTCTGGTTGACACCGGATAGCAAAACATTGTTAGTATAAGGTACTGTAGTACACAATGATGAAAACAGATGGAGCAATGGTTAAATTGATTAGTTTAGTTTAAGCAGCAGCAGCATCATCATTGGGAGGGTCAGTTCATGAGGGTGAGGTTTGCACAGCGTTGTTCAGCATGAAGCTCAGTGGTGGTCAAGCCGGTCCAGAGGGCTGGCGAGCAGTGGGCACCTGTTCAAGGAGGTGAGGCAACAGCATCAGACGCATAGGATCTCTTCAATTCAGCAAAGAAAGGAAAACACACAGAGAGTTAGTTCTGTAATGAGTGACATCACCAATTACAGTATTAAAAAAGCAGCAGAGACTCCGTCAGGTCTGGATCTGACAGGGAAAAACTAATTACCAAAGGCTTGACTATACAAGTAAGTTTTTAGCCTAGACTTAAAGACTGAGGCTGTGTCTGAGTCCCAAACATTAACAGGAAGATTATTCCAAAGCTGGGGGGCTTTGTATGAGAAAGCTCTCCCCCCTGATGTAACTTTATTAATTCTAGGTACGCAAGTAATAGAATTTTATAGTCAATGCGAAATTTAACTGGTAACCATTGTAGCATTGATAGAACTGGGCTGATATGGTCAAACTTTCTGGTTCTTGTGAGGACTCTGGCTGCAGCATTCTGGACTAGCTGAAGCTTGTTAAGGCTTTTGCTGGGACTAAATGCATGAACTAGCTTTTCTGCATCCTGTAGAGATAACGCATTTCTTAATTTAGCAATATTGCAGAGATGCAGAAAGGCTGTTCTAGTAATATTAGTTATATGTGCATCGAAGGACAGATCAGGGTCTATCAAGACACCAAGATTTTTTACAGATGAGCTTGATGCTACTGAGAAATTGTTAAGTTTAAGTGGAAAATTAGATAGTTTGTTTCTAGCTGCTTTGGGACCAACAAGCAGAGCCTCTGTTTAATCCGAATTAAGAAGGAGAAAGTTACTCGTCATCCAGTCTTGTATGTCTTTTATACGGTCCTCAATCTTGCTAAGTTTAATTTTATCTGTACTATGATGTGGCCTAAAACCAGACTGAAATTTTTTGTGTATATGATTTCTATGTAAATAGGAGCTTAATTGTTTTGCTACAACTTTTTCCAAGATCGTAGATATAAAGGGGAGATTCGAGATAGGTTTATAGTTTGATAGTTTGCAGGGATCAAGGTTAGCTTTCTTAAATCAGTCTAATTACTGCTAGTTTGAGAGTTTTTGGGATGTATCCAAGGCTAAGAGAAGAGTTTATTATTGACAGAAAAGGCTTGGTTATTTCTGACAAAATTTCCTTGAGTAAACCTGTAGGAATCAGATCTAACATACAAGTAGAAGATTTTGCGGAAGAAACAATTTTAACTAGTTAATTTTCTTGAAGTAAGGGAACTAGTTGCCCCTAATGTCATCGTTGCTGATATTGGCAAACTTGTGAAACCTGTGTGTGACTAAAGTTGTTCTGGTGCTGTTATATTCTGTTTTAAATTGATCTTCATCTTTCACTGTTGAATTCTTTTTTTAAATCTAACTTTACCATTAACTGGACTTTGTGGGGCTAATCTTTTTGTCATTTAATCATAAGCATGCACTAGATATTAATTTTCACTGCAGTGTTCAATAAAAAAAATAACTTGATAAGTAGCCTTTATCTGCTATGATAATGCTAATAGCTGTTACATTAGCACCTAGCTAGCGAGCATTCAATGAGTTTCATTTTACTTCTCAAAAAAATCAATCAACCTTTATTTAACTTTGGAGAACACTAAGGGTGACCCTCATTTACAATGCTGCTGAGTTGATACAGGAAAAATGATTTTTAATGTGCAAGAACATATCAAATAATAAAAGTAAATTTAATAAAAAAATGACTCAAATCAGGTAAGTCTATAAAAAACAAAACATTAATAATAAAAATACATACAAATACAGTAGAATATAAAACAATAATTAAAGTGTAGCTAAAATGTAAAAGTTAATAAAATCAAAAGAAGATAAACAAAACAAAAGGAGGATAAGATCAAAAAGGAAACTAAAAATGTATTTAAATGACTAAAATAATCATAATTAAAATAAGAATAAGAATATGAATAATAAATAAATAAATAAATAATAAGATAATGAAAATAAGACAATAATAGTAAAAATCTAGTAAAACATCTGCAGGCAGGATGGAGGTGGTTAGAGAGTGAAAGTTTAAAATGACCGAGTGAGACCAGCGAGCTGAGCTTTAGTGTTTCCTGTAGAGAGTTCCAGCTCTGTAAGTAAGGGCAGATTTTCCCAGTTCAGTAAAAACTCTCGGTACCTGGCATGTGATCCAACCACTGGAGGGAGTCTGATAATTACCATTATTTACAGACATCATTGAAGTAATATATGCTGGCATATGACCGGAGAGTGTTTTATAAATAAAAATGAATCAATGTTTCCCGCCGTGCTGCTAGTCAGGGCCAGCCAACTTTTTCATACAGTCTGCAGTGATGAGTGTTATATGGGTCTCCAGCAATGAACTTCAGTGCAGAGTGATAGACTGAGTCCAGTGATTTGAACTGGCAGATGCATGTTTGTAAATTACATCACTGTAGTTCAAGACAGATGGGGAAACAGAATTTATTTCTATATAGATAACCAAGCTTCTGTCTACATCTGTCAAACAATTTATTAATATGGGAATTAAAAGTGAGTTTATCATCCAGCCATATGCCAAGGTACTCTGTGTCTCTTTCAGTGTTGGATTCGGCCAGGGTAGTGATATTTACAGTATTAAAATATTCAGTATTAGTAGATCTGGAAAAGAGCATGAACTTTAGGGCATTAAATGAGCATTGCAGTTTTCTTATTGCAGCATAAACAGAGTTATCTGCATACAGGTGCATTTGAATCAAAACCAATCTTTTCTAAGTTCCTTAAAAGAAGAATGTGATCAACTATATCCAATGCCTTTGATAAATCAATAAAAATGGCAGCACAATGCTTCTTCCTGTCTATGGCCATATAGAGCTCATTTAAAACCAATGTGGTAGCACAGATGGTGCTCTGTCTTTCTCTAAAGCCAGATTGATAATTAAACAGGACAGAATTTTCGTATAGAAATTATTTAAGTGGAATATTTAAATTTTAGCTAAACAGGACAATTTTCAGATTGGTGTGTAGTTATTTACATCTGCTGTCTCACCACCTATATGTAGTAGAGTTCTATGAGCTATTTTCCAGATCCGGAGAATTCTGCATGATAAAACAGAGAGATTAAAAATATATATTATATATTCTAAAATAATTGGTGCTGCTAGATGCAGGAAGTAAGGGTCCAGCCTATCTTCACCAGTAGTTTTTCATGGAGTAATTGTAGTAAGAGATTTAGCTACCATGTTTGAAGAGAAGGGCTGGAGTATGAAGAGACCATGGCTCTGGGTAACAATAGAGTTGGTATCAGTTTGACCTAACAGCAGATTCGAGTCAGTATTTTCAAAAATGTGACCAGCTGCAGCAAAATGTTTGTTAAAAACTCTAGAGTTTTCTCTTCTAGCAGCTCTACCAGCTTTTGAAAGCTTGAAAATTAGAAAAATTTAAACTTGAACCATTATGTTGTTGGGTACATGCATTACCTCGTTTGCTGATTCTGTTTCCTGATCATAGATAAGGATGAGGGGAACATTTTTACTTTAAAAAGTCTCAGAGTCAGGAGCTGTCTCAGAGTCTCAGAGCTAGCCACTCAGAGGTGATACCCAGTCTCATTGGTGTGCTTTTCACTGCAGCAAAATCACACAGAACCAAGCAGAAGCTCCTCAGCATGGCAGGATTTATTTGCGGTTTCAAATTAAACTTAATATAAAATAAAATAAGGAGAATTTGGGTAGCCGTAGGGTGGAAAAAAGAGGAAAACAAAAGATATTTTTCTCTTTCTCTGACATCCTCGTGCTTCTTAAAGGCATATGGAACCTATTTCCCCACAAAAACATTCTACATTATAGCCTCAAACTACATTTTAACATTAAAGAACATATTTTTGTCATATATACAGCACCCTCAACAATGATTGGCACCCCTCATTAAGATGTGTTAAAAGCCTTAAAATAAATTCAATTTTTATTTCAGAAGCATAATCTCACACTAAAAATTGTAGAAAAATGTAACCTTTAACTCAAGTGAATTTAAAAAAAAAACTAATCCCTGACTAAGAAATCATTATTTTTCATAAAATCACCTGTTCCAAAATTATTGGCACCCCTAACAGTTCCTAGAAAATGTATGTAATTGAAGCATTTCTGTCATTTCTACTGTAGTTTATAAAGTTGATCAGAGTATCTAGGAACCTTTAATTAGTAATTCATCACTTCCTGTTTCCCTGGGGTATAAATATGACATGACACAGAGGCCTATTTCTCTTATCCACTCTTCAACATGGGAAAGACAAGAGAACACACCATTCAAGTAAGGCAGATGTGTGTCGATCTTCATAAGTCAGGCAATGGCTACAAGAAAATAGCCACTCGCCTACACCTGCCCATATCTACAGTCAGGAATCATCAAGAAGTTTAAAACAACTGGAACAGTGGCAAACAAGCCTGGACGAGGACGCAAGTTTATCTTGCCACCACGCACAGTGAGGAGGATGGTAAGTAAAAAGTTCTCCAAAGCTCACTGTTAGAAAACTGCATCAAAGAGTAGCATCTTGGGGTCACAAAGTCTCCATAACAACCATCAGGCACTATCTACATGCCAACAAGCTGTTTGGGAGGCATGCACGGAAAAAGCCTTTTCTCACTTACAAGCATAAATGTAAACGCCTGGAGTTCGCTGGAACCGTGTGCTTTGGTCAGATGAGACCAAGATAGAGCTTTTTGGCAACAAACACTCTAAGTGGGTCTGGCGTAACACAAAAGATGAGTATGCGGAAAAGCACCTCACGCCCACTGTGAAGTATGGGGGAGGATCGGTGATGCTGTGGGCCTGTTTCTCTTCCAAAGGCCCCGGGAATCTTGTTAGGGTGCATGGCATCATGAACTCTTTGAAATACCAGGACATTTTAAATCAAAATCTGGTGGTCTCTGCCCGAAAGCTGAAGATGGGTCGTCACTGGGTCTTTCAGCAAGATAATGACCTTAAACATGTGGCCAAATCTACACAAAAATGGTTCACCAGACACAAAATCAAGCTCCTCCCATGGCCATCTCAGTCCCCAGACCTCAACTCAATTGAAAACCTGTGGGGTGAGCTGAAGAGGAGAGTGCATGGGAGAGG